>NW_026592118.1:1317637-1351231 GCF_907164565.1 Psammomys obesus | reverse complement strand
TGTGTGTGTGTGTGTGTGTGTGTGTGTGTGTGTGTGTGTGTGTGTGTTAGAGAGAGAGGGAGGGAGGGAGAGTTCACTGGTCCCTGTGCCTGTCCTCCCTTAATAGTCATGTTGGGTGTGAAACCCTACCACTCACATCTATTCATCTGTCAGTACTGAACATTCTCAGGCTAGGATGACAGCCACCTGGTCTTTATACTGATCTAATTAACCAAGAATGCAGATACTCTGGGCTGGGAAAGAGTGGTTGCTGATATTGACATACAGTGACTCTATCTTCCCCATGACTGCATTAACCCAGGAGGCGCCAGTCTGTAGAAGGTTCTATGAGTTCTCCACCTAGATTCCATCCAAGCTCCCGCACACCAGCCCCTTAGAGGTCTTCTCTCTATCTCTCACAGCCAATTCCCAGTTCTAAGCTAGGCAGAAGGCACTGTTAGAGCGAGCAGTTGGGGCTAAAGAAAGCTTCAAGACACATCTTGGCAGGTAGGAGAATCCAGGAAATATGTTTCCAAGTTGATGCTAGCACAGGAAGCCAGCTCACTAAGCTATCTGAGCCGTGTGTTTACCAGATGGTCATGGCACTTCAACTTAGAGTCCCTGTGTGAATCTTCTGTTTTTGGAAATATCTGCTTAATCCCCTCTCCGCCTCCAAATTGAATGGTTGCTATCCTGTATTATTACCTAGGGCATGTAGAATAGAGCTACTTGGCCTTTGAAGAGAAGTTTGTCCTTATGCCCAAGAAGCTTTCTGACAGGAAGGATAGCCTGTTAACCAGACATGAGCCCATCAGACCAAAGGGAATCCATAGACATAATCACTTCTGTGTTGGCTCTATAGGAAGCTGCTCCTAGTGAGCATCGAGGTTGGCTTTGTAGCATTAGGAGAACATAACACAACAATCTACAGTATTCAATGCTTTCCAGATCTTCCTTGTATTTGGGACCACTCATCCAAGTCTATCAAATTAGTTCTCAGATAAAGATACTGCAGCCACAGAAGTTCAGTTCTCAAGGCTACTTTCTAACCTTCCTACTGCTCAGTGCTAACTTACAGCTCATTCTCTGGAGAAGCATCCATGGCACCACTTACATGTGTGGGCCACTTAGCAATGGGAGTGTGTTATGAAAAGTGCATCATTATTTCATCTCATCATTGTGTAGCATCAAGGAATGCTGATGGTCCACAGCCTGGCCACTTGAGGCAATCAAGTGTGGTCCACAGAAATGTTTGAGCTACTGCAGGAACATCACATGCTATTTCACAGTAGGTGTTTTATATGAACAAGTACACTTTAAAATAATGATAAAAATTCTGCTACCATAAGTGAACAAACCAACATGGTCACTTATTGTCATTACAGAGTGTTACACCTGCACATCCCACCTCATGTGCCCAAGGCTTAAAGCTATCGGCAGTTTACTAGACTTGTGTATGGCAGTAGCACTGTGTTATGATGACTGAATCGCCACCTGTGTAATACTACAGGAACATCATCCTGTGTCTCTCTCACCACTAATAGAAATGTTGGTTGTGACTCTTGGCGGCACTATCAAATCAAATATTACCTTTTTATTTTCACCATCAGTGCAAGCGCATTAAATGCTATCATGAGCCACCTGGGCATAAGACACTCAAATGCACTTTTGTGCCTGTGTCTCATTGCTCACCATTTTCTCACCATCTTTCTGTGTGTTGGGCATGTTTGGGGCAGTATCATTCTCCCCCACCCCTGCTCAACTTTACTTCTTTGCTTCATGCTCTCTACCCTCTTCAACCTCAACCAATCCTTCCTGTGTGCCTCAACCACTCTGTAATTAGCATTTTCTTAGACTCCTGTCTTGCATATTTTAACCACCCTTCTTGAGGTCAGAGTCCATGTGTATTTTGTGCCTTCAGTGCCTACTTCAGTAGTTTGTAAGCTCTCAACACTTAATTAGCTCTGCTGAACCAAACTGCAATTGGAAATAGCAGGAATGAAGATGTAAGCTTTGCAGAGGACATAGATCATCACATATAAAGATGGGCACAAGTCAGTGCACAGCCATTCACATAGACTTGCCTGTTAAAGTGAATCTATGCAAGGATTTTTCTATGATCTCTGAGTAAGAAAATCTTCAGGCAGTGTGGGTTCCAGAAGCTTCTGAGGTGGTGGTGGTTAATAAGGTTCTGCTTTGATGATCTAGTCTAGATTCCTGCTTCTGTCTCTTCCTTCTACTGTTAAAATGCGTTCAATCACTGCAATATTTAGATTGAACATGACTGTGGCCTGCAAGGGATTAAACCTTGTTTCTTAGTAATAGTTGGATTAATGATAAAATTAAACATTTCAGTTAACTTGAATTTTAGACTTGGGAACATATTTTCTGAGTTTTCTTATGGTATCAACTAAGTGAAACTACCGTGCTTGAAATGTGTCTCATTTTAAATTAAGATTACACAATCTACGGTGATTGGATCTGCTCCTTTCATCTTGTATACAGCAGGTCTGTGGACACCAAAACATAGCTCTCACCTTTCACAGGTAGGGAGATAGTTTATTTTGGAGCGGAGTATGAATGACAATGGCCCAGAAACACAATTAGATTCTCCAAATCCCGTCTTTCATCATGGAAAAAGTTTCATGTAGTTAGTTTATAGTAACAGAACAAGGTATATGAATAAAGGCACTTTTCAAATACGTTGGTGTAAACATTAAGAAAGTAATTACAGCACAGTGAATAAATGTCAGCTACAGGCCTCAGATGCTTCCTTTTTGTTAGTAGAGACCAAGGTTTTGTTAGTACACCATGAAAGATTTCTCTCTGTTAGGCACAGGTGTTAGGTCGGACACAGAAGGGGCAAGGAAAAGCTATTTCAAGGCCTAAAGATGGCTCAGGATAAAATGTAATTAGGCAATGTACCTGCAACATTCACACATCCACCTCCTTGGCTTTCTGATCAGTTAACCAGCCTTGCAGAACATTCAGTCTGAAGGTGCAGCTCTTTCTGGGAAGTTGTGCTCATGAAGTTGTGTTCCGTGTGCTTGGTTGTGCATTTGGCATGTGCTTACACCCTTACATGTGTGCCCTGTGTGACAGATTCTGCGCTGGACACCAGAGCACACGCTCAGCACATGCCTGCATACTCACACATATGCTCTATACACCAGGTTCTGTGCGGGTACCAGAGCACAAGTTCAGCACATCGCCCCTCCCCACATGAAGTTTGTAGTTGATCTTCTGGTCAGTATGAATATTAGTTTGTTGAGTCTTATACCATGAGTTTGAATGAAATTTTTCTGGTTTTGTTTTTATTAGCAAAAATTAATCATATATATATTATAACATTTTCATATACATGCATAATGCATTTTGATCAGATTCATTCCCATTACTCTCTCTTGTTCCACTCCCACTTTTCTCATCCCCTTTCCAACTGGCCTTTTTTCTATTTTCATGTCAAGTGTGTGTATGAACATGCATGCATGTGTATGTCCCCAATGAGTCTTATTAGATTTACAAGAGCTAGGATGAGGAGTAATTTACAAGAGCATAGGCATTTTGCCAGTGGTATTCTACTGAAGGAAATGCCTCTCCTTCCTCCATCAACTGTTAACTGCCAGTAATCCTCAGGGAAGGGTGGGGCATCGTGAATCTTTTCCCTTTCTATGACAGGATGTTGAGGGTTCCAGTTTTGGATAGGTGTGTGCAGGTAGTCACAGCTGCTCAGAATTTGAGTGCAAGACCATGTTGTCCCTGGGAGACAGTGTCCCACAACTCCCTGCCCTTTCCTCTCTCCTCTATGATGGCCCCATGTTTGAGAGCATATGAAGTAGATGTCCTATTTAAGGCTAACCATTCAACAGTCTCTCAGTCTCAGCACCTTCACCAGTAACCTCCACCCACTGCACAAAACTTCTCTGTCCAAATACAAAAGCTGCACTAGGAATTTCTACATTTAAACATAGTTATTTAGAAGGTAATTTGACAGGCACATCATGTCCATTTATCAACATGTTACCAGTAGTCAGGGGTAGGTCAAGTGATTCCAGGTTCTTGGCCTCTTACTCAAAGACTTGTGATAAGTATACAAATATTCCAAAGAAGAAAGGAAAACTATGTAAGAGCAAGGCAGGTGGTACCTTAAAAATGTGTTGGAGAGGTGTGTAAGGAAGAGTACTCAAGGGTCCCAAATTACTGCCTATGCTTCCTTTACGGAGTCTAAAGAAAGAGAAGCTAGTTGCTAAGAGGTATGTGATGACTTACATAAGAAAAATTTCCCAGAGGCTCAGGTATTTGAATAATTGGTCCCTAGTTGGTCATGCTGTTTAGGGGAGAGTATAGACCCTCCAGGATAGCCAGCTTTGCTAGGGGATGCATATCACTGAAGATGAGCTCTGAAGGTTATGTACTTGATGGTTCCCTGTTCTCTCTGTTGTTCTTTGTGTACAGATAAAATGTCTTCAACCTGCTTGCTTTTCCTCCTGCCATGACCAATCCACTATTCCTCAGGAACAATAAAAGAAACTTCTTTCTTCTCCAAGTTGCTTTTGATCATAGTATTTTTTCCAGCAACGAGAAAGTAATTAGTACAGGGCATAATTTGCATAATTCTCAAATTTGATTGACAGATTTGAGTTGGGAAAGCTGTTGATTACAGTACATGTCCTTTCCTATGATGCACTTTATTTTAATCACATGCACATCCGCAGGTATATGCACAGGTATATGCACAGCTATATGCACAGGTATAAAGGATCCCAAAACTTCAAAGTAGAGTACATGCTTTGTCTTATTGCCCATGCATCTAAAATTATTACATGTCTGATTGCCCTTCCCTTTCCCATACTACCTAGATATAAATGAAGTACTTTTTGGTGGAAGCTGTCCATCACTGACGATCAGGAACTACTAGAAGAAATTAGACTATTGTTCAGAGAAGGGTGAGCACGCAACTCCACACAGGCAGGAGTCTTCAGCTGCTACTTGAGGAGTACATGTGAACAGAACTTGCAGCAGAATGCTAGCTCTATTTTGGGTCCTTTCTTGTCTCAGTTCTGTTTTTAATTTATCCTATGACAGTTTTACAAATCTCTATAATATATCCTGGCCACATTCATCTTTCCACTCTCTCTTATCCTCCTGACACACACCCCTCACCCACCCCACCACTTTCACAATATCGATCCCTCTGATTTATGAGCATAGAAAATCTTTACATCTTCTAGTGTCTCCCAAAATTTCCTCTAAAAAGTGAACTAGAGATAGTTCACTTTTTAGATTAGGTTGATTCTTTTAAGATGTTATGTTTTAATTTTTGATACTATGATAAATGAAATTGATTGCTTATTTCTTTTTCAGTATCTTTGTCATCAGAAAGGCTACTGATTTTTGTGTATTAATTTTGTATACTGCCATTTTACTAAAAACTACTCGTCAGTTGGACATTTTAGGGTCTTTTTAAATTTAATTTTAAACAACAGAAGACAAATGTCTTAGTTAGGATTTCTATTGCTGTGATGAAACCCTATGACCAAAAAGCAAGTTGGGGATGGAAGGACTTATTTGGCTTACACTTCTATATTGCTGTTCATCATTGAAGAAAGTCAGGACAGAAACTCAAACAGGAACCTGGACACAGGAGCAGAAGCAGAGGCCACACATGGGTACTGCTTACTGTCTTGCTACCCTGGCAGGCTCAGCCTGCTTTCTTCCCCAGCCCAGGATCACCAAGGAAGGCACCACCAACCATGGGCTGAGCTCTCCCTTAGAGTTCACTAATCAAGAAAAGGCCTTACAGCCAGATCTTATTGAGGCATTTTCTCAGTTAACACTCCTTCCTTCCTGATGACTCTAGTTTGTTTCAAGTTGACATAAAACCAGCCAGTGTAAGTATTGCTTATATCAACATTTGATTTGGGAGAAATAGAAAAGTAGTTAAGCATGAATATGTATATTTGGTTGTAGTATATTTTTAAATGAGATTGTGTAAAAAAGCTTACATTTCACTTATGTAAATGAATGATAGACGAAGGTTGCAAAGCATTAATAGTTCATTTAATTGGGAGTCGTATTGAACCACTTTAAACAATTACAAGCATGTTATCAAGAAAGTACAAAAACACTCAGAGGAAATGGATGTTTGAGTTGCACACTCCAGCAATTGAGAACATAAAGAGGAAATTTTATTCTTACAAATCCTAACCTCGGAAATGCTGAGATGACCTCGACTACCACCTTGACGTGACTATGCGATTTCAGAAGGCAGGACTTCAGCGACACCCATATTGGGATGGGCTGCTTCTTGAACTGGCTCACCAGCCTGTCTAGAACAATCACTTAGGAAATTGGGAAGAAGTAACAACAGTAAAATTCATCCAAAACCAAATGTGTAATCCATCTAAGGTATCTCTGGAAGTATTCTCCAATATGGCAGCACAACCTCACTGCAGCCTTAGCTCACGTTGGTGTCTCATCACCACACAGCCCGGTGAATGCTGCTTGAGTGACACGGCTGGGTTCAAGACTCTGTGTGTTATGAATTGAAGTGGCACTACTGTACATGCAACATTTTTGCTTCTACCGAAACAGTGCTTTAATTTCAGAACACAAAGACTTTTAATGTTACTTTAATTCCCAAGCCTGGGGGTCAGAGTATATCTTTGGATCCTGTCATGTTGGAATGTTTGACTTTTAAAAATTCCTTTTTAATGGAGCTGTAGAGATGGCTCAGTGATTAGGGGCATTTCTGCTCTTTATAAGAAGACCTGGATTTGTTTCTCAGAAGACATATAGCAGTGCACAACTATCTGTTACCCCAGTTCCAACGACTCCAGTCCCCTCTTTGACCCCTTCAGGCACCTGGCACACGGAATGCATGAACACCCATCCATCCATCCATCCATCCATACATACATACATACATAAAAACACACATGTGCATAAAATAAAAACAAATAAATCAGCTGGACACAGTGGTGCAGGGAGGCAGAGGCAAGTGGATCACTGTGTGTTTGAGGCCAGCCTAGGTCTACAAAGTGAGTCCAGAACAGCCAAGGCTATACAGAGAAACTGTCTCAAAAAAAATAGAATCTTTAAAACTATTTTAAATTGCTACTTGAGTTGCCGAATTAAGTTTTATAAAAGATTGTTTGATGACTTTTGGCTTGAGAATAAAACAAATTAACACGAATTTCTAAGTGGTCTTCAACATGCTTCTGCCACTTTTTAACACATATTCATGTGTTAAAGCATTGGCAACTGTACAACGTACAAATCATTCTGGGAAGCAATATTCAGTGTCCTGTCACCAAGATTTAATTATTGATATAAAAATAAACAAGTATTTGTATAGCATTAATATGCAAATTTACTTTTATTTTAATAAATGACATATATATGCATAACAAAGAATTGTTTTAAAATCAATTTCTTTAAAATATATCATTAGATATTTGAGTTGTGTACTTGCTCTGTATAGCTACAGGATCAAGGATCATTCTTAGAACAAAAGTAGTTACATAGGAAAAGTTTAAGAATTTCATGGAGCGACCCTATCAGTAACAGCGCTAGCAGTTACCATGGTGAGTCATGAATGCCAAACCTGCCTGGCCTCTTTCTGCCCATCTCTGTACTCATTTGTTATTCTAAAGATTTGGTTAATTTCAAAAAACACTTTTTATATTCCTGTTCCATCCTTTCAGGTAAAGCAACTAGAGCCAAATTATATAATGACAAGAGCTGGCCAATAAGCTGAGAAAGGGCTCCTGGCTCCTACTGAACAGACACCCCAAGACTGCCAGCTGATGGAACTTCATTTCAAGGGCCTTGTCAGTAAATTTGATGCTTGGGACAGAAAGCTAGTCAGTAGTTACTCAGAGAGTGTCTACTGCAAACCCTACAGTGAACTTCAGCATTTCTATGCCAGTTATTTGATTTGCCTTTTAGGCTCAGGACTTTCAGGTAGAATTATCACCTCAGAGTTTGCCCAAATGCTGTGGATACCTGAAATGTTATCCACTGGTCAGTTCATTTTCCCTTATGTAGGATTACAATGGCCAGTTTTACCCTGCCCCTAAAACCATATGGCTGTGGTGTTTTGTGCTAATTCCCCTTGATATGGTATCAGAAGGTGTACCTGTTCTTATCTGTGTATATTAAGAGTTTACCAGGAAACTTGCTGAAGATTTTGGATCCTCTACAAAATCTTTTGTGGTGGTTTGAATGAGAATGGCCCCATAGGCTCATCATTTTGAATGCTTAGTCACCAGGGAGTGGCACTAGTTGAGAAGGATTAGGCAGTGTGGACTCAGTTGGAAATGTGTCACTGGGGGTGGGCTTTAAACACGTTTCAAAAGCCCAAGCCAGCATCTGCCCTCCCCAACTCTCTCTGCCTAAGGATCAGGATGAAGCTCTTATCTGCTGCACCAGCTCCTTGCTACATGATGATAATAAACTAAGCCTCTGAAACTGTAATTCAGTCCCTATTAAATATTTTCTCTTATGATAGTTGCCTTGGTCATGGTGTCTTTTCACAACACTAGAAGAGTAACTAAAACCCCATTATGTAATTAATTTTAGCTACAAAGCATATTGCATAGTTTCAAAAGAAATAATGAAAACAGCATCTTGATTTACACGTTTGCTTTATACTATTATAGAGTATTTTTAAATAAAATACATTAAAGGAGACATAAAAGAAAGAAGTGAGATGCAAAGGGAGAAAGGAAGGAGACCACCCAATCATAGCATAACCCTAACTGATAACCTGTAACAACCCACAGTACCTGTGCATGTTCATAGACACACAGAGTTCGTGAATTCATCAAAAACCCACGAATGCGCAAATGTAGCTGCTCCCTAAATCAGAAAGCTATCTGAAAAGACTACTTAATTTATTTTTACACTTTACATGTAAATTTTACTTTTACGTGTAAATCTATTTGCATACTATATATTCCTCAAAGCATTTGAAACAAAAGAAGATGCATTGTAAGTACTCTATTCCCCTCTAGACAAGCAGTTAGAAATTCCCTGTCTCCCCACAGATATGCTTTATCTCTAGATGAAGCATCTCTTCATAGTAAAACCTTGTGTTCATAAGTAAATTTGCAGTTAACACAAGGATAGTCTGGCACAAGTAACTCAAGAAATAGTTAAACTTGTAACGTCACACACCTCACTGTAAACCGTATATTTCAGCCATGGACTATGAAAATTGCTTACATTGCCTGGAGAGTATAGATAACCAAGAGAGACAAAGAAATTATGACTTTTTTGAACTACTTTCATGGTCACGCTGACCTCTTCGCATAGTAAAAAGCAAGCAGAAAGTGTGTGAGGTGTTAGGGTAGTACCGTCCCCTCCTCTAACAGACACGTTGCAGGGTACAGACATGTTCATTTTGGCCTTTGTAAACACCAACTTTAAAATTTTTTTGAATGAGTAGTGTATCTATACACCTTAACATTCAAATGTATAAAAAGGCTTAGGATAGAGTGTTTCCCTACCCGGACTCTTGGCATCCGGTCCACTACTCTGATCAATTTCTTATCTATTCTTGCAGAAAACTTTCCTATATATATGATTAAGATGCTTATCACCACCCCTTAATACAAATGAGCACACTCTGAATACACTCTCAATCTTGACATTTTAAAATTTATTGTTAGGTTTTTGCTTTATTAGTTGTCATTTTCCCTAAAATTGTACTAAAGAGATTTCCTTACCAATGCATAAAGCTGTGCTTGTGTTCTGCCCAGTTCACAAACCCCAAAACACCAGGAATAAACAGACTCCACTGTAAATACATGAGGTTCTTTTTATTATAAATCATTACAAGCTGCAGCTTGGGCTCACACCCCCCACCACCAAAGCGGTGAGAGCCGAGAGCCCTGTGCTCAGGTTAGTTGGGTGATTTAAAGATTCTGGTCCCTCCCAGCATGCCCAAGGGAGGAGCGATTCCTGCCTGCAAGCATCTATTGGTCAAAATGCTACATTTTGAATTGATTGGCTATAGGAAGATCCCCAGACCATTAATGATCTGGTGTCCCTCCCTACTGGGATGAGCCAGTTTCCTAGCAACTGTATCTCTAGTGGGTGGGGAAAGAATGCAGTAAGGCGGTTCTTCCCCTCAGGGGATTGCTGGACTTCTCCACCCACCTAGCTCAGGCCTTAAATATTAATAATGGCTGCTAATTTTTAATCTTTTGGTCTCTCACTTGTGAGATATGCTGCTCACTATATCATATTCACTGTGTGCAATGCGGCCATTCATGTAAAGAATGCCTAGTCCATGCTCATTTAGATTGCTTTCAACTTCATGTACTAAGTAACCTGGCGCATAAATGCAGTAAACAGTTTCTGTGAAGGCATTACTGGTGGACTCACTGAACCAAAATGCCAAAGCTCACATTGCCTTGTCTATTTACAAATGTTCCCCTCCACAGGCTGTCCTACTTACATTCTCAGAGGCAGAACATCAGCTATGAGAGCACTGTCTTTGCCCTGAGAGCCAACCCCAGGGTCGCTTCATGTCCAGCTGGAGCAAATTATTATATTTTCAGATATGTTTCTTGTCATTAGAAAAAACTACACTTACCTTTGTCCCCCCCCCCAAATTATTTGACAGTTCCTGGAAACAATCTAGATAAGTGGTTCTCAACCTTTGGGTCAGGACACCCAGGGTTGAATGATCCTTTCATAGGGGTAGCATATCATATATCCTACATATCCGATATTTACATTAGGTCTCATAACAGTGGCAACATTACAATTATGAAGTAGCAACATAATAGTTTTACCACAACATGAGAAACTGTATTAAAGGGTCCCAGCATTAGGAAGACTGAAAATCACAGATGTAGATTTTCACAACCCAGAGGCTAGGCTTATCTAGTGAGGATAGGAGAGTAGAATGGTCTGCTCAGCCTCCTATTGTGCACAGGACAACAACCTTTCACCAAAAAGAAGTGCAGAACATCTCCATTACTAGGGTCTTAGAGCATCTTCTTCCCTTCATCATCTAAAATACATCTTGCAAAGATCTACATTTTTCAGAGTAAAGTATGTGCCAAATATATATATATAATAAACTCACTTCTGTTGTCATTTTGGGGCTTTTTGTTTCTTTCTTTCTTCCTTTTTTTCTATTACAACACCCCAAATGTCACAATGATTTGCAGGAATAGGGAACCTTGTTTATATTTTTGCCCTGAATCTGTGGAACAGAGCGGCACTCAGATTATTAAATAAATGCATAAGTACTAACCGTCTTACCTGATTGTCTTTGACTTAAAGATCATTTTCCTTTTAATCAAATCCCATTCTGTTTTATACTTAATCCTCTTTTCTCTTAAGTTGAAATGACCCTTTTTCTTTAAATTTACACGGGCAATTTTTTTTCTTAACTTTCAGACAGGAGTCACCAATTGAATTAGAAATAGTGTTCTACTGATTTGAATATCTATAAAGTATGTTTTATTGCCACAGCACTAAGTTTTTAATCACTTAACTGTTGTTCTCACTTATAGCCTATGATTGAGGTTGTCTTGTCTCTTTAAATGAATTAAATCTCCTCAGGGGACAAAAGCAAAGCTTGTTTGCATTCCTGATGCCTAGCAGTGTTTTACCAGCAGGAAGGCAGGGCTGTGCTAGTGTGTGAGCTCCCTCACCTCTCCTCCCTTCTTTTCTCCCTCTCCCAATCCTCTTTTTCTAAGAAAATCTACTTAAGTCTCTTCTCAACTCACAAGCCAACTCCAACAATTCTAACCCTAGCAAAGAAACCTACCCATTCTCGAACACAGGGCACCCCAGATTCTTTCTCAAGAACAGTACACCCCAGGTTCTTCTTTCAGACACACAGAGCAAAGGGACTCCACAGCAGAAGGAGCTGGGAGCTAGGGCCATTTCCTGGCAGTCTCTTCAGGGGTTTCTGAGACTTTGAAAAAAGGAGTGCCATGAACTCAGCTAGCTGTACTGCTTCCTCTTCACAACATCTCTTTTCATCACTGCCAGTATTGCCCTGAGACACTTTCTCATTCATCCATCCAAAGGCTCCAGCATGAGAACCAGAAGAGGGACTCCTCACTGTTGTTGCTGGACACAAGCTAGAGGCAGAAATCATTCCTAACCTTCTGCCCACTGAGCTGCTCACCTCAGCTCCAGGAGGATGACTTTGCCAAAAGGAAAGCAGTCTGAAGGCTTCATTTTAATTAAGATGTGGATAGTTGAGGACCACGAATGGGGGAGACAGGTGGAAACACAGGAGGACCAGCAAGATCAGCAAGGAAGAAGTAAAGACTGGGAAGTTGTGCAGGATGCTGAGTGGTGTGCTTCACTGAGCTAAATATATCCTGCAGAAAGTCGGGGTGGAAGGCAGCTTTGATCATATCTAACTTGGGATTTTAAAATGCAAATGCAAAAATGCAAATACAGACTGCTGGGTTGCCTTCCATTAGCTTGTTATTTAACTACTGCTTAGCCCTGAATCCCCCTTGCATGATTTTTGCAATTAAAATAAGCTTACAATTGAGGCACTTCAAAGTGTGCCTAACGTGTGAGTATCTTTCAGACAAGCCAAGAAAATGCTTGATTAAACAAGGTGTCAATAGACACCTTAAATCAGGGAGTCAGCTTGATTAAACAAGGTGAAAATAGAAAACAGAATTGTTGCAAATGCTTATTCTCAAGAATTCAAATTAAAAAAAAAAAAAAACAAAAAAAAAACATCCTTTAGGAATTTTTAAATGCTGGTTTTATCCAGCATTTAAATTGGGGCTGGTTTTAGCCACAACTTAATCCACAGGTAGATTTCTCAGGATTACTAAAATCACAGCTTTTGATTTTGCTGACATAAGGTTCAGATATCTCCTTGCTACCCTGATCTAAAAAGAAGAGTGCCTTGAGGGAATGTCCAACCAATGCGGCGCCCAACCCTAAGACCCATCCCATGGAAGAAAGTCAGCCCCTAACACTATTAACAATACTCTGCTATGCTTGCTGTCAGGAGCCTATCAGAGTTGTCCTCTGAGGAGCTCTACCCAGCAAGGGTTCTAAACAGATGCTGAGACTCATAGCCAAACATTGGGTGAAGCATAGGGAGTCCAGTGGAAAAGTGGGGATGCGGGGAGGTGGGGGGGAGGAAAGGTCCTAGAGGTGACAAGAGCTCCAGCAGAGCCAACCAACCGGGGCCTAAAGGGGCCTACAGAAACTGAAGCATCAAGGGCCATGCATGGACCAGACCTAGGTCCTCTACATATATAAAGCTGATGGGCAGCTCAGGCTTCATGTGCAGCCACGAGTTAGGGCATTGGAGGTATCTCTCATGGACTCTGTTGTCTGCCTTTTGATCACTTCCCCCTGATGGGACTGCCCTGTCAGGCCACAGAGGAGGACAACAAACACAGTCCTCAAGTGAATAGATGAGCTGGGATGGGTGGATAGGGGGCTCCCCCTATTCTGAGGAGTAGGGGAGGAGTAATACAGGAGGGAGAGTGGGCCTACGACCTAGATATAAATTGAATAATTAAATGAATTTTAAAATTAATTTTAATTTAAAAAAGAAGAGTGCTTACTGGTGTGCCGATTTCAAGTGAGCAGGCCATGTCTTCCAAATGGCCATATTTAGATGAGAGCTTAAGAAAACATATAGTAAACTCATTTAAATATTGAAATAAACTTATAAAGTACATTGCACAGTTTCTTCATAGGTGAGTTTTGACCAATGACTATTAATTAATGACTTTAAGGTCATAATAACCTACTATTTCTTCTAAGTGCCATGCTCAATTGTACTTGCCTTATTATTTTACTTAAGCTCTCTCACACTCTTTAAGGCAGGTAAATTCTATTAATTGGCATTTTCCTGATGCATCTGAAAAGATCCATGCACCGTGATGGGAAGACTTCCGATGGTGATCAGAGGAACTATTCTGGCACTCTTTTCTCCGCTGAAAGGTGCTGGAAACACTGTCTGGACCTTCCCTAAAACAGGTCATGAAATCTCCCATACAAAAAAGCAACTTTTCTAGCAGGTTAGAGCAGCCTTGTCATAAGAGAGAGGGTTCCGATGTTAGCCGGTCTTCTTTATCCTGCTGTCTCCCTTGCCAGCCAGCAAGAAAGCTCAGGCTTAGTCATTTCTTCAAGTCTTCGTTTATCTGTATTTTTGAATTTTTATTTATTAGTATGTATATGTGTGTGTGGTATCTGTAGACACAGGCGCATGTGTATGGAGGTCAGAGGAGGCAGTTCTCTCCCACTTTTACATGGGTTCTACGGGTTAAACTCAAGTCACCATGCTTTCATGGTGATCATCTTTACCCACTGAGCCCACTTAGCAGCTCTTTTTATTTTTCTTCACATTTTAGGAAGGTTCCTCCTCTGTCATATGAAACATCCATTAGATTCATGTGCACATGTATTTTAATACTCTGCCTTCTGTCAGTCAGATTTACAGGCAGTATTAAAAAATTAGCAGATTTTCTTTTCCTCCTCTATAATAGGGATGAGCCCCTTAAAAACACCTGCAAGTAGCTGTGCACACAGGTGCGTGTTTCTAGATAGAGAGCCCAGAATTCTCATCTTCTTGGAAGAGGTGTGGCCTTCCAAATGTGCAGACTGGATTAAGGAGGGCAGCAGTGTCTGTAGTCCTAACTTAAACTACTTAAGTTGAAACTGGAATTAAAAGGTTGTATTTTTTACAACTCTTAACCAAATTAGCTTGAAAGACTCTGGCTAGAGCCTCTCTAGACGGGGAGACCCCGCTTCCCAAGAATCAGCGAGACCAGCCTTCGGATGCAAGCCGCAAGAGGTTTATTTCGATACACGGGTACCCGGGGCAACAAAGCCTTTCGGAAGACCTGCGCGCCCCTCGGTTGGGGTAACGGGTTTTTATAGGGCTTGGGAGCAAGAAGCACATTTACAGAAGTGAGAAGCATAGTTACGTGGATCTGATTGGGGGATTTGAACAAAGCCATAGTTAGGTTACGTATTTGGAGCAGGGAAGGCGGGAAAGCAGATGTGGGCTAAGTCACGTAGCCGGTTCAGAGAAGGCGGGAAAGACTCCCGGTTCTTATCTTGGGTGTCCCGATTGTTTCAGGCGCCCAACCGCAGATACCCTGTGGTTGGACACCTGTCCTGCCCTGCCTCTGACCCTGTATTGCTTGTAAAATAGTGTTGCCAGCATTATGCTAGGGCTTTTTATTTTTCCAAGCTGTCACTCCTCTGGCCTGATAATGCTCCTTGCCCTGGTTACTAAGCTAGCTCCATGCAAAAGTAGCTAACAGTGTGAACCTGGGAGTCACACATGTGGTCTGTATTTTAATCCAGTCTGAGCTATTTATTGTAAATGCCATTTCCTAGGATCCCCACCTGCAAAGCAGAGCTCAGAGCAGGACAGTTTCCAGGCGTTATTCTGAGGATTAAACAGGTTTGACACTTAAATATCTGTGTAGATGCAAAGCACAGCTCTTTTCTCAGAATGAACAGAAGATATATTATACTGAACCAAATGGGAGTAGACATGACCTGGGATAAGGACTCACACTTTCCTGAATGACAGGTTCTAATGTGAAAGTAGTTGCATGAGCTGTTAATAGTCATAGACCCAAAGAAAATCAGAAATTGAGGCGTTTACCGGTTACATTGGTGGGGACAGCGGGTATGTGAGTTACAGCAAAGTGAAGAAATCTGATCTACGGACTTTGGGTGCTGTCCAGTGAAGATCTTAGCTTGGGATGATGGAAGCTAGCCCAAGATAATTTTGTCTGGAGGTCTCCCACACTGCAGCTCCCTGCAAGCATGTATTGTAATCAACTGTTTATGACGCTTAACAAGGGTGCAGCTTTAATCCTGGAAACTTCACCCATTTTCCCCAGTTGGCCTCACAACATGACAGTTGTGAGTGTGAACATGAAGTGTTTTAGGATTTACAGTGGCACCAAGCTCATTCTTAGCATCTGTAAAGATGAGGTGGCTAGGCAAGAGAACAGCCCTTGGGAGAATTAGCTGGTAAGGATTTTTCTCTTGGGCTTCCTTGCAAAATTGTTATATAGCCTGAAGAGCTGGCCCTGACTCTTCCATCCTATGCCCTGGAGATAAGATGAGTCTTTGGTAACTTTATGATTAGACACACAAGCTGTCTAGACTAAAGGATGAGGACATGCTGGGCAGAAAGGAGACAGAACAGACTTGGATATTGGAAGAGTGGCAGGAGAAAGGGTTAAATGTGAGGAAACAGGTTCTGACAAACACTCTGATATGAACTCTGTGATAAGAATGTGCTAAAGCAAGTCAGATTCCATCTAAGAACTAAATAAATAAACACACCACTGACCAAACTGAAGGGTGGAAACTGTCCCCAGAAAGAACACCCACAACCATCATTCCCAGGGCATTAAAGGTGGCTGATCAGAAGGGACTCATGCTAGCACCTGGACCCTGTCAAAGTGGATCACCTCTGTGGCCACACTGGGCGCCCAACTGTCACCACAGAGCAGTTATCCCTTCAAAAAGGGTAAAAAGTGGTTTATTCTGAATGAAATGAGTGACCCTGGCCTGGGAATGTGAATTTAGGTTGGACCAATGACATGCTCCAAAATAGAAAAGTCATAAAGATATTTACCATATACATTGGTGAGGACATTAGTTAGGCAGGTTACAGCAAAGTTGGAAAGTGTCTTTATAGAGTTTATATAATGTGTGATAACAATCTTAGCTTTTAGGATCGTGGAAGCTAAGTTTTTTTGTTTTTTTTTTTTTTTTTTTTTTCTGATAGTTACAGACATGTTAGGTCTGTGCAGTGATGGGAAGGAGTGGCATTGGACTCCAAATAGTCCGAGAGGTTAATTGTGGATCTTCAACTTTCCAACTTTCTAACAAGTTGTAGTGAGCCTTGTAGAGTCCTCAACACAGATATAGGGGTTGGTTGGTTGTGTGTGTGTGCATGTGTGTGAGTGTGCGTGCGTGTGTTTGTGTGTGTGGTGTTGTTTTTCTGGTGACTTTAGTTCATACTTGGAATGTAGAAAGTAATAAATGTTTGCTGTACTTTGTAGAATAATTCTAACCTGTTGGGAATTTAGGATTCATGTTCAGATTGTGTTTGATAAAGGTAAAGGTGCTTGAGGTCTTTACACTCTATCATCTCTTGGCTTCCACTTCTCATGGAATTCAGTGACACATAAGGCCATTGTCTCATTCTTCTAGAAAGCCCGTAAATAGGAGAACCTGTAGGGAAAATGCAGCTTGCTCCTTGTCAGCCTCTTACTGAAGCAGCAGAGTTTGTTTTGTTTTGCTTTGCTTTGCTTTGCTTTGTTATTACTATAAAGTGCACCCGTGCTGCCCATCCTTTTTGGCCAGGCAGCCTATTTCTCTTCTGCTCTTAGATGTACTTTAGACACATGCCAAAGGCAAGAGCCCAGTCAATGCCCAACTAAGGAGCTGTTAGTCCTGGGCTTTTTAAAGAAAGAATGGTGGGCTCTTTGCAATCTGTGGGTATTTCTACAGATGGAATCATCTGTATACAAAGCCAGGCATAGCAGCATGAGCTCAGCTGCATGTGCCAATGACAGAGGCAAAGGCCAGCAGAGAAAGGGGTGAGACAGCCTTACTGAGTGGTGTCAGGTCACTGCTAACCCCTAAACTCCTATCTCAGTCACTAGAAGTCTAAAATCAACTATCAGAGAACTGAAGGCTGAGGTTCCTAGAACACTGAGTGTGTCATTAAAGAAGCATGCTGTAGGCCTACGTCCCAGGCTAGAAAAGCAGCCAATGGTAATAGCTGCCTGAGGGGTGCTGGCTGCTGCTTGCCTTGCAGTGTCATCATGTTGGTCGGAAACCCAGGCCTCCTATGTTCTTCCTGCCTCATGCTTTTCCCACCACCCAACACCTCAGGTTTGGAAAAACTCATGAAGGGCTAATTCTACATCTGCGTTCCCTGACCTCTTTCCTTGCTTCAGCCTCGCTGCCTGGGCAAATTAACAATTTGCTACACATTCTTGTGTTATTTAGCTGTGAGTCCTCTCTTGCTTCCATTGCAACAGTCTTTATACCTCTTAGCATTTTACAGAATATTTTTTTTCACAATCTCGGATTAAAGCTTAAACATTATGCTTCTTAAATATCCATATGGTACTTAATGTGTCTAAAGATACCGTTTGTTATCAGTGCTGAAGCCAAGGCCCCAAGAAGCTATTACTTACCTGAGTACATAAATAGAGCTGTATAGCAAAACTGATTTCTGAATTCAGAGAGGCTATCTCAAGTCCATCTTTGTGGGTACCAGGTCAGGCCACCCACAGAAGACTAGAAATTAGGCAGGAATATCTGCTCTGTCAGCACTTAGAACAAGACCCTCAGACTCAGATAATAGGACTCTCCTAAACTTAAACAAGAAGGCACCAAGGGCCCAATCATTTGGAACGTCTGTGCCTATGATAATGCCTTCTCCATGCCACCTAGTCACTGGGAATATAAATGATGTGAAAGGAGGAATGGGAAACACGGAAAAGAGAGCTTTAATTGAGAAAAGGGGCTATACAGAACAAGGATAAATAACCCTAAGGATGTTTGAAAAAGCCTTAAGGGGAAACATTTTCTTTTTATAAAAATATATAACTCTGTATTTGTTTGCCAAACTGGACAGACAATGCTCTCTTCAATGAACAATAGCCCATCTAACAAGAATACCATAGTACCATGCTTGAGAAATCTGTATTCAAGTTGTTGGTGAGGGTGGAGACTGTGAGAATCCCAAAACATATAGGTAGTTCCTGTGCCCTTAGCTGCTTCCCAGGGGTTGACCAAGTCCCTACTGCTGAAGACAGCAGGTGACTGGACACAGGACTTGGAGAATTTGAACTGGATCTGATCTGAGGGTGTAAAGAGGGGTGTGACATAGGAGAAGTTACATGACAGGAGTTACAGGAGGATGTGACATGGGAAGAGCTATAGGAGAGGACCCAAGAGGGGTTATAGTGAAGAAAGGGAAAGGAGAAATGATGCACTTATATTTCAATTAAAATAAAATAACCTTTTTTTAAAAAAAAAAAAAGCAGAAAAGAAACCTGAATTTTTATGAGCTGCCTTTTGTGTGACTTCTCCTGGGAAGATAGGGACAAATATCTGTGAATAGGGCAAAGGCATCAGACCAAATAAAAGATGCCATCCACGTTCAATTTGATGAGCCAGTGATTCTTCCGGGATACCACAGAGGAGCATGGATGACTCAAAGCCACTGCATCACCAAAAAGCCTGCCCAGGTGTGGTGATGGCTCTGCATCCCTGGAGATCCCTAGCCAATGTACCAGCAGCTCCACTGGACAGTCCCTAGCAACTCCCTAGCAACTGCTTCTCTCATCTACGGAAGGGGACTTGTAGCTTTGTGGGCTTCCTAAACCTTGTAAGTCCTGAGACTTCGAAATTTTATTTGTTTCCTAAGTCTTAGGAACTTCCCTCCCTTGTTCTGCTGGAGGGGATGCTCCAATTAACTCTTAATTATTAGGAAGAAATAGCTACACAGCAGATTTTTTTTAATTCAAGAAAGCAAAATAAAAGCAAGGGCAAAGGGGGAAGTGAAGAAAGATAGTGGGAAGCGAAGATACTGGGAGGGAGGGAGGGAGAGAGAAAGAAAAGGAAAGGGGCCAGAAGAAAGGAAGGGAGATGGAAGCTCTAAGGAAGGAATTCGTTCTATCCAGATGTTGTCTTTTGTGTGAGCGTTGATGTTGTCTGTTTTCTTTGGCTTTGTTGAGACCTAGTCCTGTACCCTAAGCTAACCTGGAGCTCACAATGTTCTGCTTTACTCTCCCAAGTGCTGGGATCAGGGTGATGCTTAAACTACATGCTTGTACTTTAATGTCTGTTTGATGTGGTAGAAACAATAGCTTCTACTATTTGGTGGGAAAGGAGGAAAAAGTGGGGATCATTTCAGAGCTTGGATGCTATTATGGGTCCATTAGCAGTTAATCGAGACCAGTATCGATTGCTTCTCTACTAAGGGATTTGGGGTTAGCATGTGTTAGCTGATCAGTCTTGTCTTTTCCTCTTTAGTCTTAAATTGATGGATAATTTGACCTCTGTTAACAAAACTAATGAAAGGAATCACATTTCAGTATGAAGCTGACACTACACGTGGGAAATGGAAATAACACAGTGACTGCTGAAAATGTTGTGAACTCTTTTTTTTATCGGAGTCTTTTAACTTTCAGATGACAAACTTCAAGCCATTCCTATTTTATTTTTCTACTTGGCACACTCATTTCTTGGATACAGCCTCATGACACAAAAGACAGGCTGTTCTCCTAGTTTTATGAGACCTATCAGCTTTGCATAGCAGGTGTCCAAACTTTAATAGTCTAAATGTGGATTATAGGTACACACAGTTTAATAAATAAGACATCATCATTTTCTTATTTCCCCAAACAATGATTTTTATGTTTTCATTAATATTTAAATTCATAAATTAAAATATCCCATCACTCTGGAGTTTGTCAGGTATTTAATAAAGTCCATTTTACAGGCAAACATCATCAGCTTACGTTTTTTAAGTAGAAGATCCTGCCATCTATCCTGTGGAGGGAACAGAAAATAATCCAACCTCTCCCTCCTGGCTTCCTGGGGTTCATAATATCCATGGAGAAATGAGGCATTAATACAAGAAACAACTAACTGTACCAAGTGATATGTGAAAATTACAATTCAAAGAACAATGATGGCCAACCTGTGAACGATCTTAAATAAAGACCATGATTCAATGTTTTAGAGGCTTTTTGACAGAAAATTAAATTCAAATTGCAGGACACAGGACATTTTCAAAGGATGAGGGAGGTAGAGAATTAGAGAAAAGGCCCAGTGATCACAAATACAGGATAAGGAGAAAAGCAGCTATAATGTTGCACCTGGTAGCATTCCAGTGAGAAACAATAGAAAGGGGAACCCTGAGAAAGGGCATCAGTGTGCAGACAACGAAGACTGAAGCTGGGTAAGGATTCAGCATACGAATGTAAATCAGTTAGAGAAATACGTTTCATTTATCCTGAGATTTCTCATGATAGTGGACCAGCAAAATAACTAGAGGTAGAGGAAGTAGAGTTCTCTGTAAATGGAATTTTGACTGAGCATTTGATGATGAATCTTCCAGTGTGAGCTTGACTGTGTCTACATAATTGTGTATGCCATCCACCAAAACTTAGGGAAAACCAAAAACCAAATAAACAAAACAAAAAACTTTTATTGTTTAAAAAAATGATAAATCTTTTCATTTAAAAAATTCTTGTCCCAACTAAATTTGACTTTGTCTCATCTCAGTAGTCTGCAGCCTCATTTAAGAGTATGTAGGTTGTTGCATTATCCAACCTATGGAAAGAGGCAGGGCTCTTGAATGGTACAGCTTGAGAGATCTGCAGAAATCATGTGGTCAGTTGTACCAGTGAGGTAATTGGGAGCCCAGAAAATGAAGTGATTAGCTTGAAGTAACCACCTGCTTGTAAGAAAGATAACTTTAAATAGTCATCACCAGTTGGTTATTTTTTCCATAAGAATGAATATACATACTCTTTTCTGTGCCTGGATTTGCTCATTTAACCATGTTTGAGAAAATTCTTGCCAAGGGAAGAACTGAAACCTTTATTTTCATGGTTATGTTACCTATCGTTTGAATGAACACACCATTTATCCATTTGTCATTCGATTGATGGAGTCTACTTCATCAAGTCAGAGATGTGCTTTAACAACTAAATACCTTCCTTACAAAGCTAAAGGGAGGCTTTTGTGCCTGAAACAATTAAGATTCTTTCTTACACATCAATCTTTGCAAGTGTAGTTGGTATAAAAAAAATTTCAGTGTACTTTTATCTGATGACTCGCCTTCATTTCTTAAGCCCATTGGTTTCTTGTTAACTTTACTTTCTCATTCTTTTACCCACTTTTTACAACTGATTATCTGGTCCCCTTTAAATTTTAAGGACTTTTGGTACAATGTAGATATTTCCAAATGTCTTCCAATTTTTGCAAACATGTTTTTCTCAAATCTGTAGTCTAAAATATATTTTAGGGAATTTTTGTTACACAAAAGTTTTGCATTTCATCAAGCTATCCATGGTTTTTCTTAATTTATGTCTTCTAAGATCATACTATTGTAGTACACTGATGGTCCCCAGATTGTATCTCTTACCTGATCTTTATTTATAGCTTACATTTTAATGCTGTAGTTCATATAAATACATCTAGAATTTTTTCACATAAAACATGAATAAAAAACAAACCCTCCTTTTCTTCTAGATAATTTATTAGTCCTTTCTATTATATCTGTTAGACTTAAAATGCCTCATTTATGGATGACTAAAATCCCAGTTACATCCATACCCATTTCTGGATACTCTGTTGCAAAGATTCCCGATTTCCTCCCACCTTGCCCAGTACTTCATAGATTTAGTTCCAGTAGCACTACAGGGTTTTTATGATTCTAACAAATCAGATTTCAATGATGACTTCTGAAGTCATTATGGAAGATAGTCATATTAAAAACTCACTCAATAGACATCACTGGGATATGGGAAGAAACTAACCAGTCAAATAGTACAGTTTGAATATTTTTTCAAAATCTTTCTACCTCAAGTGGATTTTTATATCAACAGATATGAGGCATTTTTGTTGTGGGTTTCTTGTGTGTGTCATTTGCTTGCCTGCTTTTCAGTCCTAGGGACTTAACCTATGTCCACTGCACATTCTAGAAGCTGCTCTGCTACTGAGCTATGCCCCTAACCCTTTTCATACTTTTTAAGGTCTCACTGCCTTGCCTGGAATTACCTTCCCCTTCCACTCAAGCTCAAGCAGGCCTTGAACTTGGGACTCTCCCACCTTTGTCCTCTGAGCTCTGGGAAGATGGGCTTGTACCACCAATCTAGTTTCAAGCAGGGAATGAGCCTATATGATCTTATAAAGAAATGAGCCTATGTGATCTTATAAAAGTGCAGTTCAGTGTTGTTTTTTTTCCTCCTACAGAGGTATGCAATATTAATTGTCATGTTTTCTTGATTCCACAGGCCAGTTCTTCAGAGGGCTCATCCCTGTATCTTCCCTCTGAATTCCAACTACTTCCTAGTGGAAAGCATACTTGGAACAGACACTGGCGTGCTGGTGGAGAGAAGTCCCATGGGGACTGTACCTGACCCTCTAAGAGTGACTAAAGCTTCTATAGCGGCAGCTTCTGGAAAGGAAGAGCTGCAGAGTGTCTCACCACAACCATCTCAGACAGATAAGAATGCTAGTGGCATTGGCAATGTCCCTGTAGAACTCAGCCACAGGCTCAGTGCAGCTGCTGAGACCCTGATGCCTGAGTCCAGCCAGGAAGACATGGCATCTCCTGATGTCCTCAGTGAGGTAGAGCAAGCATGTTCTACACGCAATGCTCCTGATGACTCCCAGCTTCAAGGAAGAAAGGGGCCAGCAGCACCAGGCTGTGAACCTACTTCAGGAAAGTTACTTATGTCTGCACCAGTTTCAACACCAGCCATTCAGCACACTGACCACGCCATCCCAGGTGACCCACAAAATTCTAACACCTGCCCAGTACCTGAAGATTTCTTGGTGAAATCAAAGGCAAACTCAAACAGTGAGAAACCTGAAGAGTCAAGTTGTCCTACCCGGGTCACATGTTACAGCAGCAAAAATCAAATGCTCTGTGATAGTCCTTCTCCAGAAAAAGGCCAGGGAATTGTGCAAGCCCCAGATACATCAATGGGGGCTCACTCATCCCCTTCTGCAGATGGACCCGAGGGGGAAGGGCAGAAAGCCATCAGTAATATCACAGTGGGGTCCAATGAACCTCAAGCAAAAGAGGTATGCCCAGAGAACCAACAGCCCTCTGCTACTACCTTGTACACTGTAAATGAAAGGTCTGAAAACCCTCTACTATCCCTCCTCACCAGCAGAGATGCCACGTGTTCTCCGGATGCAAAGAAGATGCTGCTGTCAGCACAACAACCGCTGTCAAGGTTCAAGGAAGCCAGTACAATGACCTGCCAAGCTGAAAGCGAGGCTAAGGATGACCCTGGCAGGGCTTGTCAAGACGCCGAAGTACAGGCAGTGGCTACTGTGGAGAGCAGATCTGTCTCTACCAGTCCCAGTATTTTCCCTGCATTCTTCAAGGAAATCCAGGCTCCTGAGCACGAGATTAGCCAAGAGCAGTTGCGTGTAATTTGCTATAGCAAGGGCAGTGGAGGCCATTTGTTGGAACTCGCTAACAGCATGGAAGACCCCCAGGAGTCAAAGCAGTGTCCTGTCATTGTACCACAGGTGCACATCCAGGCAGCTGGTGCTGCTCCCGCAGTTTTCAAAGGGACGCGCAAACTAGGGAACCAAGCAGCTGAAGCCCTTAAATTTCCACTGATCCACGCAGCCTGCAATCAACACCAGAGTACAGAGGGAGATGGGTGGTCTTCAGCAAGCAGAGAGGCAACCTCCAGACAGCTTACAGGTTCTAATCCTAGCTCCCAGAAAGCTAGCTCCATTGACCAGATTTCCCTCATGGCAGGAAATCAAGCTGAGATAAGTCATAGGCTGGGGAACTCTGAACCCACGCCACCTGATTTCGTAGTGAAAACTACAAATGACCACAAAACAGAGTCAGGCTGCAAATTGCCTGACCCCCAAGGAGGTGCCAACAAAGAGGACCAGCTGGAGAGCTTGGACCCAACTGATAAAAGAGGTACAAAGGATGAGAAGCCTGTTTCTCCTCTTATTGTAAAAGAGCAGGCACCTGGGGCCACCAGCACCCTAGATGCCAAATCCCTACTGCTAAATCCTAAATCCCAAGGAAATGAAGGTGCAGGATCAGAGGTCAATCTGGCCCCCTCCCCAGGGAGGAAGAACCAGCAGAACACCTTGGAAGAACACAGACAGACCAAGACAGTCATGAGCCTGAGCCTGCCGTCCGATGGCACAGGTGACTCCAGTCCAGGCTCTGGCAAGAGGACCCCTTCTCGCTCAGTTAAGGCCAGCCCGCGCAGAGCAAGCCGGGTCAGCGAGTTCCTGAAGGAGCTCAACGTGACAGCAGCTGCTGCCCAGGTGGGACTCACACCTGGCGAGAAGAAGAAACAACTTGGTGCAGACTCCAAAGTGCAGCTGAAACAATCCAAGCGAGTCAGGGATGTGGTGTGGGATGACCAGGGCATGACCTGGGAAGTGTATGGTGCCTCCTTGGACCCAGAGTCACTGGGAATTGCCATCCAGAACCATTTGCAAAGACAGATCATGGAACATGAGAAGTTAGTTAAAACACAAAGTGGCCAGACTCGAAGATCTATTTCCTCGGATTCTTCTTCAAATAAGAAGCTCAAAGGGAGACAGCAGGGTGTTCTGCAGTCCATGCTGCAAAACTTCCGGCGCCCCAACTGCTGTGTCCGCCCCGCCCCGTCTTCTGTGCTGGACTGAAAGGAACAGCACTGCCGTATGAGTAGTGTTTTTCCTTGTGACTATCCGTGTCAAAGCTTAGAAGTCGGAATTTCTGTTTTGTTTTCGGTTTGTTCTTTTCTTGGAGGCCTGGGAGTAAAAGCAACTATTAAGGTTAAGAATTAGCTATTATGAAGTATTGGCTCCTCCATTAAGTAAAATGCCAGTTCACGTTGATAGAAAGAACACTAGAGGTGAGGCAAAGCTTGCTAATGGTCTGCACCCCTAATTCAGAAAAAAAGATTCTCCTCTGAGGTGTTTTCATACGTTATTGTTTGCACACATACACACACGAGTCATCTGCTATGTTCACCTCAGTCTATCACAGAGAGGTATTTCCACAGAAACATCTGCTTTATGTTAAAACTAGCAATACCACTATTAGCAACACAGAAAATGTCTAGTCTTACTGAAGTAAGGATGCTAATACCACAGAAGTTTAAGTATTTTATAAACCTTAATGTGAAAAACTGATACAAATTTGATCTATTCCTGCCACAAGTAAGATGAAATTAAAGTATTCAAAAGTGTATAAAAACAATATCAATTGGCTATAGGCATCTGAAGCTAACCCTTTTTATGTGAACAAGTTATTGTTAGAAAAATTAGCTCCAAATATGAATACTGCCTGCACCAAACATGAACTGATGTCCGTACATTTTCCTGCATTGAAACCAAAGGGCATCTCTGTCCTTCTGACCAAATTAAAGTGGTATTTTCTTACACTAGAGGCAGTGTCTACGACCATAGTCATAAGACTAAGGATAACAGTAAATTTTGTGTTGTAAATGTGTCTTATGACAACAGTTTCTGATTGTTTAAATGTACAACCTAGATTCCTTCAGATTTATCACTTTAAAGAGACATGCTGTTGTACGTCAGAGATCTTCATGAAACAATGGTTTGAGCGCTAGATGGCCATGTTCCCTCGCTGGTTTCTACGGAAGGATAGACATGGAACAGGGGAAGAGGTTGGGGCGCTGAGCTGGGTAACAGCAGCAGCTTGCACATTGGGGTAATGTAGAGAAGGAGTATGGCAAAGGTTTAGGGAAGGCCTTCCTTCCAGCACTCCTGGTCCAGACAGTGCTAATCTGAAGGCTCCAGGTAACACTTCAGACTAAGGTATGGGAGAAAGCAACAGCTAACTGCTTTTGCTGAAATCACTCCCAACAAGCTAGAAAAGAGGACCTGCCATGTATTTTTTTTTAGAGACTCAAATATCAATGGTATAGCCAAATATCTATTTTGATTTTTTCAGTTTATTTCTGTTTTATAGATTATAAACATAAAATTATACCTGAGCTCTAGAACCTGAGCTATATTGCATTTGATTTCTATGAGAGCAATTTAACTGCGTATGTAGCTGCATAAGTAGGCCACAGTGACAGCACCCTCCGAGTTGGAGAATGATAATTACAGTGTTATACTTGGAACTTATAATGAAATTTTTAATAAGGTATATTTTCAGTTTCTTACTAATTGTCCTCTATTAAGGATGCTTTATAATATAAAAATTACTGTCAAATTACTGATCAAGTTGCTATATTAATGATTAGAGATTTAGTCTAAAACTCTCTCTTTTAGTGTAAGTACTCATTCGTCTCAGACCCCCTTGCCGAGACTTCACTTGTCCCTACCTTGCACATGCTGGGGCCTTCTGTCACACTTTGGCACCCATGCCGTGCACACACAAGTAACTCCCTGCGTACACAGGAGCAGCTGTCCTTGGGTCTCTCTCCAGATGGGGGCTGGAGCAGTCCTTTGCTGTGAAGTGCTATAACAGGATGTTCCTAGATTCAAATAAGAGAGAAGAAAGAATTCTGATTAGTACTAAGGTTGTGGTTTTAGAGTAAAGATAGAATGCATACATAGTTAAATGAAACTGAAGCCTGAGAGTTTTGTCAGCATCTGTCCCAAATTCAGTAATTCAAAACTGTTCAGTTTGCTGTGGTTCCTCTCAAATCAAAACCTTAAGAAGAAATATTTCATTAATAAACTTGGTTTTCTTTGGTACCAGAACTAAATTCTTCATTTCTACAAGACTCTAGGAACATCACAAAATGATACAAAGAGCTTTTTGCTTTGTTCCTTTTGCATCATACAGAATTGAGAGAGCTTTTATAAGAAGCAATAGAAATGCCTCGCCAAATGGCATTAAGCTGGGAACCTGTTCAGATGTTTGTATCATGGTACCTACTCTTAGCAAAACCCATAAGTCCATGACATAGTATTCAACCCTAACCTTCAGAACATCACTGGGACCTCTTGCCTTCTTCATCCAGGGAGACACACAGTGGCTTTCCTGGCAGACTTTTCATTACTTTCTGTTCTTGCTTTATCTGTGTGACATACAATGGTTTGAGAGTTATTTGTGTTTATCCTTAATTTCTTCCACGTGTCATTTAGGCCTTCCTAATACATCTTGAAATATAGATAGTAAATGTTTTATTAAAGAAAGAAATAGAAAATATTTCTGGCATCAGTAATAAAGGAAGTGAGAACTCAGGATTTTGAAGTATATTTACCATTTACAATGTAAAGATGTTATACCACTTACCAAGAAAACACTAGAATTCTATTTAAACTGTGATTGTTCTATGACCAGAGGACAAACACCCCAGCTTCCATTGAAATTTGTTCATTGTGAATAATTTTATAAGAACATCTTTTTTAATTTGATTTGATAGCATGGCCACCTATGTAACATATAGTAAAATACTGATCAGTCTTTCATTTTGAACCAACAGCATAAGATGAATATTTTGTAGTGTCAAAGTTAGCCAGAAGCCTGTGTGTATGTATGTTCAAAATGAAATAGTTGTAAAATGGATTCATATGGTTTTTTACTATGACAAGTTCTGCTATGCTGAATGTAATTTGATCTTTGATGATTTTTTTTGTTCTTCACAGTCATCCAATGTGCACTATTTTGGATATCTGTGTTTCCTGTGTTATAGCTTAGATAAAGCTGAAGTAAGTTAGACTGAATGTGCATGTGAAGCCTTTACTTAGAGGTTGGCCTTCGGAACCAAATCCTTAATAGGATCTTGCTGTCTTAAAGCAGAACGATAAGAATAAGGAAATTGCCATATGTTTGGATCTTAGAGTCTAGGGTTTTGCTGTTCCCAGTTTGTGCTGTTTTGCTTTCTTTGGTGATACTCCATCATTCTGGCGTGGTGTATATACTACACCAAAAACAGAACACATATGGATTTCAACTTTTAATAGTAGGGGGTATGTGAAAGTGTGTTTTTAACGTTACTTGTACACTCTTTATTCATTGTTACATTTACTACAGATACATGAGAAATCACTTTCCTTTTACGTCTACGGTGAAAGTGTTTTTAAAAGACCCCATTTTAATGTGATGTAATTCACTAAATCTCTTGTCTACTTTTTCAAATCAGTATAAAGAAAAAAAATGCATTAGAATTACATTTGTCTATAGTTCAATGTGCTTTTATTGAACACTGGCCACTCATGGTCTTATGTAGACTCAGATTTACTAACCTACAATGCTGCCATGGAGATGAGGCTGTCAACTCTCTCCTGCTTTGATTTTAGTGGTATGTGAAAAATAAGCTTTTGAATTCCCCAGTGTGGTGACACGGTGAATGAGCTTACGTGAGCTGACAACATTGCCACTGCCACTGCTTTGTCCACATGGTGAATCGGAACCCTGCTTCTGTCCATGTCAGTACCTACCCTGTCACATTTATTCAGGAGCATTTTTTTTTTTTGGTTAGCCGTGTTCCTTGATGTGTGTGGTCCTAATGCAGGTCAGCTGCTGCCCCCTGGCAAGTGAAATGGGCAAATCTGTGAATCTCCTGCCATCCTTGGGACCATATCCCCTCCTAACAAAATTCTGCAAGTGATTATAAAAGTCATCTGCACAGACACATGGGCTTATGAATAACCACATAATTTTGAACATTTTTGTAAAATAGCTTTGTAAATACTGAAACAGATTTCTGTGAACTCAGTCTTACTTTTGGAACAGAACGTATTCTCTTTGGCTACAGAAATCAATAAGTTTGATTTGCAATGACCAAGAAAATAAATGAAGAAGTGAGGTGGGAAGTTTCTTCCTCACAGTGATATCTGCTAGAGGTCTTTATTGCTATATTTAATGGTGAACACTCACCAGCTCAGCTACAAACTTGCCACAACCGAATAACCTCTCTCAAAGTAAATCCAGTCCATCTGTTAATGTGTGTATAAACAAACAACAGACAATCCTGAGAACACCTTGACTGTTGGAAAAATAAATGTGATGATAATTATATAGGACATTCAAATAGCAGCAGATTCAGTGAGACGGGGGACAGAAGGGTGCAACAAGATGTTATTTATATATTTTTTCTAAGACTCAGATGTCTCAGAAACCAATTTGAGAATAAAGACTGTTGACTATGAATCTAAAGCCAAGCAATACAGTGCCCAAAAGGGGCAGTTAGACCAGCAAGTGCGTCAGCTGTGGTCATACATTATGTAATTATAGTTTGCTCCGTGAAGACTGACTAGCTCAGAGGCCACATGGAGGCACGATTTCTGCTTTCAGATGGAAGACAAGTTAGATTCCTCACAGAGAGAAGCAGTGACTATGAGCAGAGATGGCATCATGTCTCATGCCAGCCACACAGAAGAGGAGCCACTGAAAGTCTTGCTCACTTCACACAGAAATCAGCTTCAACCAGAAACTTTGTCCAAAAAAATAAAATAAAGACCCAATGTATAGGAATTTCTCTTCCTAGACACCAGCATGACAGATGAAATTCACTTTACTCAGCCTAGTGGGCTGCCACACTTCGCAACGAAAAGCAGGCTCCCAAATGAAAAAAGTACAATTTTGCTAGAGCCCTTCTTGCAAAAGAAGCCTCAAATAACGCCTTACAGAGAATTTTCTAGATGATTTATGAATACTAATTAGTCATCAAGTGTCTTTCTGAGTTCAAGTTCAAAGTTAATTAGCTGCAAAGCATTAGAAATTAAGTCACATATTTTACACTTCAGAAAAAGACGCTGATGATCAACCAACAAAACAATAATTATGATGAGATGTTCTCATGATTTATAAGTGCTAGGAAGAATTAAATGGAAGAGTAAGTTTAACCTCTAGATCCCTTCGATGTGGGAATGTTGTCAGGGTTTTTCTCTCCCTAGGGAGAAAATTATAGTTTGGTTTTGGTTTTGGGATTTGCAGATTATTTTTTTTTACACTGCTGCTAGTATTAACTTTTATTTTAAAAATTAACCTGTTTGTTCTTTAGAGAAACTTATAAGTAGTTAAACAGCTTCTGGTTCCAGTGACTTTTAATGACGCTGTGTGAAGGTGGCGTGGAGTGAGCTGCGTTGGAAGAGTGGAAGGAGCTTGTCTTTGTCCAAAGGCATCCCTAATGATTTTAGTGTAGATTCACTAGCATTCATTTCAGGCCACATCTGGGAGTAAGTCACTTTCTGTCATGTCTTAAAGGATGCAGACACGTTGGAAAATGGCAGTATGCTAGTCCTGCACTTCTGTCCTTAAAAAGAGGAAAGACTAATAATGCTTGCTGTAAGGGGATACCTCCTATTAGAGATGAGAAAAGTCAACCTGGCCTGAAAACTCAAGAAAACCTCTTAAGGAGCAATTACTAAATCTCTATATTTATTTACCTCTGCTGTACTAATGTGTGGAAAAATATGTTGTGCATAATACTGTAGCTGGTTGTGGTGTGTCCATAGATTATATAAGCGTGCTCAGTCTGTGAGTGATTGCTTTGCCACTTTTATGTGTTGTTTAAAAACAAAATAGCATGCTATAGTTCATTTAAAGGCTGTTTCCTATCAACAAGTAGGTTTATGCAGGAAAGTTAATAAAATCAACAAAATGTGTGTGTGTGTGTGTGTGTGTGTGTGTGTGTGTGTGTGTGTGTGTGTTCAGTGACAGAACTGATCCTTTTGGAAGGAGGTGAAGGACTTCACTTGGTTTCTCTGTTTCTTCAGCATCCAGAAGGGAAGCCAGGATAATTGCCGCAAAGGCTGAGTGCAGTGCTCAGCACAGAAACATGGCATGTTTCTAAGTATTCCAGAGCTAATTTCACATGTCATTAGTCACAAGTAAGGTCAGTTCTTTGACCGCTGGGTGGATTTACATTTCTCACACATCCTCTGTGTTAACTGTGTGACAGTATGTTCATACCGTGGGTGCGATTGTGTACATACCTTGTATGAATTATCTAAATTCTCTGAGCAGTTGAAGGAAAGTGGAATGAAGAAATAACTATTCAAAAGCTTCAAAATAACTAATCAATATGTATTTTCATTTTCTACACATAAAAAATATATATAGCCAAATGTAAATAGCATATCCAAATAGATGTGCATACAAAATTCATTTTATTTATACTACTATATTTAAATCATTAACAAAACAACTAATTATTAGCTACATCTTTCCATTTTCTTTTCCTATTTTGTATCTATTGTTATTGAACTTAATGCTCCTATTAAGCGATATTACACGCAAATGGCAGATTTTAATGTGTAAGAAAGCCCAGCCCAGTTAATAGTTCACTGAGTCTGGTAGCTGAACAGCATCAGCGTATTAATGCTAAGTACAGAACCATATTTTGGAAATGACACATACTGAGGAAAACCACTTATATTTTGAAAGCTGAATTTGGACCTTTACCAATATTTATTTGCACAGCCTGACAGAAAGCTTACATTTCTGTTGAACTTATGCCTGGATTTCTTTAGTGTGTATAATCACCCAAGATAGACACAATCACAGGCTTTTCTCCTGAGATTAGTAAAACAATGTGAACCCACACCAAAGAGAAATAACAGATCAAAGTGAAAACAAGTTATAATAAAATAGCACAACAAGACAATTGGGCGTTCCTGAAGAAAGACTCACCTACTCTGCAGAATAATACCAGCGCCAGTGCCATGCTCCAGTTAGTGGAAATGGTGAACAAAAATATCTGGTTTATCATGGTTCGTCAAAGAATTAATCAAATTTCCCCCATTTTGTCTCTAAGAAAATCTCTTGTTAAATAAAGATCTGAGACTGCCATTCTTAAAAGTTAGTACAATTTGACCCTTGTTCCATGACACTAAAAATTGTGTTAGCTAGTTGCTGGGCTGACAATGTGAATGGAAATACCAGAATTACCCCTTGATAGAGAATTACACTAGGAAATTACAAACACAACCACTTTTCACTAAAGGTTAGGAATAATATTTGAATACACACTCATGGGTTAGGAAATGAATGTGCCATCTTCACACCTTAGAAATGGGTAAAGGCCATTGTGCAGGCACTACATGATGATGGTAGCTGGCCAGTTTACCAGTGAGAAGAATAGAATTCCTGAAATCTTGATGTTCACCAATATATACTCTTGCATAAAAGAAATGTATGTGCTTTGGAAAATGCAGATTAATTTAAAGATCACCAAAGAACTGCCAGTGTGACAATCATTTGCGTACATTCACTGAAAATGGTAAAAATGAGCTACAATATTTAATCAGTGGGAAATGGTAATCTTTAAAATGCAGAGTATGAGAATTATGGCATCATGTCTTTCTACAAAGATCATAAAATAACTTCTTTAAGAAAGTTCCCATCTCTTGGACACTGTTAAATAAACCTTTTCTCCCAGATAGAGGTAGAAGGTCATGTTTATATAAAGATGATTTCACAAGCAGACTCCAACCTTCATTTCACATTTGTTTATTTTTAATGGATGATTAAAATACCGAGGTTCAATTACTTAGCTACTTTTGTCCTCAAAATTTTTGAAATATGGGGTTTTTTTGCACCTCACTTCCCATAATAAATATAATATGAAATAAAATGTCCTATGCTTCTATTGTTGTTACTGTTGTCACCTCTGCTTTGGAAATGTTCTTTTGGCCCAGGATATATGGAGTTGGTTGATTTCCTGACTGACACTTTTCTAACTAGGAATGTGCAGTAAAGCCAAAAGTATGTACCATGAAGGAAATGTGCTTGCCTTAGATTATAATTGAATTCTTATTGGATCAACAATGCCTCCTGACTACCATAAGCACAGGTTCTCCTGCACTTGATGGCATAAGGTAGTTGAGAGAGAATAGATCTGTGCATTTATGTGCAATTTTTGTGTGCCTGTATGCATGAGTGTGTGTGTGTGTGTGTGT
>NW_026592118.1:1309243-1317627 GCF_907164565.1 Psammomys obesus | reverse complement strand
AAAAAAAAAGTGACTTTAGTTTCAGTAAACATTTTTCTTTATTTTTTCAGACCTGGAATTAGTTGTTGTCCATATGTGTATGAGATTTATTTGTGTGACACTTAAAGTACAATTGCACAAATTAACAAAATTTTATTTTTTGGCTCTTTTAGCAAATGGTATTATAGCAGATGAGATTTCTTCTCTTACAGCTGTTTTAATAATTATTAAGTTAAATTTTTATGAGCTTTACAAATACAACTCTCATTAAGTGTATGAACAAGCCTTGAGCATATTTTAAAATAATTAGTAAAGTTATGGGAAGCTATGCGTTTTTATTCTATCACCAGAAGTTTTAATGAGGGAGAGAAACCTGACCTAAGGTCCTTTCTCTTTAAGGCGGTGGTTCTCAAGCTGTGGGTCACAACTTCTTTGAAAGTCACATATTAGACACAATTCAAAACAGTAATAAAATTACAGTTATAAAGTAGCAATGAAATAATTTTATAGCTGGGGTCACCAACACATGAAGAACTGTATTAAAGGGCTACACCATTAGGAAGACTGAGAACCACTGTTACAAGGGAAAAATCTTTGTCTGTAGATACTGATCGTAGGAGCCCTGGAGAAATACATGGAAAGGCTATTAAACCAATTAGGGATTTATAAATGATGAAATAATTTTATTTTTTAAAGTGGGTGCACTTGTCTTCAAAGGAGACATATTTTCACAAAGTAGAAACCATCATATCTGATGTAGATAAAGGTTTAACCAAGATAAAACATTTCCTAATGCATGCAATGTGTAAAAAAATATCACAACATGGACCTTCAATATACCTAGATTTTTTATTTTTTATTTACTTTGATAAGGCTGGAAGGGCAGTTTTAAATATTTTTTATTGTTAAATCATACCATATTTCTTCTGAAGCCAAAATGTTGAAAGTCCTAAAGAAATAAGCAACACTGCATGAGTTTGCTGATGAATATTTAACCTTGAAAATGTAAAGCTAGACTCCACCTACTGGGAACTGTCCTAGGCACATTACCATTTCTGCCTGTAACTGGCAGGCTTTTTCCACAGTAGGATTTGCATCCTACAAACCAAATAATTAATCAAAATGCCATCATCAGGCATGAATCAAGCCAAGCACATGTAGCGGATGTGATGGCCCACAGTCCTCACCCTGCACAGCTGCCAGGGATACCAATCACACAACGAAGCAGGGTGAGACAGGGCACCACAGAGATGCTGCTTTTCACGGGGGAGGCAGAAGATGACAGCCTGACCCTGGTGAGTTCACTCTTTAAGACACGGGGTAGAATTAGCATAGTATTTAGAATGTGTATAAGTATTCTGTGGATCAAGGAGTCATGGATTGCCATTAAACATAGGACACATGACACTGGTGATTATAAGTAATGCACTTTAGAAGGAGCATGTCATCATGAGACATGATGGTTTTAAATATATAGTATTTTTAAAACAGCATTGTATAAATGAGCATTGAAAGAAAAAAAGCACTTTTTTATCAATGAACTTATTTTAAATGCACATGAGGAAATAACACAAGACACTATGATGATATAAAAATAATACAAAATGTAAAGAAATGAGCCTCCAAAAGATGCTGGATTCCTAAGTCATGTTTTGAACCAGCCACTAAAGTTACCTCTGACTCAAAATGTGTTTTGTTAAGATTTATTTTATGTTCAATGTGTGTGTGTGTTTAGGTGTTCTAAGTAACCAGGAGAGGGCATATTATCTTTTGGAGCTAACATTACAGATTGTGTGAGTCATGTGGATGCTGAGAACTGAACCTGGGTTTCCTGCAAAAGCAGCAGTGCATGCTCTCACCCGCTGAGCCACCTCTCCAGCCCTCACACAAATTTAAGCTTCTTTCTGTAGGGGATCCACTGTTTACTCTCAGTAAGCATAGCAGAATACCAGATGTCAGTACAGAAAAGTGACCTTGTAACACTTGATTTTTATTAATATAAAACCAATACACTCAGACTTTCAAGTAGAAATGCCATTTGGGTCTACATAGACCTGAGAGAAACCTGAGTGTCTCTTCATGGTACTCAGCTTAGGGCTTTCTTTTGGGTATCACCCTGAGGTGTTCAGTGTCCTCCATCTTTACCAGGTACTCTGTGCAGGTAGGGAAGAGAAAAATACCTCAGAGAGCCAGAAATAAACCAATTAAAGACTATGCATTTGTACTTAAAAGCTGCTTTCCATTCCAGAGAGGGAGAGAGAATTAAGACTTTAGAGCTGAAACAGTACCAGATTGCTTCAAAAACTTCCAGGTCTGGGCAAAGTCCCTTGATCTCTGCTTCTAGGCTAGCACCCAAAGACTGAAACACTTGCCAGGCTACTGACCAGCATGCCCCTGCTCCAACATCAGGAGGCAGAACAGAGAGCAATGTGTATACTGCTCTTATGGGGCCTAGTTTTGCAGCTCAGGGCCAGCCCTCACATGGTAAGACTTTGTACTCTAACCCTGGTAGAAGCTACAGACTTCTAGACATAGGCCAGAGCTCAAAAAATGGAGCTTTTAAACCAGTCCAGCATCAGGCACAGACCTGCGGGCCAGTGAGCTAGAGTCAAGCTTCAAGCACCAGCTCCAGCCTTTGGAATGGGGAGCACACCTACCTTCTTCACAGTGTTGTAAAGGCACCTGTCATTTTGACACTCAGATTCAATTTACTCTCTCCATCACCTCCTCCAGTAACCAGCAGTACCGACAGGGCCAGGCCCGTGATTACAGATGAATTTCTACAAGTTTCCTGGCATGGGGCAAATACGTGAATCAACTGGGGTAGACTGTGTTTCATTCTATATCACTGCCAGTTGCACTGTGGGCCCAAATTTACCTTAAAATATTAGGAAGGTCTTGTAGCTGTTGCAACAGTCCCTTAAGAACTGATTTTGCCAAGCACTGATTACTCACTTGAGCGCCATATATTTAACAGAGAAGTAAAAGCAAGATAAAGTTTGGCATCGCTGACTTGACTTTGTATAGATCTTCTTACATGGGATCAGACCCCTGCTCAACTGTACACGTAATAGTTTAATCACTCAACAAGTGTCAGTCTACAACCAGGTGAGAGTTCATTTCATCCCAATTTAAGAGTAACTACGTCATTTTACTGCCAGGATTTTGTTTTTTTTTTTTTTTTTTTACAACATCCTGTTTTATATCCTTGAAACATCACCTTAAAAAAAAGTCCAAAGACTTCCCCTAAACTTGTACGCATCTAGAATTCTGAGAAAACACAAATGTAATCAGCTGCTTTTATTAGATTTATTAGATTTATTAGATAGACCTGCTTTATGAGATGGAACCCACACCTGCAACTGTTAATGAGGCCAAGAACCTGAAATGAGACAGATCATAGGCCCAGGGGAAAACCTACTATTGTTATTCTACTAACTGAACACAGAAATAAAAGGCTCTTTTTTTTTCCTCTTTTTTTATTATTATTATTAATTACACTTTATTCATTTTGTATCCCCCCACAAGCCCCTCCCTCCTCCCCTCCCGATCCTACCCTACCTCCCCTTTCTGCATGCATGCTCCTCCCCACATCCACTGGTAGGGGAGGTCCTCCTCTCCTTCCTTCTGATCTTAGTCTATCAGATCACATCAGGAATGGCTGCATTGTCTTCTTCTGTGGCCTGGTAAGGCTGCTCCCCTCTCAGGGGGAGGTGATCAAAGAGCAGGCCAATCAGTTTATGTCAGAGACAGTCCCTCTTCCCATCACTATGTAAGCCACTTGGACACTAATTTTTTATTTTTTTTAATATTAGTTACAGTTTATTAACTTTGTATCCCAGCTGTATCCCGCTCTCTCATTCCCTCCCAATCCCACTCTCCCTCCCTCATCTTCTCCTCAACCCTTTCCAAGTCCACTGATAGGGGAGGACCTCCTCCCCTTTCATCTGACCCTGGCTGCAAAGTCCTCCTCTGTGGCCTAGCAGGGCTGCTCCTCCCTCAGGTGCATGTTCGGGGGATGGGGGAGGTCAAAGAGCCAGTCATTGAGTTCATGTCAGAAATAGTCCCTGTTCCCCTTACCAGGGTACCCACTTGGATACTGAGCTACCATGGGCTACATCTGAGCAGGGGTTCTAGGTTATCTCCATACATGGTCCTTGGTTGCAGATACAGTCTCACAAAAGACCCCTGGGCCCAGATATATTTGGTCCTTGTGGAGCTCCTGTCCTGTCCAGGTCCTACTAACTTCCCCTTCTTTCATATGATTCCCTGCACTCTGCCAAAGGTTTGGTTATGAGTCTTAGTATCTGCTTTGATACCCTGCTGGGTAGAGTCTTTCAGAGGCCCTCTGTGGTAGGCTCCTGTCCTGTTACTTGTTTTCTCCTATGTCCAATACACATCCCATTTGTCTTTCTAAGTGAGGATTGATCACCTTACTCCGGGTCCTCTTTCTTGTTTGTCTTCTTTAGGTGTATAGATTTCAGTATGTTTATCCCAGAAGGAGAAAGACACACATGGTATATACTCACTTTTAAGTAGATACTAGATAAAAGGACTCTTAATGACCTATTTCTATACCCATGGACTAGAGCATGTGTCTTCCCTCAGCAGAGAAGCCTCTTATTTCAGTAGATGATAATTAACAGAGATTCACCTCTGGACAATGCCCTAAGGGCAAGAGATTTTGGACAAGAGAGCCTAGGAACAGCACACTCTTTGAAAGGAGGCATCCTTAGCAGAGGCAGTACAACTTCCAGAGGAGGGTATCCCCAGCTGAGGGGAGGATCTCAGGAGCCTCAGCCCTGCCCCACCCAGCTTCGTCCCTTCGTCTCTTCATTGCTTCTTGACTTCTGATGATAGTGTCACATCAGGCAGCAAATCTCATAACAGTTATTTATTGGAGGGTCCAGGTAGTAGACAGAATGAAACCAGGAGTGGCTGCCCCTGCTCCTGGGAGAAGGCAGCAGGAAACTGAACAGAAATAGCCTTTATATAGGATTTCTTAGGGGCAGAGTTTACTAAGGCAGAGATTTCCAAGATGACGGTTGGTGAGATTTCAAGTCCTGAGCTTGGTGGAGCTTAGTAGATTGGTGGGTTTTCCTGTTCAGGGATAGGTAGGTTTTCTGCTCTGGGATTGGTGAGTTTTCCTGCTCAGGAATTGGTGGCTTTTTGTTCAGATTTTTCTCCTAATATTAGCATAATCTAGAAAGGGTTCTGTTGAAGGGCTGGAGATGGCCTTTGTGAAAGTTACAGAGGCTGGAAATGCCATTATGACTGTTACAGAGGTGTTGGGGTGGGTATTGACTTACGCCTCAAGGGGTTTACACAGACTTGAACTCTGAGCTAAACAAAACAACCTTTCTCAAATAAACTGTAAATTTATACTGAGGGGCCAGATTCCTGGTCCCAGTCGCTTGCTGGAAGTGCCAAACCACTCAAAGCTCCCTGCCTTGGGGGAATGGCTAGTTTATACACTGTTGCCACAGAGGTGGCACTCGGAGTTCACAGACTAGCTCCAGTTGGACACACCTACCTCCCACTGAGTTTCCTGTCAGCAGCAGCCGCAACTGAGGCTTTAGGTGCTGCTGCATTCTCTGTGGCTTCAGTTTCTCCGTTTCTCCAGAAGTCTGATCTCAGGTCCCATGGCTGTGGAGATTTAGCCTCAGCTCTCTGGAGTCCTCAGATGCTACTGTGTGGAGGTATAGAGAGGCCAACAGCACAGGCTGAAGACCTGAGCACCCATCTCAGGGACCACATCTCTTCAGCACCCAGGGGAGCTGAAGAGAAGGTGCCCGGGTAAAGATGAAGGGGGTGCCCGGGGACAAAACTTGAAGCGGCCTGGCCTGACTGCTGGAGCTCCTCAGATGGGGGCCTTCTGGCCTGACTGCTGGAGCTCCTCAGATGGGGGCCTGCTGGCCTGACTGCTGGAGCTCCTCAGAATGGGGGCCTGGTCACGTTCATAGAAAGTATACAAAGTTTACAAAGGATACAATGTTTACAAGGGGAGTCCTCCGCAGTTCCCTGTCTCTTCAGTTGGTGTGAATAGCCAACAGTTATGCTGTGTTTTTTATTGATACACCATGCTTGATTTTTTTTCCTGGTATCCCAGATTTGAATTTTTGCTAAGAATTGGAGCAGTACGGCACCATCAGCTTATTGAAATGCCTTGAAGCCTTAAAAAGAGAGAGAGAGAGAGTTGAGTTTATAGAAGTCAAGAGACAATTGTGGTTACCAGAGCCTGAGTGACAGGAAGAAGGATAAGGAAATGTAGGGAATTATTGATTTAAAAAATACTTTAAAAAGATGTGTATGGATATTTTGCCTGCATATACGCCTGTGTACCACAAGCATGCTGGAGGAGGAAATAGAGTTACAGATGGTTGTTATATAAACTGATGACATGACTGATCTGTGGTGGGGGGAAGAGGGAGAGACAAAGGCAGAGAGAGAGAGAGAGAGAGAGAGAGAGAGAGAGGAGAGAAACAGAGGCATCTGGAAGAGTTCAGAACAGAGACAGAAAGTAGATTGAACATGGCCAGGACTATCTTCAAGAAGAGAGAGAATAGCAGAAGCAGAGAATAGAGAAAGCATCGTGAAAAATGTAGAAGTAGACCAGAGAGAGAGGTGGCAGAACACAGCAGGATTACAAAGGGAAGGAGTGTCTCGGGGGAAGAAGCCTGTGAGCTGGAGTGAGTTTGGAGTAGGGGAAGAGATGAAAAAGGCTAGGCTGCCAGCATGGACTTTGAGATGAGATATGTAATGGATACTTGTGATACTAAGGGGACCTGGAGGGCAGGAGATGTTTTGATATATTGATAGGCACTACAGGTATCCACATGTCCTTTCTGCCAGAAGGTAAGAGAAATGACACCTTTTGGTAGAGGGGAACACGTTTCTGAGGAATGCTGGCTTTTATCTAACCATCGGAAATCCTCCTATAATCCAGGTCGAATGCATTGGATGCCTTTTGGAGTTTGGGAAATTGGAATATCCTTTGAACCTAATAGTTGGTGGATACTGTGGATACTGGCATTCAAACCTGGGTCCTCTGCAAGTGCATCCAGTTCTCTCAAGAGCTGAGCCATCTCTCCAGCCTGGAAAGGTTGATTGTGGGTGAACACCCAAAGTGTTGTCACTAAACAGCACGGGAACTCTGCTTCAGCATTGTTTCCACACTGTCCACAGAATACAGTGTAATGCTCACATTTCAGATGGCCAGGAGAAAGGGATTTGAAGGCTTTCAGTCTACAGACATGATAAATGTTAGACATGATAAACATGCTTAGCTCAAATAACGTGCACCACGAACATGCCAAAACACAACATGAACTGCATTAGTACACACAAGCCTACCTTTTATGTATCAGTTTAAGAACTGTTTTTAGTCTTTTCTTCAGATATCTTTTTCTATCTCTTGCTAGATAGTTAGATGACCAAAACATCAATAAAATGTTCATCTTATATTGAATTGACTTATATTGAATATATTGACTTATATTGAATTCTGATAGTCTAAAGAGACAGTTGATCACACATCAAAACATGGAAAGAAAAATAACCTATGTAGATAAAAATCTATGTTTCCGTGCCCTGGGTAAAGGAAAATCTCACTACAGATCTGCAGAGGTCATCTCTGGAATTTGAGGCCTCACTAAATGTCTTCCAATGCTTCATGATGTGAGAAGAGTCTCTTTGGAGGGAATGGACCTTCCGTGGGCAGTCGAACTGCAGCACCCTGAACTGGCCCACAACTGACAGACTAGGCGGAAGTTGCCTTCTGCTGCAAAGCTCCCAGGTGGCCTGCCCCCAGGGCACCTTGGTGAGACTGAGAAGCCAGCTCCCATCTGCTCTTGATTGTGCCAGCTAGCCTGAGACACTCTCTAGGTCTCTGTGGTAGCTCACACTCAGCTCAGGCTCCTATCTGTCTCCTCAAGTCTGTGCTGTGACTTAAACATAGAAAAGAAGCCTCCGATCTTTGTTTTTCCACAGATGCATTCTGACATAAGCCTGAGATTCTCTCATTCCCAGTGCCCCTCACCTCAAGAAACAGTCCACAAAATGTTCATCTTTAGAACTGAGATGGACACATATGCTGCTTTGTGTACATCAGGAGCGACAGCTGTAGGATACTGATTTTCAAAATGACTAGAAGGAATGAAGACAAATAAAAAAATAGTCACAAAAACAGACCTGTGGATCTAGAGAGATAGCTGAGCAGTGGAGAAAATGTGTACTGCTCTTTAAGAGGACCTGAGTTCTGTGTCAGCCACCTCGACATGTCTTCTACTCCAGCTCTAGGAATCTGACATCCATGGTCTCTGTGGGCATCTGCAAACACATGCAACCCCTCAACACACACACACACACACACACACACACACACACACACACACACACACACACAC
>NW_026592118.1:1252677-1309233 GCF_907164565.1 Psammomys obesus | reverse complement strand
CACACACACACACACACACACACACACACACACACACACACACACACTTAAAAAGAAAAGGCCATCATAAGAAAACAGACCTACAAAAACAAATGCTAGTTTTATCACTTTTCATCATTTATCTACATCTGAATGAATGAAATGAACTGATCTCTAGGGATGGTAGAGTGTGCTGAACTATGACTCACCAGGGTCTTATGCATAAATGACAGTGCATATATAACTAAAGTACCATGTTCCCAAAATGGATTTAATTATGCTAGCCTAATTATTATAAATGTAGAAGTATTAATTTTATCCTAAATTAATACACTTGGGAAAATTAATTACATAATCCAAAAATTTTAGGTTCTTTTTTCTTTATAAATTTGAATGCCTATACATTTTCACTGCAAACAAAGTTTATCTGATTGACTCAATTTTTTGGTCTTAATCTCATCTGTAGTAATCATATTTGTAAATATTTGAAGAGCTACAAAAATGACCACGGATTGGTGAAATTATTTCTTTCTCCTGTCTCCTGATGGTATCTGTTGTCTGCAGAGCTATCTGAGATAGTAGGATAATATAGAATTCTTCATTCTGAGGATGTCTTCCAGGTTAGAAGCTCTGATCCTTATTCAAGATCCAGGGACAACTAAGCCCACATGAGTCCACATGAGCTAAGCTACATTAAGCACATAATGAGGAAACCTGTGAATATCAGCTAAAACAAACCCATGGAACCTACAAGCAAGCAGGGGACTAGTCCATAGGTTCCCAACCCTTATTTTATAACATCCTTCAGCACTCACTCCCCCCCTCTTCATCCTCTGGAAAAAGAGAAGGGGAAGACCTCAATAGCATCCACAGAGATAAAAATGATAAAATAAGACCTTGATGGTGATCACAGTTGAACCCTGAGATAGGTTATCCTTTGACCATCTTCCTGGCTTTCTTTTAGGTTGTTTTTTTTTTCAAAAATTAAAATATCCCCCCCTGACTTGTCTTTTCTCCCTCCAGACTCTCCCATGTACTCTTACTTGCTTCCTCTCAAATTCATGACCTATTTTTCTGTATTGTTACCTATATCTATATACATAAATTTATAAATATAACCTGCTCAGTTTCTTTAGTGTTTCTTGTATATAAATGATTTCAGAGCTGAACAATTAATATTGTGTAATCAATTAGTGGTCTCATCTCTGGGAGACACTAACTTTCCCTCTCTCTTAACTGCTCACTGTTCTTTGTTTAGGGGTGGGTTCCTGTGAAACTCTTCCATCATAGCATGGTATTGGTGCTGTACCTGTTCAGCTCTTGTTTAAGCAGCCATTTTGTTGAAGTGTTCTGAGTGAAGCTTTCCTATCAGTTCTAGGAGAAAAACATCACAAATTTCCTGGTCCTTGGGCACTTTCAATCATTCTGTCCCTTCTAGCATGGTCCCTGAGACTTAGGTGCAGAAGTTGTATCCACTGGGTCTGGCACCTCAAAATCAGTTGTTCTCTATATTTTGATCAGATGGGTTTTCTGCAGTAGTCTCCAGTTGTCAGAAAGAAACATTTCTTTGATGTGAAGTGATAGGTATACGTATCTGGGAGAATGAGGATAGATATTAGAATCATGAAAAATTATGCGTGTTTAGTAAAATGGTAGAAGTTTGTCCTCTAAAATGCATCACCTCATTATCTCCAAGAAGTTGTGTAGATTTCTAGAACTAGACATGATTTCTCATCTTTTGAGTGAACCTTTCCTTATGCACAACTTGTGACATTAAGCCCAAGGATATAGACATTCTTATGTTGTCTCCTGGAAGGCCTTTCCCATCACCATTTCTACCAGGGTCATCTAACATCAATCTCACACCTGCTCTCAGTTCTGTGTACCCCTGTCCCATATAATAAGCCTTATAACTCACTGGTGAATGACAACCTTCACTGCCTAAACAAACTGGTTTTGTTTTTTTATATACTCCAATCTCATCAAAGAGCAGCTTGACTGTTTGACATTAATGAGCTTTTTATATAATATTTATAATTAATTGAGTGATTTAGAGCTATTTTATGTTATACTATGATTAATAAATCCCTAACCTCATTTATAGGACTTTAAAATGAAGTGATTTGTTCTTAGTTCATCAAATAGACAGAACAAAGGTTCAAAGATTCAAGTCCAACCCCCATATCTCTAAGAACCAAAATAAATACCACGAGTTTCCTTTGCTCAGATTCGTCACCGCACCCTTAGAGAGCGCTAGTATCCTTCATCAGAAGATCCCGTCTAACCCTAACCCCAGTCCCAGATCACCAGCCTTCAACCCTTTGTGGGGCAGGAAACAGTATTCTAAAATCAGTAAGATGAATAAGAGATGAAATTAACAGATTCAAAGCAAAACACATAAAACCACAGAAATTAGCCTCACAGACTAAAAAAGAATATCGTCACCAAATAGTACTGCAAAGATGCACATGTCTCCGTATTCTGTCAGATGAAGCCAATGGTCAATGCTCACAAACACCAGTGACATCTTTCTCTTATTCTTAAAACTTCCAAAGAAGAAGAGAAGGAGGAGGAAGAAGCTATGTGTCTCCTCTGTATTCTTTTTATTTCTTGAAGTTAACTTTTATCTTGAAGAAAATAATCGGTTCTTCTTGGAAAACAATTGATTTTATCAAATTCAATTTAGAAGAATATTCAGGATTCTAACAGGGAAGAGTACATACAGCATGAATTCATTTTTGTAAAGCTTATAAAGAAGCACAAAATAAAAATATGCCAAGGCAAATTTTTAAATGCAAGGGAATAATGGCTCTATCATGTGAGATTCCAGGAGGTAAAAGGTAGGGAATAAGCAAATAACCCAATCTAAGATGGTCAAAGTATCTGAATAGATATTCAGTCAAAAGCATATGGCAAAAAACCACCAAGATGCCTATAGGGCACATGCAGACATGTTCAATATTAAATAGCAAAGTGCAGATCAGAACCACATGGAGATACCATTGGTATACAAGAAGGTGGGTATATTTAAACCAAATTGAAACAAACTGTATTCAACATGTTGAAAAAACAGAAGCACATACATTGCTGACCATACTGTAGTATGGTCAGGTTCTTTATGGACAGACTTGCCCTATGACCTTTCAACGTTCTAGTGCTGTAAAGAGCCACCATGACCACTGAAACTCTTATAAAGAAAAGCATTTAACCGGCTAGCTTACAGTTTCCGAGGTTTAGCTCATTATTAGCATGACAGGAAGCATGGCAGACATGGTGCTGGGGAGCTGAGAGGTCTACGTCTGGATTCACAGGCAGCAGGAATGGGACACTGATCCTGTCTCGAGCACTTGAAACTAAAAGCTTCCCTGCACTCTGTATTTGGGGCATAGATGTTCGGGGTTGTGATGTACTCGTGGTAGATTTTTCCTTTGATGAGAATAAAGTGTCCCTCCTCATCTTTTTTTAATTAATTTTGGTTGAAAGTCTATTTTATTAGCTATTAGGATAGCTACTCCATCTTGAAAAAAACATTTTCCAGCCCTTTACTCTGAGGTAGTGTCTGTCTTTGTTGCTGAAGTGTGTTTTTTTGATACAGCAGACCAACAGAGCCATAAAAACTGAGCCCTAGGGGCCCTGAAGAGACTGATACACCAACCAAGAACCATGCATGGAGAGGACCCAAAACCCCGGCTCAGATGTAGCCTATAGACTCAGGCTTCATCTTCCCAGTTTCACACAATGGCCTTTCTAGGCCTCTATGCAAGGATATCCTGGCATACAGCTGGTCTCAGCCTCTGCAGCTTTCCTTAGCTGCAGAGGAAATTCTGTGACCCCTTTCTTCTATCCTTAACTCTAAAGCCAGAACCACCCACATGGCCAAACCTGCCAAGTTCTTCTGCTTGCTGGGTAGAACAAGACCCACTCATTCAATTACATTTTATTCAGCTTTTTGTTTTTGATGGTTTCCTTCCCTGCCTAAACTTGGCTGTTCTGGAACTTGCTCTGTACTCCAGGCTGGCTTCAGATTCAGAAACTCGCTTGCCTCTGCCTCCTGAGTGCTGGGATTAAAGGTGTGTGCCACCATGCTAGGTACAACAAATGCTGATGGTGCTGCCCAAAATGAACCTCCTAAAGCATCTCCACAGTGCTTGTAGAGACTCCAATCTCAACACTGCAGAATGTTCGCATGTATCAAAACAACAATTTTTCCCACACATTTGTAGTTTTAGGTGACAATTTAAAAATTAAGATAATCTGCTCCATGAAGGAGGATAGGTACAGAATACCTACTATATGATTCATTTTATGTGAAATGTCCTAGAAAGGCAAGACAGGAGCAGGTGAGTGCCAACCACTGGAAGCATGGAGATGCAGAGACTGGGGACAGGCAAAAAGTTCTTCTTAAGGTGATGGGAATCTTCCACAGTTAACTCATGGCCAAGAGTGTACAATTCTCTAGGTATGGTATATTGAATTTTCACAGAGTGTACACCTTAAATAGTTAATCTTAGGGCATGGAAAGTCTATCTCAATAAAACTATTTTTAAGCAGAGTGCTCTGGTTTGAATAAGAATGGCTTATATGTTTCGATACTAGATCCTCAACTGGAAGAACTGTTAGGGAAGGATTAGGAGGTGTGGCCTTGTTGGAGAAATTTTGAGGTTTGTTGGAGAATTTTGAGGTTTCAAAAGCTCACACTCACGCCATTCCCAGACTCTCTCTCTCTCTCTCTCTCTCTCTCTCTCTCTCTCTCTGTCTCCTCCCTTCCCCCTTTTCCTCTTCCCCTTCTCCACATCCACAAAAGCCTGCCTGCTACTAAGCTCCCCACCATGACAGTTATAGGCTGAAACCCTCTGGAATTGTAAGCCCCCAATAAACTCTTGTGTAAGTTTCCTTGGTCATGATGTCTTTTCATAACAATAGAAAGTAACTAATATAGAGCACATAATTTAGCATTTTAATCACCTACCCACATTATTCAAATCCTCCCAGAGATATCTCTTAATTGAAGCATCACATGACCATGCAGCTCATCTACTTCTCATCTGTACAACTGTCAGGTGGAAAGCAGAAACTTAATTGCCCACAAAATACTCTCATTATTGTTCCTACTAATTTTAAACAATCACAGTGTCTTTATGAGTAAGGTCACTAAAATTGCGTGACTCCAAAGTCCAATCAACAATAGGAAATGTGGTAGTGAACTTTGCTTTGCTCGCTCTGTCTATGATGCACAGAGCATCTAGTCCTAGCCACATTTCTGCACTAAATTACTCCAAAATGTCCTTACCTTTCATTTTAAGGACAGTTGATAGTAGCTTTTTATAAAAATCAACCACTCGTGTACTGTATATGGAAACTTAAAAAGACAAACTCATAGGTGTTGAGGGTAGTTGCTACTGTGATAGGTAAGGGAGATGAGGAAATATGAGTCAAGGAATAAATAAGGTCTGGGGTTGTAAACCAGTAATCATATTCAACAAACACTGTATTTTATAACTGAAAATTATTAAGAATAGATCTTATCACAAACAAAGGAGAAAATTCCTTTTGAAAAAGAATCTGCCAATCAGGGGACTTTCTTGATTGATTGTTTTTTTTTAATGTGGAGATGATTCATCTTCAGGATAAGACAGAAAGCAAAAGTGAGTAGCATGAAGTCCCATACAAATAAACATCAGCTTGGAAATGTAATTTCCATGTGTTACCATGCTCATTTGATTCTTACCATACAGCTAAACTCTTCTATCATTGAAATGTATCCCAGGGACTCAGATTACTGTTACTGATATTTTAACTGTCTTCAGGAGAAACATTTGACTTTGAATTACATTTCTGTCTGGTATTATCTCCTATGCTGGCCATGTGCATTGGGTATTTTTAGCAGAGTGCTTGAATGCCTTCCAGACAGAAGGTAAAGTGAATGCTACATTCATCTTCTGAAGAGTGGATTATCACAGGCTCTTTCTGTATTGCTAAAAGAAGTGTGTGTGGAAACACATCATACATAGACAGGCAAGCTTTTCTCTGACTAGTGGAGTGTTACACAGACACCAGAACAGTCATACAAATGTAGAAAAAAAAGACAAAAACAAAAATATCTGGAGAGCACATTAGCTCTGGAACTCATAGTTTCATACTTAAACAGGCTGCCACAGGTAGTACAACAGAAAATCACAGTGGAGCAGGAAGGTGCTGTTTCCATCTTTGTTTATCAATAGGTAAGCACAGATGAGTGTGTGAACAAGAAACAACTCTAGAGAATTTTCCATTTTCCAATAGAGTACTGGAATTTGAATAAATGTTCTTTTGAGGAAATCTCAGTCATACACATTGTCATTACTCAGAGGCTCCCTTCCTGGAATATCTCTGCTGCCATCTACATACGGTGAAATTGAGTTATTTGATACTAAAACAACAAAACAAAAGGGGTGAAGGAGAAATTTGAGTAAAATCTGTGGTTTAGTGCATAATATAGTTATCAGCGTTAATGTTTGAGATTTGCTGATTGTACCAAGCATAATATAATGATAGGGCAATTGCTAACACGAAGGAAAGCTGAGTAAGAGATATACAGAAATTATTTTTGCAAGTTCAGGGGAAACAACAGCTTCTGTTAGATTGTAATTGGAAGGAACCCTTATAAAAGACAGAGCAATAATAAAAATCAGGTATAAATTCACTAAAATTGTAAAATATATACATGATATACCCAAAAGCTGAGTAATCCTCATAGAAATGGCTTTGGAGTCCATCTTTGAGAGTATCTTCAGCAAAGCATAGTAGATGGGCAGAGAAGTGATGAGAGAAAGGAAAAAGGATTTTGCATCTGATGGTGCCATTTTGGGGATGGAAAGTAAATGACAGAGAAAGAACAATTAGTAAGGCTTGTTGATATAAATTAATTTTATATTAACAGCACTTAGTTCAAGTGCAGGCCAGTTAGGAGCTACAGCTATTTTCAGAGGTTAATCTTTGCTTTCTTGGTCTTTGTGTACCTATGTCTCTCTTTTAGGGAAATGGCAGGAAGAAGAGAGCTGTTGCTTAAAATTGCCTTGAACAGCATATTCCAACCCCTACATAAGGCTTCCAGAAATACAACACATGTCACAAAACCATTAAAGGTAGAACTAAACTATAGAGCAATTACTAACCTTAAGACAGTAAGAAAAGTCTCCTCATCCTCATGGTGGGAAGGGTAGTTTGATATTTTATTTACTCCTGCGGTCTTTTATTTTCATGCAATATATGTCATTCTCTCGCTTTTACCTCTGATTTATATGCTTAGTCTCATCTGTAAGGAAGTCAAAGTGAATTAAATCCAATTAAATATGGATTTACATCTTAATTTACCAACCTTGCTCAAAGGTTTACTATTCTTTGGCAGTGTTTCTTCACCTGAAGTAAAATGAGGTCAATAAACTGAACCATCATTTGTGCAAGTAAATAATATACACACAAGAAATTTTCACAATGCCTAGATTTTAGCTGATTATCCAGAAACATATTTCTGATTGTGCCCCTGCCATTGCTGCTACATTCAGTTTCTTGGCACAAGGACTTTTTAGATTAAGTCTCCAGAAAGTCAAAACATAGATAGATACACAGAAGTGAGTGAATGAATGATATTAATCAGTGCCTGATATAGTCTACTAGTTGCTTTTCTATTAATGCAATAAAACACCATGACCAAGTCAACCAAGGTTACTACAGTTCCAGTGGGATAATACTCCATCATGGTAGGATGGCCATCAGAGATGACAGAGTTTACAGCCATTGAAAGTCTTTTTTTCAGCCATCTGGAACTACACAGAGATATTTGGGAGCCAAATAAAGTATAAGTGTTCAGAGTGAGTGGTTTTTGAAGGCAAAATCCACATCCTGGTATCTTGTTCTGCAGCTGCAGAGGTCTGGAACAGGGTTTACACAAACAAGCCCTTTAACAGAAGCTGAGATAAGTTAGGTGGGGTATCTTCAACTCAGGTTCCTAAAATAGAGTTTGGTAATTTTCCACAGGATTCTCCATCAAGGAGCTTAAATTATAGTGAATGTTCCAAAATGGCCTCAGAAAGAATACAAGGTGGAGAAACCTCTGTACTGTCTTACCCTGTCACAAGATGACATGACAGCAAGTGGGAGGCATAGTGGTAGGAGTCCAAAGCTGAAAGCTCACTCACATCTTGGACCACAAGCACAAAGCAGAAAGAGCACAAGACTTTAAGCCCTAAACACCTGTGACTGCTTCCCACCAACCCCTGCACACACACCCATATCCACTGCATACTTCCTCTAGCTGGATCATATCTGCAAACCTATCCAACCAGACAGCAACTGAGGACCTACTACTCAAATGCCAGGGACTGTGGGGACCTTTTATCCTTCAAACCATCACACCAAATGAATGAGCTAAAGCAGCATGAGAGTGGGTTTCTGGGTTTGTGGGTCTGCCAAGCTTCTAGTACTACTCAGTATTTTGCCCCAGGTCATAAGTGTTCTCTTTGCAGTGTTTGGATTCCCAAAAGTAAATAATCATGACTATCTGGTGCAGTCAGTCAAGGTTTCTTGTTAACCTACAGTAGAAGACAGAAAAGGCACCCCCTATCCCACCCCACACACACAAAGTTAATGAGTAAGTCTGAACTGTTTCTCTTTTTATTTTACTCTGTGAGACACACTATGCTGCCCAATACCACCTCAAAGCTTAAGCACCCATTTGGGAGTCTTGGTACCTATTTGAGAGGATACTATTAAAAATTCCCAGTGCTTCCACAAGTATGCTGTTATCTTAATTACCAACTCCTAAAGCAGAAAGTTTATTGCAACACTGTGTTAGTATTGCCTATGTGCCTTGGGGCTTACAAGAAATAAATAGGGCTAGAATAATAACGGATAACAGTTTCATTCTTTAATGCATACTGTACAAATGCTCAGTTTCTCTCCATTCATTCTCCCTCCAAAAGATGGTGGGGATGATAGAACATTTGTACCTAGTGGCTACTAAGCTACATACTGAAAATACAACCCTCAGTAAAACTATAGTCCTACTCCAAAGGAGCATACATGCTTTAGGGAGGCAGTGTTTAAGACTCATTGTAATGCATTGTGGAGTGTGTGATAATTGAAATGTTCTAGAACATTATGGTATCATAAAAGAGCATTTTACTCTGCAAAGACAAAGAATGTCAGACCAGGCAAGGCATCCTTGGAGTGATGAGGACTATCTGAATTTAGAGTCCCCCTAAGAACTATTTAAACTACTGGCCCTGGGGGCCAAGCACGTACATTCTGTTGTAATTGGCTGGCAGTGTTGCCTAGTCAGGATTCTTTGAAAGCTGTAACAGTCAAAAGAATAAGTAGAAACTGGCCAGACTGAGAACAAGGTGAGAAAGGACATGACAAAAAGATATCGTGAGCATAAAAAGACAGAAGCAAGGTCACTGAAACAAGACAGGCCTTACTGTGTGAGCAGGAGGACATGTGTTCCAGACAGTGAGAGCAGACTGCCAGAGAAAACGTGGGGAGGATCGGGTGTGCCCACAGAAGAGAAATGGCATGGCCAGAATTTCATCACTGTTGTTAACTGAGTGGAGGCAAGTAGACACATTAGGAAAGCCCGATAAGGACAGAATAACAGCAGATTTTGAAGCAGCATTGGAAAATCATTCCTAAAAGTAGGCTTCAAAGTCATAAAAGTCATATCTCAAGCATTATGTGCCTTTGGTGAGTTAGGGAGAGAGAGAAATCTGGTAACAGGAGGATGGAGATTAACACCTGCAGAGAAAGAAGGCCGCAGTGACGATAGCTAAAGGAGGAAGCAGTGTGCTCACTTCACACAAAGCTTTTGAGATGCCTGCAGAGTGTTCAGGTGGATAGAGGGCTTTGGGCCATCTGGTCCAGGTTTTAATCTGCATAGGCATAGTGACCTGAACTCAAGGCTGTGTTGTGTTAGCTGGTGGCTGAAATAGTAAATAAGCAATTCAAGAGAAAGATGCCTAGGCTACTGGTGGTCCTTGCTATCTCCATGGTATGTTAAATAGTCATTTGTACATTTGAAAGAAAATCTCAAAGAGCTATAAGCTTACTGATTTGTGACCTTGACAATATAACAACTCCAGTTGTTTGTGGGAGCATTTAAATCTACAATTCTCCCACTCCACAAGCCAAATGCTGGCCATGTGAGTTCAGGGGATGAAATTCTAAATACACTAACAGTGGGAATTACACCTTATCTGCCCATGTTAGGTTAGTGATGCTTAGCTTTGTGGTTCTTTGGTTTTATTCCAATGGGCAATAATATTGAGTGGTCATCAGATAAGAGCCAGGTCTTCCCAATGACATCAGTAGCATGTTATGAACAAAGCAAGTCTTAGGCCAATGTGTGCCCATACAGGCAGATATTTGGTAGTATTCTGGCTGTCTACTGTCATTATAAACCACTTTAAGAGTTTAATGGATTTTAAGTCAGTTTTATTGTTATCTGTCACAGATTGTCGTCTATGGCTATGAACTGGGTTATTCTTTCTTGTGAAATCTCAGGATCCAAAGCCACTGGAAGATTGTAAAGACTGGACTGAATATGCAAAATAGCCATTTGCAAACTGGCTTTGGCAGACAGCTCTGCTGAGGCCATCACACCCTTACCAGCCTGGAAGCTGGACGCAGACATCACCAGAGCAGTTAAGGGATACATGCAGAATGGGCAGAGTGGTCTGCCACCTTTGTTCCCAACACAGTCAAGAGGACCTTCCAGTCTCAGAGGATACCACAGAACAACTTCTATATCTCAATGAGGGAAGGCCAGGGTGAAATTACAGATCATTTCATCTTCTGTGGGAAATGCAATCTGTGTAGACTGACCATGGAAAACATCATTTTCCACAATTAGTGAGCAAGGCCAGCACACTCACACAACCTGTTCTCTCAGAATCTGACGTTTCTGTTCCTTGTCCTTTTTGCTGCTTCACAAATGCATTTGATGAAAAGCTTTTCCAGAGGCAAGTTAAAGCTATTTGAGAGAAAGAGTTTAGCTTTGTTCCTTAAATCTCCAGTACATATGTAGCTTCCTGCTATTTATGAAATATAGTAACATGTACATATCATGACAAGGTTCTAGGAACTTGCTGTGTATGCCTGCTTAGAGTATTCTCATAATAAACTTGCTGCTGAAAAAACACAGATAATAATAGACCATTAAACATGAAAATTTAAAGCTCAACAGTGAATTTAAACTTAGAAAATTGAGTTTAGTAAATGTCTAGATAAATATTTTGCACTGCTTACCTACTTAAAAATTAGACTGAATGAAATAACTCTGGTGGGGTGTGATGAGGGCACGAAAACAGTGATTTCTGGTTAGTCTCAGGGACTCACCAACATAGAAGGGGTGCCCTGTGAAAGAGGAGACTGTGGCTATCCATCAGTCCAAAGTGCAGGGAAACAATCTAGTGAGGTTGTAATTAAGTGTTCTCGCTGGCACTGGCAATACAAGTCACAGGGACTTCACCAAATGCAGTTCAGAGAATTGTGCCCAGAATACAGATACTTTGGGCTTGAGAGGTGCATGCAAGACATGGAAGTAAAAGCTGACATTGAGAGTGTTTGAGAGAAAGTGAAGATGTGGAGGTGAAGGACACTTGTTAGACCCTTTGCTGTGTGCAGAGACTGCTGAAGATGCTCAAGAGAACAGAGTTCTCAGAAGATGAGAAGAGGAAACAGAGAAGGAGCAAGGATAATGAATTTTCTTAAGAAGAGAAGGAGAAAAAAAGTAAGGAAGAAGGGAGGGAGAGATAAAAGGAGAAAGAGAAGGAGAGAAGGAGGGGAAGGAGAAGACGGAGAACAGAAGGAAGTGATCTGGTAAAGAAAGGACAGATGTAACTACATGGCAAATGAGTGGCACATTTATTGATGTGTGTTTTACTTTATTTTTAGGAATATGTTTAAGCATTTTCAAACATACTGATTCATTGAGAATTCCACATATATATGTAATATATTTTGATCATATATACTCCAACTTTCTTCCCCAACTCAGGCTGGCCTTCTCCTGTGACATCACCCTCCCAATTTCACACCCTCTTTTCTACTCCTCTATTTTATTTTATCCCACCGTGTCTAATTACTGCTGCCCATACATATTTTATTTTAATTAGCATACATAATAACAATTATTATTGTCTTAGGACATTTTTATACTAACTTAGCTTGTCCAACCCCTTTCCGTCCCCTCCCACTCCCCTTTCCACTTTCATGTCACATGTGACTATTGCCTTCTACCTCTCTGTCCCCTAGGGCCCTTTTTCCCCTCTCATGGGTCCCTTCCTAGTTTACCAGTCTTGATGCACACATACTCATCCCATGTAAGTGCACAGACAGAAGCTGGAACCCACATATAAGAGAGAGCATGTCCTATTTGTTCTTTGATCCTGGGTTGCCGTACTTTCTTTTATCTTTATCCAGAGGCACCTTTGCTTCCTTCCTCAAGGCATCTGCATCTGTAGAAAGATTTCTACAAGACAAACTACTGCCAATTTTTTGTGTTTGAAGGATAAAAGTCACTGTAGGAATGCTGCTGAGTATTGTTTGAGGAGTGAGGTAGAACTAAGTTGCTTCAAGAGACTGAAGTAGAGAAGAAAGACAATGGAATTACACTAGCTGAGGACACACACACAAAAAAAATTTCTCCCTAAACTCCTTAACTTTATCTTCTTCCCCTAATTATATATATATATATATATATGTGTGTGTGTGTGTGTGTGTGTGTGTGTGTGTATTCATATGCATACATATGTATGCATATATATTTATGTATACATATATATATATGTGTGTATGTGTATGTGTGTGTGTGTGTGTGTGTTCTAGCATCCTGCCAGAATCATGTGTTTCTTCAAGATTTGCTGACCAAATCTGTCACTGTGAGTTTATCTTTTATCTTATCTTTGCCTGAGCAAGAAGTTTTGAGCTAACTGAATTTACTGTCCTCAGTTTCCCTTTTAGCTTTGTGGCCAGGTTAGAGCCCGAGCTCTTCTTGGGTTTCCTTTTTGCCAAGAAGTGACAAGCAGCTTGAGGGTTGTCTTCTAAAAGGCTGGTAGTTTTAAACTGCCTGTTTGAAAATGTGCCTCCTTTCCCAATTCTACAACACCTTGCCTGCTCAAGAAATCCTAGGCCATCTGCAGTCTCCTTTATTTCCTGACACCCTGACCACCCCTATACGCACCCCCACACATGCTTAGTGGGAGAATGGACTGGGAGAATGGGCGGGGTGGGGGTCTTTTCTTCAATCTCTTCTCAATAAACAGGGATGGAAGCAAGAGTAACTCTGTCACAAGGACACAAGATCCTCCCAGCCAGCCATGTGGTCATGTACAATTTTTTTTTCAGAGTCAAAAATGGGAACCAGCACTTCCTTCATGGCAGCTTGGTTCAGGGAGTTCATGTTTATAACGTGGGAAGATCACATTGATGCTATTTTTTCATTTGAATTCCCAGATGTCAAACTGACAGACATTTTATGACTCAGATCTTAGAAGGAGGAGGTGAAGTCTGGAAAGAAGGTGGGTGAATAACCCTTTGTCTTGGGGCAAAGAAGGTAGTCACTAAGTTTCTGAAGGTTGCAGGACAGGTGACAAGAGATTGGAAAGGAAAAAAGTGGTTGGTCAAGGAGGTCCTACTGGAGAGAGGAGCCATGCTCTAAGTGGTGCTGTCGATAATGAGGGACCTGCTAAGTCATCCCTTCAGGGGTTCCAAGTATTGGCCCAGTTCCAGAGCGCTTCATCTCCAAGCTTCCTTTACACTGAAATGGGAAAGGAGTTAGAAGGCTTGAAGACTATTCCCACTGGCATTTTATAAGTGAACTCAGGTTTGGATAACTATCTTGTCTCTAACTGCTAGAAGGGGGATGGGCTGAGCCATCAGTCAAATGGTGGTTGTCACAGTCACAAATTCCCAGCAAAGGTACTTCACAAGGGAAGCCTTGTGTTCCCTCTGAAGATCCCCATTAGGAAATGTGAACTGAAGTAACCTTGCAAGATAAAGTTCTCAGGGAGAATAGACATTTGATCATTTTCTTCTATTTGAAAGTTCGAGAATTTTTTTTTCTCCCTCTTCGGGTGTTCTTGTTATTACTAAGGTATTGAGCCTTTTGAAATGTCACTGTCAGCATTTTCAGGCTATGATTTTCCTGTCTCATTAACAAAGGCCTCTTATACTTCTCTCCTTTCAGAAGGTGAATGTACTTGCTCTATTCTTGATGTTCGCATGCAGCTTCCAACTGCAACCTCCCACTGCTGACTTTCTGAACTTGACCTTGGGATGGTCTGGAATGCAATGCATCTGTGTAGATAAGTCAGACACAGTGCCCTTCTCCTATGCTGCCCCTGTCTGTAGTACTCATTCACAAGATGGATAATCTCCCTTCAGGTACTGTTCACACCCAGCATGAAGTAGTTGCCAAATGACTTTCTTGCCCTGGTTTGGCACAGGAATGAGCTAGTACAGCCAACAACTGAAACTTAGACCACATGCATTATCTGGAATGTTTTCAGTGACATCTCCCTGTGAGTATAACTGTATCACAATTTATGGAGACAAAGACTAGACACACATGATTTCATTCTGACCCCTCAGCACATTGCAGGCAGCTTGTTTTACACATGAAAGCAGGGGCTCCCAGACTGCCTCTCATTCAGCAGTCATACAGGTTATACATAAAGAAGATTCAGCTGCAGAAGGCATGGTTGTGCCTCAGGTGGAATGGAGTTAAATGCCAGCTTAGGACTATTAAAAATAGATTTAAGTAGTAAAATAGGATCCTTTCCTCACACAGAAATCTCCCCCGCTCCCCCCACCCCCCCAGAGGAGAAGAAATTAAAATAGGACTCGGCAGTCTTAATCATTTGTTGGTTAAGACTGCCAAAGGAAAAGCAGATGTGAGGGCTTGGTGTCTTGATATCATGTAGTGGTTTCAGTGGTCTTTAGGGAGCCATGGTTACTGAAGGCTTTTCTGTGTCACCACACACTCATCCTTCCTACCTTGGTACACCTTGTCTCCATCAACCATCTTCTTTCTCCACTAAGGCATTTGAGCCTCCCCTCATTTTTTTTTTTTTCGATAAGCAGCTGGGCTTCAAGAAATACCTATGTGAGCACACCACACAGAAGACCCCAGAGGGGTAAATGACTCCTCAGCCCTGCACATGAAGCAGGTACTGTAGGCACAGATGTTCTTTCAGCTCAACTTCACACCAGCTTTGAGCTAATTTAATGTCCTCTTGAGTTCATGGTTAAAGACATTACTGCAGAGAAAAATGAAGTCACTATTTAGTGCAAATTGAAAACCAGACCTAGCCTCACGTGTTGCCAATAAGGTCAATACTCTGTGAATGTACATCAATAAGGTTTTCAGAATGCAGTGCTAATTAGCAAGATTTTGATATATTTAATTAGTTAGCATAAAAAGGTCCTGGCTCATTATCTCTTTAGAATTTCATTCTCTTTCATTTTAATATAATGTTTAGCTGCTGAAACCTCAGTTTAGAGCATTTATTTAACAGTTTACTTAAACCATGAGTACTTTGAGCCTGGCATTGGGTATTACAGGTTGAAATGCCACCAAATATGTTATCAAAAACCAGGCTGTTTGAGAAGAGTACTGTAAACATTTACAAACCTATTGATGAACAAAAGAAGTGTGCTTTATATGACAATATTGAAATATGTGCAATAGAAATTTTCCATGCTTGCTGTCTGCTGCTGAGAGGTGAGGCTTCTCCTGGTCCTGTTGTGCCTAATGTGAAAAACAAAAAAGTAATTCCTATCAGTGCTTCAAGCACATGGCAAAAAAAGCAATTGCCAGTTTCAAGAACAAAAGAAGAGATAGTGAACTTCTTGTACTGAAGAGTTCCTCCTGGACCAATTTCTAAATAAGACAGAGAAAAGAAAGGGAACCGACTCTGTGTCATTGCATCGTATCCTAATTTGTTCCTACGCTTCTGAAATAAAAAAATAAATAAAAAAGTTTTGTGTGTGTGTATCCTATTTTCAAGGTTATTCTTTTGAACTGTCTAATGCAAAATAATTGCTGTAAAATTAAAAGTAATAAACATGCAAGATTAATAAAGAACATGAAAATGGCTCAGGCCTGAAGGCACGAGAACTGAGTTCTAATAATACTTATTTGTAAAACTTCAAACTTAAGGTCTGATTGTGCCCTTCTGATGTCACAAATACTACATTGTGTCTCCCTAGCTTCCTTCTCTGGTGGTCACAGCTACTGAGTCCTATACATCTAGCTTTTTTTTTTTTTTAACTGTAAATTCATTCTGCTTAAACCAAGAATGACCCTGTGAAGTGCTAAGGTTTTCCTTGGGTGTTTTTGTAGGACTCTTATGCTTTATTTGTGGGATGTTCATGCCATTGCTTTAGTCTCTCTTTATTCCATGGATTCTAGAAGACATAGCTAAAAAACCAAGTCTTACAGTAAACAAAGGAAGCAAAAAACCCTTGACTATGTGCATATAATTTTAAAAGCACTATACATAATAAATGCTGAAAAATCTTTCTTGCATCTTTGCCTTCATTCACCAATGAAGCCTTCTGAGTGTCTTCTTGAGTATTTGCAAAGAAGTCAAACAATTTCATTTGTAATTCAGAGATGATTGCTAAGCCATGTTCTGTGGGCACGGTCAGCAAGCATTCGAGGTTACAGTAATCTAATACATGGGAAATGGTGTCATCTCTCTTATGGTCAGTGAGTGCAGTCGAGCAGCCTTTCATAAACTTAAAAGCTTCTGGCTTACCTGCAAGTGCCACCTCTAAATATTTTTTCCTTTTTTCTATTGGAGTTTTAATTGTATTTTCTGTTTTTAAGAGTTGTATCTACACTAAGTAAATTTGCTTCATCTCTAAAATATTATGTTTTAATTTGTTTCATTTCAGCATTTAACTCATGGCTCTCTTTATAATATTTTTTAACTTTTGAACTCTTTTAATTTTATGGACCTAAGTTGCAAACTATAATTATAGAGGCTTTCTCCTTTATTAGATAATAAAATAACTTACTATATATGAGCATATTTGGCTTTCTATTATCTATAAGGATTTTGCTTGTCATATAACAAAAAATGTGTGGGATAGAGCCAATATAGAAACAAATTTACACAAAATACATCACTACCATGCATAGCACATATGACCTAAGCTCTGTCTCCAATTTCCTTTGTTTATAAAATTCAGCTGTACTCATAATTCAATATAATTTTAGTATATAAAACACAAAAACTGTGCAATAACATTCAACAAATTTTATAGCTTGATAACTTATAAAACTGAGCTCAGAAAAAAATACATTCTAAAAGAATACCTTTATGTATTTATTTTATGTGTATATATATTTGCCTGGATATATGTGTGTGCACCATGTCTGCGTGAAGGAGCCTGTGGAGGTCAGAAGAAGGCATCAGATACGCTGGAATTGGAGTTAATGCAGTGACCATGTGAGTGCTGGAGACTAAACCCAGGATCTCTGCAAAAGCAGTAAGCATGCTTAACTGTTGAGACATCCCTCCAACCTTGACCATTATGTATATATTCTATTTGTTCACTTTATATCATATATATGGTAAGTGACTTTGTATGCCTATTTGTATATAAGTGACTCATATAGAATATAAAATAATAGTTCCCACTCAGTAATAAATAGGAAAGGTCAGAAAAATTAAGACATTTCTCCAAAGAACACACAAGATGTCAATAAGCACATGAAAAGATCTTAAACTTGATTAGTCATTAGTGTTAACTTGGCCATATAGAGTGTTGGCAGTTTACTATTTAAGTTTCTATCTATCCTATCTATCTGTCTGTCTATCTATCTGTCTATCTATCTGTCTATCTATCTATCTATCTATCTATCTATCTATCTATCTATCTATCTATCTAACACCAAAATAGCTCTGCTTTGTATGCATAAAGCAATCAAAAATGTGTCTTATGTCCAAGTTTTCTTTCATACCGGTGAGATGAGCTTCCACATGTTCGAATGATATGCTTAGGGGTCTACATGAATGCAAACAAAGCATCAAGAGGACCAACACTTTGATCTTCCTTCTAGATCAGCTACATCCTTTGGGAATATGGACATCTCAAGGTTCCTACAGTTCTGCTAAAACAACTGTATGCTCTACAGGCTGTCAATATACCTGAGGTTGTACTTTAACCAGTGCGCATGAAAGTCAGCATACAAAGATGCCGTCAATACTTCTGAGTGAAGGGTCATGGCCAACAGGCTCACTCCAGCAGATGGAACAGTGATAAAGCCTAAGAGAGGCAGAGGCAACTTCTGGTCCCCAGTAACAAAAGTAGTAACTGGTCTTTTTTTATCTAAATTTATTTATTGTAATTTATTCACTTTACATCCTGATTGTAGCCCTCCTCCCCTACCATCTGATCCCAGCCTATCCAGTCTCATTTGGACTGCCTGAATCCTCTTCTTCTGTTGCCTGACACTGCCCCTTCCACCCGGTGGGGGGAGAGGATGGGAACAATAAAAGAGTAGGCAACAGAGTCCATGTCAGAGACAGCCCCTGCTCTCTCCCTGGCCCCTGGATGCCTTATTATTTTTTTAAGTTAATTTTGGCCATCTCTATTTCCTAAAATACTTAACAGGAAAGTATACCTGAGTAAAATTATTGTTAGTTAACAATAAAGAGACAATGAATTAGGCTGTACAGTCCTAGACATTAACTACTGACAAGATGGGGAGAGCAATAGCAGCCACACCAGCTGTAATTGTATCTCACCATTTCTCTTGGTGAACAGCTTTAGAATTGGGTCTCATGCTTTCATGATAAAAATAGGTAATACTATTACAGTACTAACGGCAGTTCTAGTGTTCTTTGTGCCTTGTATGTTTTTTTTTTAATTTTTTATTAATTACACTTTATTCATTTTGTATCCCCCCATAAGCCCCTCCCTCCTCCCCTCCTAATCCTACCCTCCCTCCCCTTTCTGCATGCATGCCACTCCCCAAGTCCACTGATAGGGGAGGGTCTCCTCTCCTTTCTGATCTTAGTCTATCAGTTCTCATCAAAAGTGGCTGCATTGTCCTCTACTGTGGCCTGGTAAGGCTGCTCCCCCGTCAGGGGGAGGTGATCAACAAGCAGGCCAATCAGATTATGTCAGAGGCAGTCCCTCTTCCCGTTACTAGGTAACCACTTGGACACTGAACTGCCATGGGCTACACCTGTGCATGGGTTCTAGGTTATCTCCACCAATAGTCCTTGGTTGGAGTATGAGTCTCTGGGAAGTTTCCTGTGTTCAAATTATCTTGTTCTGTTGCTCCTTGTGGAGTTCCCGTCCCCTCCAGCTCTTACTATTTCCCACTTCTTATATAAAATTCCATTCACTCTGCCCATCAGTTGGCCATCAGGCTCAGCATCTGCTTTGACAGTCTATACTGCAGAGGCTTTCAGAGGCCCTCTGTGGCAGGTTCCAAGGTTGTTTCCTGTTTTCTTCTGGCTTTCAGAGGCCCTCTGTAGCAGGTTCTGAGGTTGTTTCCTATTTTCTTTTTCTTCTGATGTCCATCCTCTTTGCCTTTCAGGATGGGGATTGAACATTTTAGTTAGGGTCCTCTCTTTTGCTTAGTTTGTTTAGATGTACAGATTTGAGTGGGTTTATTCTATGTTGTATGTTTATATGAGTGAGTATATACCATGCATGTCTTTTTGCTTCTGGGACAACTGACTCAGGATGATCCTTTCCAGGTCCCACCATTTACCTGCAAATTTCATGATTTCCTTATTTTTCATTGCTGAGTTCTATACTGCTCCATTGTATAGATGTACCACAGTTTCTGTATCCATTCTTCAGTTGAGGGGCATCTGGGCTGTTTCCAGCTTCTGGCTATTACAAATAAAGCTGCTACAAACATGGTTGAGCAAATGTCCTTTTTGTGTACTTGAGCCTCTTTTGGGTATATGCCTAGGAGTGGTATGGCTGGATCTTGAGGAAGCGCTATTCCTAGTTGTCTGAGAAAGCACCAGATTGATTTCCAGAGTGGTTGTACAAGTTTACATTCCCACCAGCAGTGGAGAAGGGTTCCCCTTTCTCCACAACCTCTCCAGCATGTGTTGTCCCTTGAGTTTTTCATCTTGGCCATTCTGATGGGTGTAAGGTGAAATCTCAGGGTTGTTTTGATTTGCATTTCCCTAATGGCTAATGAGGTTGAGCATTTTTTTAAGTGCTTCTCTGCCATTCGATATTCCTCTACAGAGAATTCTCTCTTTAGCTCTGTTCCCCGTTTTTTAAGTGGACTACTTGGTTTGCTGCTTTTCAGCTTGTTTAGTTCTTTATATATACTGGATATGAGTCCTCTGTCAAATAAAGGGTTGGTGATGATTCTTTCCCAATCTGTAGGCAGTCGCTTTGTTTTGATGATGGTGTCCTTTGCTTTACAGAAGCTTTTCAATTTCATGAGGTCCCATTTATTGATTGTTTCTCTTAGAGCCTGTGCTGTTGGTGTTCTGTTCAGGAAGTTTTCTCCTGTACCAATGAGTTCTAGGGTATTCCCCACTTTTTTTTTCTAGCGTGCCTGTATGTTTAACAGTTATTTTAATTTTCTCTCCTCTCTTCCTCCTCTTCCTTCTCACCCCCACCCCCATTTACACTCTCCCAATAGACCACTATCTAACAGATAGGCCAGCAACAATCTAACTCCACCTGTTTGGGTTCCTCTGATCTCTTTCCAATTCCTGAAAGTCAGCAAGAGTTAAAATTTTTTTTCTGAGCATGTTAATAAGGTTTTAAGTGATTGAGGAACATTTTTACTTCTCTTAAGCATTTAAAGCTTTTGTCAATTTAACACAAACCACATATTTGAAAAGAAGAAACCTTAGCTGAAAATTTGCCTCCATTATATTGGCCTGTGGGTTTATCAGTGAGGCTTTTTTTGTTTTTGTTTTCGTTTTTGTTTGTTTATTTGTTTTTGATTGCTGATTGATTTGCGTAGTTCCATCCCTGGGCAGGTAAGCCTGGGCTGTCAAAGAGAAGTCTCTGAGTAAGCAGCATTCCTGTGTGGTCTCCACTTTCTGCCTCAGTTTCCCTCAGTCATGGACTGTGAGGTGATAGTGTAAGCCAAAAGAATCCTTTCCTTCCCAAGATGTTGTTGGTCATAGTGTTTTCATGCAGCAACAAAGTGCTATGTAGAGCGTCCTCTTTCAGTGAATGAGTTTTACAAGCCATAGACATTCGGAGCTGATACAATTATAATGTATGCTGGAGGTCAGCCTGTGAACCTGGGACCCATTGTGCAGGTACAGTCCCACTTCTGTGCTTTGCATACCACTGAAAAAGCATCCTGCCTGATCTTTGATTCTGTAGCACCTGAGCCAACATGTTCATGTATGTGTGATCTATTTTCTTGTTCATATTTTGTAACAGGAAAGATTACCTGATTGATATGACTGCAGAGTATGTACAAAGTAGTTGCCAAGAATTACAGGAAACTGGGTTTCATACCTAAATCCCACTGTCAAATGCATGATAGAAACAAACTGCTTAACATATTTAAGGGACTTCAATATCTATCTCACACATAAATTGAGAATACTAAGTAATGTAGTTTGTTTTGTTTTTAGAAAACAACCTAAGCCTGGAGATATTGTTCAGTTGGAAAACTTATCTGTTTGGCATATGTAAGGCCCTCCTGGTTTAATCCCTAGTTACCAAAATGGTCAAAAAGGTCAAATCTCCCATAGTGGTGATGCTATAGGCATGCATCCTTACCAACCCCTTTTGACATAAATTCATCATTTAAATCATTCACATTTATCTGTCTCTCCTGGGTTCCTCAACTTTCTTTTCAATGCCAGAATTTCAAGCTCACATACTGAAACCCTAGTAAGACCTCCTTTGAGGGCAAGACTACCATATTATTGAGCTGGCAGGTATCTAAAATTGAGTGTAAAGTTTTTGTTTCAGATCTCTCTTCTTTCTCAAAGATAGAATGGTATCCACAGCACTATCCAGTAGTGATTACCTTAACATTTCCTCCCCTAAACTTCTTTTGGGGAGTAGCTAATGCATCAGAGGTCACTTGGAAAGTGCTTAGTGATCCAATATCATGATAGGAACAATGGACAAGAGTGACGATGGCATTCATACCACAGATTAACCTTTCTAATGGAGCTCCGTGGAAAGAGAATTATTCTAAGTCAGTACTTGAAGACTTGACCTTGAACAAGTTCCCAATGTCATTCTGTTGTTCTTATCTGGGCTGGGTGTTTCCAAGTTCTTGGAGTCTTATTCAAAAAATTTTAAATACACACAAAGCAGCAACTTTACTTAAAGAAACAGCACCAGAAACACTGCAAGGTATCTGAGAGCTACCTGAGAAACAATACCCAAGAACAGCAATTATCATTTGGGGCTTCCCTCTATAGCCTCCAAGGAGAGAAGCTGGTTGCTGAAGGCCATAGTGGAGGCACTTCCCCATTTTGATTGGCCAGCTGGATTATGTAAGCCTTCATCTTCTCAAGATGTCCTTTCTCATGATGCATCATTTTACAAAACCACATGCACTACAAATTATGCAAAGGCACAAGGTTGTAATACGGGGAAGGACACAGTTTGTTCAACTTTACATACACCCAAATACCAACGCAACCCAGCTCAACCCAACATCCATAGTTTCCAGATGCACATTCCAGGATGTATTTGACACAAAAGGAGTTATCCAGGAGTTGCTGGAGGACTGACCTATTGTGCTGTTTGGAGTAAGGCATATACAAAGCTTGATCAGATGCAGGTCTCGTGTCACCAAGTGCATTGTGAGGAAAGGGATGTAAGCCAAGCAGAGTCCTGGAAGAGTCCTTGCTAAGCTACCTCTGCCTGCCTCAGATCTTTGTATAGTATGCTATGCTCTGAACTTCTTGAGAAGAGGAAAAATAAACACATGAATGAGTGATTATCTCACAAAGTGAAAAATCAAGAAAAAAACAGACAGGATTCTGTTAAAGTTAGGGAGGAAGGAAGGGGGACCTCTATGACTCTTACAGTGAGCTACACTGGTACTTCCTCAGGGTCACCTGACTCACTTCTCCAAGGCCCTCAGATGTCACCTTAACTCCTCTGTGGTGATGCACAAGATTCGGTTGCTTCATCCTTGTAAAAAACAGAGCACTCTGATGAGCACATGCTTTTGTTCAGGGACTCCAGATTCCTCCAATGACATCTCCCAAGAGCCACATGTGCCCCTTTAGAAATCTGATTATACACAAGGGTGCAAAAGGATCATCAAATGGAAAGTGACTCCGCATGAATAGTATCCCTTTCAATATAAAATAATTATCAACAAAGGAGTGTGGTGATTATTTGTGACTGAAAAAGCTTTGTGCATAGATAGGAATAAAAGAAAGAGGGAGAAATGGCAAAAAGAATCAATCATTTGCCCTTGGATAAGTGTTCAAAAGGTAGATTTTTTTTTTTTTAGGTGCTTGGTGACTTAAGGATATGTCTAACTATAAAGGATCTTTTTTATGGTATCTCAGTGGGTGGCTTATATGACTAGATTAAATTTTACTTGGAAAATTTACATGAAGCCTTCTGCTTTGCAATAGCCAAGAACAATGCTATGCTGCTTGAATGTGTGAGGGTGCCATTTTATGAGATGCACTTATTCCACATGTTACTGTGCATATGGAGAGCTACGCAGATACTGATAATAAACTGCATGAACATTTATGTTTTGTTTTTTTTTTTTTTCACTCTGCCAGAATTATACAGGCAACAAATCTGGATCAAGTCATGATCCTTAGTAAAACTTGGTCAGGAGCACCAAGCCACTTGTGTGAGACAGCGAATGATTAGTGCCAAAGAGGGACAGGAAAGCACATATCTTGACACTTGATCAAGCGCTTTGCTGTCCATCTTTGGCATTAGTTAGTCACAGTCTCACACAAGGGTGTATGCCCCATCCACACAGAATCAGGCCTGTGTAGTCTGTGGAACATGCAGAAGTGAAGATATAAAACTCCTAAAGACAGAATTTCAAAATTATTACAGCTTCTACAGGAATCCCTGGGGAAAGTAGCTGAAATTTCGGCCACTCAAGCATCACTATGGAGCAGCCAACATGGCACTCTCCAGCATTCAAGCCTTCCCACTGAAGCTCAAACCTTATAGAGCAGAGGCAAGCCCAGCAGCTGAGAACTTCCTAACTCTACACTTGCTGAGAGAATAATTATTGTTATTTTAACCATTTAGTTTTGAGCAATTAGTGGTGTAGCAATAAATAATGCCAATGTATTAACATCTAGCAGCTTCTAATCACATTTTAAATGCCTTTTCATGTCTATACATTTATTAGTGCCTTTTCAAAGTGGTAGCTTAGCTGTGTATGCAGCTATCTCCCTATTTTTTGTCCTCTAACCAGCATATCTGCCAATATCATACAACATAGATTGAGAAAAAAAAAAAAGAATTGTGAAAACAGAGAGAAAAAAAGTTAGTGGCACAGGATGTATAAAAGACCAACACTATGTAGAAAAGCAGCTTGCATAGTCATTACTATAAAGGATAAAGAATACTTTTGTCCGTAACTAAGTTCAGCTTGTTTTTCACTTAGCTGTGCATGGAGAAGTGGTATAGTAAATGGAACTTATTAGCACTTGACAATCAAAGGCATCGTAGCCACCTCCTGTATAACCCGTAGCCCCCTTGCAATTTAGTCAATCCATTCACACTCCAAGTTTCATATCTGGACAACATCTTCCTGATGCTCCCTTCCATCATGCTTTTCTGAGAGAAGTGTAGAGTAGGCAATGTCTTGCAGTGGATTCAAGGTGAACATTTAATCTGTATATTGGTCTCTTGACTTTGTGGGCCGCTTGTCTTCTGATCGGCGTCTTTTTCCAGCTTATTGTGACATGTTGCTCATCTTTGCCACACTAAAGTCAATGCCACAGCTAGCCTTCGCTACAAAAATACAATGGAGCATTCGGAGCCATTAGTGCAGGGCCCAGTGGGTCAACAGGCAGTATTGGCAATGGGTTCCAGACTTTGGGAATTGCTGAATGTAAAGAAACTTTTATTCTCCTGATTCAGTTGTTGTCTCAGAGGATTACAGCCTCTTTCTGCTAAGATAGGTCTAGTCCTGGAAGCTTTGTACAATCTAACCTAGGCCTACAATGTTTTCAGCCTCTAGACTTACTGCTGAATAAGCTCACCCTTTCTTGTTCTTACTCTGCTCTGGGTGGGCTGGTTCAATCCAGCTGTTCTGGCTCAAATTCCTCTCCCAGCTAACATATTCAATTTGGCTTTTCTTTCAGCCTCTGTTTGGCCTCAAACTAATTCAGGCAATCTGCTCTAATCTCTTAGCTCCTCCTCATTCTCTGGCTTCTTTGGTTTTCATCTGAGTTCTCTCTCTCTGCAACTTGTCTCTTTATTGCTGTCCTGGCAAAACTCTCCTGGTACAACTGCCACCCCTCTCTCTCTGCATTGTCCATTAAGTAGCTTCTCTTTTCTCTCTTCTTGAGAATTGGGCATATCCTATTCTGTCAACTCTTTATCTGATTATTTATCTTTTCAATTAGACATCACTCAATTAGACATCACTTTCAAATATGGGTTCTTCCTTCTACATACTAACTTTACCTTCATCATTTGCAATTAAAGGTGTTTACCACCTCACCTATACCTAAGTTTTTCTTTACCTGAAACTTGCTCCATACCAGGCTGGCCTTGAACTCAAATCTGCTTGCCTCTGTCTCCTGGACTAAAGGCCTGTTCGTATTCCAGCCACATCATACATACCTAAAAGGTCTTTGGAAGTGATTACTTGACAGAGCAGCCATGTTTTGAATTAACATTCTTCTACAGCTAAATACGGCCTTTGTGCCATCAGGATTAATAACTACACTTGCTGTCTTCACAATTGAAGCTGACTACTTCACTGTTGGTGATGGATGGAGCTAATTGATCCTTTTGGTACCTGCCACTGCCCTTGGATATAGTATATTGTGTGGGTCAAGTCCCTTCTGGGTAGCCATCAGATACAACTTAGAAACTATTCTATAAAACACCTTCTTTCCACATTAGTTCTTCTTGCCATTGATGCATGTTGGGTTAACTGATCCTCTGAAACTATGCATCTATGTTTTCAAGCAATCCTGGAATAATAGCAGTAGCATCCAATCCACTCCTTTCCTGAAAACAGGACCCTTCTGGCAGACATATTCCTTCCTAATCCTTTCAACAAGTGTAAAAATGGTCTTGCTTCCTTTCTACTCTAGAGCTGATGGGTATTTTGGCAGGACCTAGGGCAGTAATAGCAGGTGCCGTTTGTTCAGCAAGGCTTCTTGCTAGTCTATTAGAGCCTGAAGAACTCCCCAGTTTTCTCTTACATATAAGAAAGAAGCAAGTTACTTATTTGTTTGGCCAGAGGAAATCTTTTCAGTGTGTTCCTAGGTCCTTCCTGCCAGTTCCTTATAGGATGTCTGATCATCATCAAGTTGTTCTGCCACATGGTAGAGGGGGTTAATCACATGATCAATTTGTAAGTTTATTCTGTATGTATTCAACATGGAGCAATACTGAATAAATATTTTTTAATGTCTTTGTAGAGGAGAGGTTGGTGTAGTTTGCTCAGCCTTGTGTGGGAATGTGGAAGCGAAAGGCCAAAAGTCAATGTCAGTTCTATTCCTCCATCATTCTCCACCTTATTTCTGAAACTGTCTCCCACTGAACCTAGAACTCATCAGTTGGGTTAGACTGACCCACCAGCTGGCCCCAGGATCCATGTGTCTCTGCCCTGTCACTTAGTGCTGGGCCTCTAAGTGACCCATGCTGACCCATGCTTTGGTATGTGGCTCTTGCATAGATGTAAGGGTTTCAAACTAAGGCCTCACATACTTGTACAGCAAGCACTTTTTCCACTGAGCCATCTCTCCAGCCTCCTTTTAAAAAAAATCTTGATAGTGCACATTTTGTTCTGTTCTGGGCAGTGAAAGTGTCTATTCAAGTTTTTAGCAAACAGCATGCCACCTGTGGCAGTGTGTAAGGCATCAGGTGAAACAACATTTATTACCATATAGGCACTGGCTATATCAGCCTGCTTTTAGGGTTAGGGCTCCAAAGAGTTCTGAAAAAGTTTGGTGGGATAGAGAGCATATTTCAGCACCTGAGCAGTTCCCTAAATAAAGATTTCTTACTGGTGGCATCATCAGCTTTAAAAAGTGTTTCCCAGGGGCAAGCACTGAGTCCAAGGAAAACAGGACTGTGCTCACAGTGTTGACCCCACCACTTATGTTGCTTTCTGTGTCTGCATTTTCATCTACTTCAATTTGCTACTGCTCATTCTCTCAGAGAGAGGAGTGGGAATATTGCTAAGAAAACAGCTTGGAGAGATAGATATCATTGCTTCAAAATCTGACTGCCACTTACTAGCCATGTGTACCTGGACAAGTAATGTAGCCTTTCTCTGCCCTCAATTTTCATCAGTCGGTACAGCAAGGCTTAGCATGTTGTAAAGGACGAATAAGGTCCCCTTTCTGTAGAATGGTGGGATGGCTGGGATGTGTTAGTGATCATTCTCCTCTTCTCTATTCTGTCAATCAAGCCTGAATTCCTCCGAGCAGACTGCTATCACAAAAACCTATCAACTGGGAGATTCATAAATAGAAATGTAGTACTATAGTCATAAGGGGTGAAAAGCCCAAGATCATGATGCCATTGAAACAAGTTCTGTTCTGAGGTCTGTGTGCTTGGCTTCTTGTAAGGAAGCTGCTAATTTTCTGGCCTCTCAAGTGGCCTCTTCTCACTGCACACTCCAAGGACAGCATGAGCTGGCAACTCTTCCTCTAAGGGTGCACATCCTATCATGCTGGCTTATTTTTAGGACCTTATTTAACTTTACCTGTTTATTACCTTCCAAGAACATAGCTGTATAAACCCTATGTCAGGCAGCTCCAGGGGGTTCTGAAGTGGGAGTCTCTGGTTTCTTGGAAGACTCAGTTGAGTCATATGCTATTTTGCTAGAAGCTGACTATTGAGAGGGCATGTGGTGTTTTGCTGGAGGCCGGTTTGTGAGAGGGCATGTGATGTTTTACTGTGAGCTCTCTCATGCAAGGGGTGTGACTTTGGCCAGCTGAGAACATCCATGGGTGGACTCTGAGAAGAGGAGAAACACAGGAGCCCACACAGACTGAAACGCTGCTTTTTGGATCAATGTCGCTGCACTAGTCTTCATGCTTTGACACTTGATTTCACAGAGATAAACAGTACAGAGAACTTCTAGGGGCAACCCAACTGAGTCTTCCAGCTTTCAATGCCTTGTCCTGATCTTCTGAATCATGCTGTTTCATGTTGCTGCTTGGTGTTGGCCTTTGTAGTGGACTGCTGGTATCTGGACAATTTGAAGAGTAGACTCAACCCAAAGAACAACTTCTAAAAAACGTCTACAACCCCCTTTACCTAATAACCTTCTTTCTTCCCTACCTCTGGTCACTGGGTAGAAGGGAGGTAGAAGCATTTAGAAACCCTAACTAGAGTATGTTTGGTGAAAAACCTAAGGCTACAAGATTCAAATTTTCTTCCATGACATTCCCCTAACCCCAATTTCTTTTAAGACGTCAACTTTCCATATCTAAAACCCAAATAATGTAAATGTCATTGCTGCCAAGGGATTTCATGCAGTAAAATGCTGAGACATATGAACATGCTGCTAAAAGACACTTGGACCACTCACGAGCTACATATAGTCAGAATTAAATAACAGTTTGTAACTGTTTTCTAGTCTAGTATTACTGCACCAAATAACACCACCCCCCCCACTGTTGTTTGTGGTGAGGATGTCCCTGAAAGGCTCCTATGTTGAAGTTTGGTCCCTGATGGAACAGTGTTCACAGACAGAGATTTGGAGAAGTTATTGGATCATGAGGTCTCACTAGTAGATTAGTCCATTGGTAGGTTTATAATCTGATAGACTGTGGAGGTAAAGAAATACAAGAGTTATGAACTACTTGAAGGGAATATGTCCTTAGTATCAGTCCTTTGGGGTCATATCTTATTTCCTCTCTCTCCTCTCCATCTCCCCTCCCACTTTCCTTTTTCTTTTCCTCTCTATCTTTTCCCTCTGTTTTCAGATTTCTGTATGGCAGCAGCTTTGGTCTCATACTTTCTCATTGTATATCCTTTCCCAGAGTCCAAAGCAATGAGAATCAAAACCTCTAAAACTGACAACAACTAAATTCCCTCTTTTAAATTGTTTACCTCAACTATTTGTCTAGAAGTAATAAGTATCCCTTGTCACACATCTAGCACTGCTTGTGGGACAGAGACTTAGGTCTGGCGATTCTTCAGTCCTCTTTAGGCTTCTTTCATCTATCTGGGAACAGACTGATTCTTGGCAATGTCTTAGGATTTCACTAAGAACCCAGTTCTGCCCATAGGTCCTATCCACCATTTGTCTCTGACCTGAAGATTAATTCGAAAATGTTCTCGCACAAGGACCAAGCACTGGTCAGGATTAGAAGCAGAGAACAAAAGAAAGAGCATTTCAATACTACACTCTGACATGGCACAGTGTCATTGCTTTCATCCTCTCCTAGACAGCAAAACTGCTAGGAATAGATCAGACCCAATACAGAGAAACAGCTCTTCCTCTTCATGAGGTGAACAAGGACTAGAGCCATGTTGCAATTTATTATGTAAAGACCATTCTGCAAACTATAGCCATCCATTTTAAATTTAAATCCTACCAGGTTTGGATGCACACCCACCCCCATCATCCCCACACTCCCAGGGCTACTGCCAAGAGTATCAGCCATGCAGGCGAAGCCAGGTATCATATTTGCATAGTCTTGGTTACCAATGAATTGGAATCACTCATATCGCTATAATTAGAAATGAACAGAAACTATCTGAAGGATTAATCTATCAACTCCTCATACCTAATGTGAAATCAGCAAAGCTTGGGCAACAGAAGCAGGAGGAGGAGAAAACTCCCACTCAATGAATCAGTGAAGGCAGGCTACAGCCTCATCTCAGACACACACACACACACACACACACACACACACACACAAACAAACAAACAAAAAACAAAAGACAACAACAACAACAACAAAAAAAAAAAAACAGAAGCAAACTGCCTTCAGTGGAAGCTAGGGCTTCACAACACACAAGCCACAAAAAAACAGCATGCAAAGATCAAATCTCAAAATCACAAATAATGAAAGGCCAGGATATACCTCCTCCAGAACAAACTAGCACTACATTCTCCAAGGAGAATTACCTAAATAAAACCTAAGCAACATAACTTAAAAGAAACATAATAAACATGATTTAAAAATTCACAGAGATTAAAGAAGATGCAAAAACAAAATATACTTACAGAGGATAGGAATAAACTACAGAGTAAAAACAAATATATGGCTGAATGACATTATGAAGAAAATTCAGAACTTGAAAGCTGAATTCAATAGAGATAGAAATACTGAAGAAAACTTGAGCTGTAGCAAATATTAAATTTAAAAGTTAATAACCTAATTAGAAAACTCAGGGTAAAGCTTTGCCAGTAGAAAGAGTCAAGTTAGAAGACCAAATATCATGCAGGACTTGGAGATGAAGTAGAAAAACAAGACACTTTACTCAAAGGATAAGAAAAATATTTAAAAACGTGATATGGTTAACACATAAAAAGGGTATTCAAAATATTTTGAACACTAAAAAAGGACCAGATATTTGAAGATGAGGCATATAAGAAGATAAAACAGGCCAATGGCCTAGATCGGAGAAGAAAACTTCCCCAAAGGGAAGTTTTAATAAAGTTACAAGAAGCACACAAAACACCAAATATTCAAGAGTAGAAAAGAAAAATCACCATAGCATGTCATAGGTGAAAATGACTAAAAATGACCAACCAAAAGAGAGTATGAAAAGCTGCAAGACTACGGTCACATAAAAAGAAAACCTTTCAGAGTAACAGCTGACTCCTCAAGAATACTTAGAAGTTGGAAGATCCTGGAGCAATGCACCACAATTTCTGAAAGCTACTAACCTACATTACTATACCCAGTATGACTACCTTTCGTGATTAAAGGAGAAAGGAAAAAAAAAAGACTTCCATGATAAAAATTGATAAAAATATCCATATCTACCAAATAACTCCTACATAGAATTCTAGAATCAGTAATTCAGACTGAAAAGAGACTGAAGCAAGGTTAAGAGACCACAGGAAGAAAAACATGAAGCCATAATTATCAAAAGACAAAGTATAAATAAGAACACAAACAGGAAAGGGGGAAGAGGGAGAGAGAGAACAATCAACACATACCCTTTAATCATACTTTACACATATTTTGCATAGTTACAGTTAATGGCCTAACTCCCCAATCAAAAGGCATCCATCCTAAATTTCATAGGGAACCAAAGAAGACCTTAGACAGCCAAAATAATCCAGACAAAAAGAAAAATCTGGAAGGATTACTATACCAGGTTTCAAACTATCTTAACAGAACTATAGTAATAAAAACAGCATGGTACTGACACAAAAACAGACACGTAGATCAATGGAACAAAGTAGAAGACCCAGATGTGAGTGCATATAAGACAGTTGTTTGATATATGGCAAACTCTCAAAAGTAAACAATGAAATACAGCATTTTCAATAAATGGTGCTGGGGAAATTGAATGTCCACATACAGAAGAATGAAATTAAACCCAAATCACCCTGTACAAAAATTAACTCCAAATGGATCAAAGATCTCAATGTGAAATCTGAAATGCTAAAACCGATAGAAGAAAACATAAGCAGTGCCTTTTAAGATACAGGTGTAGGAACAGACTTTCTGAATAGAACTCCAATTCATCAGAAATTAGTCCCAACAACTGATAAATGGGACCTCACAAAATTAAAACCCTTCTGCACAACCAAGGAATGATCAATTCAGTGAAGAGGAAGGCTACAGCATGAGAAGAAATACATCTTCTAGAAGATTAATATGCAGATTATGCAAATAATTTTTAAAAACAAAATAAAAATCAAACAATTTTAAAATGGGCTATGGATCTGAATAGTGATATCTCAGAAATGAAATCAAAATAGCTAAGATATCTTTCCTTAGAACTATTTAACGACTTTAGTATTTACAGAAATAAAAATTAAAACTACCTTGAGATTTCATCTTATCCAGTCAGGCTGGCTGACAAACAAATGTTGGAAAGAATTGGGGAAAAGGAATCCCTCATCCACTGTTGGTGGGATTGCAAACTGATATAGCCACGTGGGAAGTCAGAGTGGAAAATTCTCAAAAGTTAAAATTATATATATATATACCTGATGACCTAGCTATTTCACTCCTTGGCTTATATGCCTAAAGGACTTGATATCCTATTAGAGATACTTAGCCATGTTCACTGTGACTCTGTACAAAATAGCTAGGAAATGGAAACAATGTCCTTCAATTGATGAGTGGTAATAATAATAATAATAATAATAACTTGATTATAGACACCATGCAATATTATGTGCTGTAAAGGAAAATTGAATACTATTTGCAGATACATGGATGTAACTGGGAAGTATTATACTGAGTGAGGTAACCCAGACTCAGACAAATATCATAAAGACTCTCATTTATAGATTCTATCTCCAAACATTTAGATGTGAGTATATAACCTGAAATAGACCCAAAAGCCAGGACCCATTAGGGTTGGGAGAAAAGACTCTCTAGAAAGCAGAATAGTGGAACATAGGTTCTTGAAGGAAAATATGGGGAAAGACACTAACTAAGGAGGGAAGAGGAGTCAGTCAGAAGGAGAGGAAGAAAGAAAGAATAAACGGCACTGAAGTGTCCTAAAAGCCATAGGAAAGCATTATCTTATAAGCTTACTAAAACTATATTTCCACAAAATACTCCTACAAAAGAGGGGGCAGAAAGATTGTAAGGTGTTTTCTGTAAAACTGTGTTTCCTAGTAATATCAGAAACTACATCCATAAATTTTGACAAACATAACTAACCAAACATGAGCTGAACAAGAATGGCTACCAACAGATACTCCAAGCTGAATGGAGGAAAGCCCATGAGGCCTTAGCTGCACACAGCAACTGTAGACAATTGCGGAAAGGTGGGAACAAGAGGGGTGGCCTCCCCCCCAAAAAAAGAGCATACCAACTGCTATTATATGGGCTCCTGCCATTTTCTTAACCAATGTAACTTCTAATTGTATTCTAAATACCCATCCTTATACCCACAAATAAGTGTAGTTCTTGCCCTTTTCCAAAGAGGCTTGTTTTTGCAGCAAACAGAGACTGCTACAGAAAGGCAGAACACAACTGAAGATAAGGTGCTCAACCCCAATGCATATGCAATGCAAACCCTACACCTCAGGCTCAGAGGAAAATCACAGAAGAGGAGTTAAAAAGAAATTTAAGACCCAGAGGATCAAGAAGTTTACTGTGTTCATGCAGGACTCCCAGGGCTCAGTTTTTTGTTGTTGTTGTTTGTTTTTGGCTCTGTTGATATCCCTTTGGAGCTCCTGTCTTTCTATCTCCTCCTTCTTTCATAAAATTCCATGCCCTCTGCCCAAAGTTTGGCTATGAGTCTCAGCCTCTGCTTTGATACCTTGATCAGTAGAGTCTTTCAGAGGCCATCAGTGGTAGGCTTCTGCCCTGTTCCCTGTCTTCTCCTGCTTCCAATGTCTATCTTGTTTGTCCTTCTGAATGAGGATTGATCATCTTCTCTAGGGTCTTCCTTGTTGTTTGGCTTTTTTAGTAGTATAGACTTTAGTATGTTTATCCTATATTATATGGCTAAGGGTACAGCCTTACCAGGCCACAGAGGAAGACGATGCAACCAGTCCTGATAAGACCTGATAGTCTAGGGTCAAATAGAAGGGGAGGAGGACCTCTTCTATCAGTGGACTAGGGGAGGGGCATAGGAGGAGAAGAGGGAAAGAGGGTAGGGTTGGGAGGAGATGAGGGAGGGGACTGCAGCCAGGATACAAATTGAATAAATTGCAATAAATGATTTTAAAAAAAGCTAAAATGCAAGAAAATGGATAAAAATGTGGAATCTTAGGAAAGAAGTAGTAAACAGTAAGATCTGGAGAGGACAGGAACTCCATAAGGAGAGCAACAGAACCAAAAAATCTGAGCACAGGGGTCTTTCCTGAGACTGATACTCCAACCAAGGACTATGCATGGAGATAACCTAAGACCCCTGCACAGATGTAGCCCAAGGCAGTTCAGTATCCAAGTGGCTTCCATTGTAATAGGAACAGGGACTGTCTCTGACATGAACTGATTGGCCTGCTCTTTAATTACCTCCCCCTGAGGGGGAAGCAGCCTTACCAGGCCACAGAAGAAGACAATGCAGACATTCCTGATGAGACTTAATTGACTAGGATCAGAAGGAAGGAAAAGAAGACCTCCCCAGTCAGTGGACTTGGGGAGGAGCATGCATGCAGAGGGTGGAGGAAGGGAGGGATTGGGAAGAGAGAAGGGAGGGAACCACAGGGGAGATACAAAGTGAATAAAGTGTAATTAATAAAGAATTTTAAAAAATGTTATATTCCTTTCTCTACTTGACCAGTGTAAAACCCAAGGAGCCCCCATTGGGTCCTCATTGACTTTAGGACATGAACTATGGCTTAAAGGATAAATGGCTTTCCATTGACTTTCTCACAGTAATGAAAGGAATGACTGTCAAAATTAAATAATGAAATATATTTGTTTAAAATAGTGTGTACTTAATAAAAAGGTAACTTCTCCTCTGGAAAAAAAAGTCTATTGCAAGATAGTGTCTTCGAGATGTGACAAGAAAGCCGCACCTGTGAAATCTTCACAATGTGATTGTATAATGACAGTGCCAGTTAACATGCAAGCGTGCACAGGGGGAGTTTCACATAGCCACAACCCTCTATGAAGAGCTAACGACAAATCATGACTGCTGAGAGACGGAGAACCAGCTTCATCCAGGGATAAGTCCCTTGATAGGTTAACCAATCCCAATTGGACACACACACTCACACATGTACACACATTATTTTAACATACTAAAGAAGAGTTCTAAATTTGAAAGGGAGTGAGAGACATAGGAAGAGTTGGAGGGAGGGAGGAGAGGGAAGGCTTCCGCACTCAGGTATGAAAGTCTCAAACATGTAATACAAAGTTTAGTTAAAGAGACTCTATGATTATAAATAGTATATGTTTAGAAGAATAGGTTCATGCAATTCAAAAGTTAACCATCAGACAAACAGCGAAAATTTGTGTGAATTAGTTCATGGTGGTTTTACTTAGAAAGTTTTATCTTCTCTTTTTATTTATTTATTTTTTTTACTTTTGTGACTTGTTTATGGATAATTTTTAAAACATATTTTAAAACCCTAGAACATAATTTAATTTCCTTTTTTGTCTCCTAGACTAAGAAAGGTTTTCATCAAACAGAGAAGTATTTGTGGGTACTGAGGATTGTATAACAAAGTTATATATCAGTTAGGAGATTACAAAGTACCAAAGTCTACTTTCTTTTTTTTTTAATTTTTACTTTTTTATTTTAGATATTTTTTAACTTTTATTAATTACACTTTATTCACTTTGTATCCCCCATAAGCCCCTTCCTCCTCCCCTGCTGACCCCACCCTCCCCCCCTTCTTCAAGCATGCCCCTCCCCAAGTCTACTGATAGGGGAGGTCCTCCTCTCCTTCCTTCTGATCTTAGTCTATCAGATCTCATCAGGAGTGGCTGCATTGTCTTCTGTGGCCTGGTAAGGCTGCTCCCCACTCAGGGGAAGGTGATCAAAGAGCAGGCCAATCGGATTATGTCAGAGGCAGTTCCTCTTCCCATTACTATGTAACCTACTTGGACACTAAACTGCCATGGGCTACATCTGTGCAGGGGTTCTAGGTTATCTCCATGCATGGTACTTGGTTGGAGTATGAGTCTCTGGGAAGACCGCTGTGTTCAAATTTTCTGGTTCTGTTGCTTCCCTGTGGAGTTCCTGCCCTCTCCAGATCTTACTATTTTCCACTTCTTACAAAGCCTACTTTCTAAAATATCTTACTGTTTACATTGCAGGCAATGACTTTGATGTTGAGGAATTTGTCTGTGATGTGCTGCCCCCTGCTGTTCTACATCTGTAAGCACCACAGAATCTCTCTACTAACCAGAAAAGTGTTGTAATGGAGACATCTTGTTGCAAAAACAAAACAACAAAAAGCAGTTTCTTAAACTCTTTTGTGCCCATGAGACTCTTTGAAAATATTTTCATAAGAATGTTTTAAATGCAAGGAATAAAAATAATATTTATCAATATCTTTCTAGTAGCAAAGATGTGGTTGGTTGAAAATGTTTTAACACAAAGATAACAAAATGTAGAACTAATCTAAAATCTAGTACAGATTTGGACAGGCAGATAAGTAACTGATGTTGAGGCATCTGCAGATGTAAGATGATAACACAGTGCACGACTTAATGTGCTAGGGTGGTTTAGTACCCATGGAGGACCTCCCCTTTCTCTGAGGAGAAGAGGGCAAAAAGTGGGGAGAAGGGGACTGGAAGGAAACAGAGGGCTGCAACCAGTATGTGAAGTGAAAGAATGAATAAGTAATTTTTAAAAAATCTTTTTTTTTTAAAAAAAGGACTGGGTAAGGCTACTACAATGAAACTCTATTTCAACAAAAACAAAAATCAATTTGATTATATTTCAACCTTACTCCGTTGATCACAATATATTTCTTGGCTTTTTTTTTTTTTTACTCTCTTAAGACCATTCAATAAATATAATTTGTCTGTGTTATTATAAAGCATATTTAAAAAAATAAAACTGTTTCTCTTTTTACTAGACCGATAATACTTATAAAAAGAAAGAAAGAAAGAAAGAAAGAAAGAAAGAAAGAAAGAAAGAAAGAAAGAAAGAAAGAAAGGAAAGGAAAGGAAAGGAAAGGAAAGGAAAGAAAGAAGTGCTAAATACCATGGCTCACCATCCCTGCCAGGAAGGCCTGAGATCCAATGATCACATAGCTAAAGAGCATAAGCTTCCCAGTACCCATTATCTGTGGTCCTCTTCAAAAGGACTAGACAGTAGCTTGTCTTTATGATTTCTTAAGCTTTACAAAAGTGACAGACTTTAGGAACAATCAACAAGAATCATCATTTCTTCCATGCCTCATTTTCCTTCAAGCTATTGTTTGCAATCTTTGGCTATCATAGAAATCCTAATGTCTTGTAGAGAGAAGTAAGGTTTGGGATAATTTAGTTTGAGTTTGGTAAAACATATTTATGTGGTTCATGTTCCTTTTCATGCTTAAAGGAGTTGCTGAACCTCATAGTTATTCAATAACAACTAAGATTTCATCTAATTTTTCATTATATAGGTAATTTTTACATATTTATAAATAATCTACATATAATTTTGTGATTTTTTGGAAAACAATAGCTAAGTCTATGTGGCTGTAAAAGTTAATATTTCATAGGCACTTCTTCACCCAAAATAAAATTCTTTAATAAGAGGTATTTATGTGCTTTTTCCTACTTTAGACACCACAGTCTTAACAAAAGTAGTCAGAATCCAATCTATTCAAGTATTTCTCCATAATAAGTACCTGTTATGATTAACTTTATCACTTGACAGGATCTAGAATCATCTAGGAGAGAAGCCTTTTAGAAGGCCTTTTAAGGGTTATCTTGGTCAAAGTAGCTGGAGTAGCTAGATTTCTACAGTCAGGCATAATCTCCCTCTAGTTGAACAAGCCTCATGTCCAATTGGACAGCTGTTGCTGACCGCCCAGATGTAAGTGCCATTACTGCATCTTTAGGGATAGCTTGTCGTGCTATTTATTATTATAGTTCATTGGCAACTAGCTGGGCTGCTTTCTTCCCTTGACATCTTAAGTAGTACCTTCTGGTACCATGAAAACCAAAGCAGAAGCAGGAAGGAAGCTTTCAAATTAGATCCAGTTTAAAATGTGCTGTCTTCAGCAATAGCGATTTACTTTCAATCTCTGAGAGGAACTATTGGGCAATAACAAACTATATTGTTTTGGTACTTAGATTTCCCATCACCAATAACTTGAATGGGGGTTTCACTTGCCAGGTATTTGCTGATAGATTATGGCTTTCATACATACATACATACATACATACATACATACATACATACATACATACATACATACATAACTTTTAGGTAAATATAAGATGTTAGGATTCCCTGTGGCTTTTTCAACCACGTTTAGTGTTGTCTCTTCTTGCCCCCTCCCCAGTTACAGTCTCCCCTCCCATTTTTCCATTTCCCCTTTTATATGACCTCTGTCCTGCATATCCGCCCTCTACATCCTGCCACAGTCCTATTTTACTTCCCCGGTTTCTGCAGTTACTTCAGGTTATATACTCGTATATGAAGAGTTGTGGCTAGGAAGACCACCACACAGTGTTTGTCTTTCTGGGTCTGGGTTACCTCACTCAATAAATTATTTTCGAAGTCCATCTATTTACACGCAAATTTCATAATTTCATTTGTCTCGACAGCTGGATAGTGTATTATTGCATACATGTACCACATTCTCATTGTACATTCCTCAGTTGAAGAACATTTCCTGATTCCATTTCCTAGCTATCGTGAAAGAAGTAGCAATTAACATGCTGAGCAAGTGTTATCTCTGTAATAGAACATTAATTCCTTTGAACATTTGTTGAGAGGTGGTATAGTTGGGTCACATGATAAATTTATTTTAGCTTTTTGAGGATTCTCCATACTGATTTCCAGAGCGACTGTACCAGTTTTCATTGCCACAAGCCCAGGGCTAGTGATGTCATGGATCTTAGAAGAACACTCCTACTGTCACTTTCCTAGACCTGCATAGTCCCTAACTGCAGTCTAAAACATACCCTTATAACCATAGATAAGTATAGCTCTCATCCCACATCAAAACCCTTCTCTTTGCAGCAAATGGGGACCATTGTAGAAAAACCACAATTGATTATAATGCAAATAAAAAATAGTTTTGAGACCCAGTGTATCCACCACCAATGTAATTCCTACACCTAAGATTTAGGGAACATCACAGAAGAGGGAGCAGAAGATTATAGAAGCTGGAGTGCCAGAAAGTCTGCTATGAGATTGTCTACTAGAAATAGTTGCATAAACAAGACACGAACAGTGACAATCAAATAGACAAGCCAAAATCATATTAAAATGCCCCTTGTATTTAAAATTTTCAATGGTACATTGAAATCAAATACTAACTAAAAAGAGATGGTTATAAAGGTAGAAAATGTTAAAGTAAGAAAAAAAAACCAATGTTACTTCTTTGGTATTTTTTTTTAAGACCAACGTTGACTAATTTTTGCCCATATCATGTTTGTTATTTGCTAGCAAGCACTCATTTCTCCTCCTGAAACATAAGCTAATGATAACTCAAACTTTTCTTCAAATCAACTTTCTCCTTTTCCCAGCCTTGCTACTCAGAAGTGTCTGCTCTCAACCTGAGCTCCAGAGGTAGACCCAGCTCAGCTAAATCAATCAAGGAAAGGTCATGATCCTCCCAAATAACATCCAGTGATTCTTGAGGACATCTCAAGTTGTGCACGTGGTCTTGAAGATATCATTGCCTTCTGTAGAGAGAGAACTGGATGAAGGTGAAATTTATGGAACGCTAAGCCCAAAGACAGACTCTGGGAATGGGGTCAGTATACTCAGTCAAATTGCTCCTAACACTAGGTCATTGATATTCATCCTCAAGAAAGGATGTCATTAATTTTGGGCTACTGTGGGTTGGATATTTAGATTTTCATTATCATTAAAAAAAAAAAATTCGTAATGAAAGAAACATCCCCAGTCAGGCTACATTTCAAGTAGAGACATGATGTAGAGAAAATGTGATGTCATTTGTGAGTTCTTTGTAAAGTAAGAAAAGAGAACAATTACTGGAGCTGAGAAGCACTATTTCTAGATACATAATGATTCTGATTTTTGTTTTTAATTTGAAAAATACTTTTAAAAGAACTAGATTAAATGCAGCATTTTGTCTAATATTTGAATCGTGCTGTTTAAAAATTACCTGACTTTGAAGTACTTTTAGAGAGTAATTAGATAGACTAGATATTTAAACTTTAATCTTTCACACTGGAGACAAGATATATCTTGTTTAGCAGACCTATTAACTGCAAGAAATAGATATCTTATCCCAGTCCTTGCACTCTGAGAAGCCTAATCTATGGTGTGGGGGTGTAGTGGACAGAGAAAAATGACTCAGGCTGCCAACTAAGTGCCCTGGTTCATAGTTTCTAATTTTAATAGGTCATGATACTTCAAGGATTGCAGGATGGATCAGTTCACTCTTGGTTAAGATTTAGACCATGTGTATTTTTCTAGAGGAAAATGAAATTAGAGAGCTATTACGTGTTGAAGATTTTTATAAAGTTTGTAGGGTTTTGGTTCAAAACAATCATAATGTAAAGTTAGTTTACAAGGTGGTTGTTATGCTTTGAGTAAGAATGGTCCCAGAAATCTGTATTTGAATGCTTGCTTGGTTATAAGGGAGAAGAACTGTTTGGAGAGATTAAGATGTGTTGTCTGTTGGAGTATGTGTGGCTTTGTTGGAAGAAGTGTGACACTCGAGTAGGCTTTGAGATTTCAAAAGCCCATGCCAGGTTCAGTGTCTTTTTCTTTGTGCTGCTTGCAGATGAAGATATAGTTCTCAGCTACTTCTCCAGCACTATGTCTACTAGCTGGCCACCATGCTCCCCACCATGATGATAAAAGACTAAACCTATGAAACTGGTAAGCAAACCCCAATTAAATGCTTTCCTTTAAAACCGTTTCCTTGGTGGTGTATCCTCACAGCAATGGAACAGTAAGACAGTAGTTGGCTTGGAATCTGTGCTGTGGGTCACTCACCTTTCTACTTATCCTTTTCCTATCTCCATAATGTTCCACAAAGGACAGAGATGGCTCAGTGCACTTCTAAGTGCTCTCCTGGTCAACCTCACCTTTTTCTGATTCTTATTCTTTTTTATTCTTCTTCCCACTTCCTCTATCTTCCCTCTATTTGTTTCTTTCAGTCAAAGAAAAAGATATGGTATAGGAGAGTAAGAAGGTATAAGATAATGAAGGTATAATTTTTCTTTCACTGTAATTGTCTTGTTACCTCTAAAAGCAACTCAGAATGCTTTACAACTAATATTCTATTTTTTCATCTTTTATTAGCTTCTATTTAATTAATAAATTAGTTAATTTTGTTTTTAATTTTTATTGTATCATATATTATGTTCATATTCTTTCCCCTTCCTCAAATCCTCCCACATACTCCTCACCTCCCTACACACCAAACTTGCTGTCAGTAAACAAAACAACTAAAAACCAGGGAAAGTGACAAAACAAATGAGAATAAAAACAGACAAAATAAAAAGAGAAAATCAATAAATTAAAATTACCAAAACAAAAGAAGGCCACTAAATAAATAAATGGATAGATAGATAGATAGATAGATAGATAGATAGACAGACAGACAGACAGACAGACAGACAGACAGACAGCTGAATTGTTGTGACTTTTTTTCTGCTGCTTCTGCACCTCTCACTTGCTATGCCTGTAGATTCTTTTGGTGTTGCCAGTCTCCTGAAAACATTGTCTCTCACTTTTACTGCCAATTTGAAGGTTTTGTTAAACCACATCCATTCATAGTACAAGTTCATATGAGCTCAGACTTCAAATACAAAATGAGAGAAAACAGGACTTCTGAGTAAGATGGTGGACTAGTGGCTGCTCTTACGAGGATGAGTGGAAAAAGACCACCAGAATAGGAACAAGTACACTTCATCCCAAAAGGGAAACAGAAGAGCTTTGGAAACCCATAAAAGTAGTGAAGGAATATCAATAAGACACAAGCCAGAGAAGTAAACTGAATGCAGTCTAACAGTTAACATTTGTTATTTTTCTATTTAATAATTTATTTCCATGGCTGTAGACATCACATAATTATTTAGGAAACTATGTTTTAGCAGTTTCACTGTGATGTAACAGTTCTTTGACAGTGTATTCTTGTATTTTCTATTTTGAATCTTTTATATATATATATATATTTTTTTTTTTTTTATTTTACTTGCAGGTAGGTTACTCAGATTTGGTAGATGTTCAATTCTTAGATAAGTTAGGATGTAGTTTTGCTGGATACAGTTTGGTATTTACTTTCAGAGCTCTGTGCCTTTCTGATCTGTTAGTTGCTGAGGAGTGATTAGCTGTTATTCTGGTATTTCTGCTTTTGTAGGTGGGTTGACATTTTTTCCAACAGATGGTTTTGTAATGCAGGTGCTTGTGTATGGAGTCAGATGTCAACATCTTCTCTATACAGTATTAAGAATCCTCTTCAATACCAGTATAGTGGTCATGGACAGCCTTAGCTTTTGCTTTTCTTTAAAAGTCTATTTTGCCATTAATTATAGAAAAACTGTTTGTTGCCTTTACGTAAGAATAACCACCTAGATGGTTACAGAATTATTATCTTTCAAGTTTCTCCCCTTAACATCTATGGGCATTGGTCTAATTCTCATGCTCTTTAAACTACAAAACAAACAAAAACAAAAAAACACTAATTTTATGTGTATGTAACTTTTTCTGGCTGGATGGGTTTTCACTGATACCTTGATAATTTTAAATGGACAATCTTTCTCTATTAATACTTCCCGCTATTCAGTATCAGTACTTCAGAAGCACCGTATTTTGAATATATGGTGTAATTCATTTTATTTATTTCAAACGTAGAGTAAGTCTTTACTTTCTGTCACTTCCTCGCCACCATGTTGTTGGCTCTTCTGTATTCTTGGGAAATATTTCAAGTTAACAGTGAACAATGCTGATTTAATATTTGACATATACCACAGAGTTAAATCTTGAAACTGTACTTTGCTGAGATTTTGCCTGCTATGTGGGTTTTTGCAATTTAGGGTCACATATTCATGGCCATAGGTAGGTGCAGAGTCTCACATGGGCTTGTTGCTCACCGTGCAGCCATCTGGCACACCAGGGCAGCCTGTGTGGACTCAAACTAGGGAAGTCAGTGTCCTCCTCCCCATGTGTCTGATTCCTAATCCACAGCAATGGGCATCTATCAATACCACCCAAAGTTTTCAGTACTTGCATTGAGTGTGGGTGAGAGGCTAATCCTAGCCACACAGCACTGCCAGCTCTGGCAGATTATCTTCTGCTAGGTTTTACCTAGTATACATCCAGACAGGTTGCCAGCACACTGTGTGCCAAGACCCCTGGCAAGAGTTTAAGTTAGCAGTGGTCACCAGGCAGTGTTGAAGAAAGATAAGCTGAGGATTTGAGATGTCAAAGCAGGGGAGCTGAAACCTGAGCAGTTCATGGAGACAACAAATAAGAGAAAACTGCAACCCTCTAGTATTTGTGCTACAATGCTAACCATACCGCACAAACAACAAAATCATAAAGAATCTGAGATACTCTCAAAGCATAAGCCCTCAAGCAGCAATACTTGTGAGGGAGGTCCTTCTTCAGATGCACCTGCTACACTCAGAAGATCTGGTACTGATTGATGGGTATGGGCAGAGCCTCCAAATTCAAGACTCATACCTGGGACACAGTCCTAAAATTTGGGGATGGATCTTTGAAAGGGTCTGACTTTTTTTTTTGTCCACTTCCTTCTTTCATGTCGACTTCCTATTATGAAGTACTGATCTAAGTGATTACTGCATTTCTTAACCCAGTATTAGCTGCTCCGAAACTAAAAGAAACAGTTTTATCATCTTTGAAATAGTTTTCAGTTCTAGTTATGTTAAAAAGCTGTTACCTTGTTTTCTGTTTGCAGAGCTTTTTTAATATGAAAAAAAAAAAAAAAGACAAGGAAGACTATCCCTGATAGATTTTCCACTCATTATTTATCCTTCTGGAGTCCTGAAGATGGAGCCTAAGGTGATGTACATGGTCCTGATTTTGACTCTGAGCACTGAAAAGAAAAACAGTTATCAGTAGCATTCTGTACCAGGAGAGCCAGGAACACTAAACCGGAGGCCATTGCATTCATGAGACAAGAAAGCATTTCATTTTGCATGTGTGTGTGTGTGTGTGTGTGTGTGTGTGTGTGTGTGTGTGTAAGAATGCCAATAGTATATATGGAGGTTGGAAGACAACTTGCAGAAGTAGGTTCTCTCCTATCAGTGAGTCTCAGAGATTGAATCTGAGTATTCAGGTTTGGAAGAGGAGACTTTACCCACTGAGCATCTGACTGTCCCAGAAAAAAAAAAAAAGTTTTCCTAATGACTAGCTTTAGAATTATTTAATTACTGCCCTTACCAAGACAAATAATAATAATAATAATAATAATAATAGAAGAAGAAGAGGAAGAAAGGAGGAGAAGGAAAGAGCAGACAACAACGAAAAAAAGAGGCTTGTCTGAACTCCTAGAGTGAAGGGTGAAATACAAGCCTTGCTTTCTCAAACATTAAGAGTTAGTGAGTAGGTTGGGGCTGTAAGTCAGTGGCAGAGCACTTCCTTAGAATGTATGGTTTTGTGGAAAGTGATAGCACTGAAGATCCAGGAAAGTGTCCAGGAGAGCAGAGGACTCGAATTTTGCTGAAAGGGGAACAAGCAGGTGATCTCATTAGAAGCAAAACAATGAGGGGATGACAAAGGATGGGTCTGCAACAACTGCTTGTGAACGGCTGAATTCACCTGTGGAATAAAAAGAAACGAATATTACATTTCTGCCCATCAGAAGTCAAGGAATGGGACTCCTGCTGGGTCACAAAGGCTGGAGAAAGAAGTCATGCAGGCTATAAAGAAAAAGGGAGAACACAAGCACACTCCAAACTGGCAGCCTATGTGGGAGAACTCTGGTTCTTTTCCAGAGGCAGCTGGCTCTCTTCCAGAATGCAAAGTGGAAAGCATAGGACAATTTCACCCAAATTTCAAAGAGCAGGTGGTCTCAAAAACTGTAACTTAACTGTCAAGCCTGTAACAGATGGCTGGGTTGTGCTGAGTATCCCAAGGATGAGAAGGCAACTGTGGGTGTGTGACTGACTATCACCAACATTGTCAATACTCTAATCCATGGCACAGCCATCCCTACTTCCTCCTGAGTCAGCTATCAAGTTCAATCTTATCTCTCATCTTCTTTCTCTGCCAGACAACCTCATCTTACCTAGCTTTTTTTGCCCATACCTTTGCTTTTTTCATCTCTCTTGCCATAAAGTATTGTATACCTTTTTTAATAATTCAAGTTTTCATTATTTTTGTCTTTTAAATGCATATAGAAAAATTCCCCAAGCCTCTATTTGACAAAATCATCCACAGTTTAACCTCTTGGTAGAAGAAGAAATATTACCTGTAGTCTCAGTCTTGCTGCTGGTTTTGACAGAGGAGCAAAAGTCGTGGAAGTTCCTGAATGATAAAAGGTGATAAGGACATCTTTTGTTATAGCAAGGGTGCTTTTGGTGGCTTCAAAGTACAGGATGGCCATAAGAACTACATCTAAATTAGAAGCTTAGAATTTTAGTCCTACTCAAAACCTACAGGAAGGGAAGAGGGGCTGGAGATTCAGTCAGTGGCCAATGGCTGGTGATTTCATTGCTCATTCCTAGAAAGACTCCTAACCCCATAGGCAGTGAGGTTCAGGAGCTTGGGTTGAACCCACTCATGTGCAGGGAGGCGATGTAAATCAACTCCACAGAGACAAAGTATGCAATTAGTAACCTTCTAGATCCTGCTCTATGTGCACATCTCTCTGTTTGGCTGCTTGTGCTCTTCATAATAAACTGTAAAAGTTAATACTCAAGTTGCAGAATTCTGAGTGACTGTAGAAAACTACTGAGCCTTGGGTGAGGTCAGAGAATTCTAACCTAAGGACTTGATGGATGCTTACAACTGGTACAGTACTTGAAGTTAGGACAACCTTGTGGGACTGAGCTTTTAAAGTCAGATGCCAATTCTGGATAGTGTTAGAATTATGAAACAGTACACTGACACGAGAGAGTAAGAGAAACCCTGTTGGAAAGGACATGGTACCTTTGGTTATCAAAAGGCAAAAAAGAAAAAATAGAAACAAAAAAGAATAAAAGAAAAAATCTCTCAGGCAACTATCAAACTTTACAATCCTCCTTCTAATTACACATTAAATTACATCACACCTGAATCATATTTGTTACTAGAACATGACTTGAATTGCCCATACTCAAACTATACCATTCAGTTTTCCACTGCAAATACAGTTAAGTTCTTTTAGGGCAAGCTAAAAATCTACACGAGAAGAGCTTTTCATACCATCATTGGAATCTCTGTCACATGCTTTCATTCTATAGAATAGTTAACTAATTTCAGCTCCTCCATAGCTTCTTCCTGTTATAGTAGCCTAGGAGAGTACAAAAATCTCTTTCCAAATTTTACAGCAAAAATGGAGGACATTCTATAAAATACATTACCAGTAGTCCTTCAAACTGTTCGTCATCCCAAACAAGGTTGTAGAGAAGTGGAAGAAGATGGGATAATTAAGGCAGCTGGAAGCCTGTATGAGCTTCCTATTCTGAAAAGGGGTTATTAGGTTAAAACAGGAAATCTAAAGTGCAAGGAAATACAAGAAAACCCCATTACAGTATATAATATGGATAGTATGGAACATATAAATGGAAAATAAGCTCTTCATGAACAATACAGAAATTTCTTATCAGATTTAATTCACAGAGAAGTAAAACCACTAAATGGCTGTATGTCATTAGCTTTTAATTTTTTTTTTACATTTAAAGAAAATGAAATGTCATTCATTTTAAATACCAAATTTTTAATAATTTATCAAGGATTAACCTGCCCTTTGTCCTCCTAAATTAGTAAACTATCCAGATGTGTGTAATTAACTAATAGTATTATGAAATGACAGCTGAAAACAGATCTTTTTAAAAAAATTTAATTGTTGCATATTCATATGTAATATATTTTGTCAACATAAATTTACTGGTTAGAAATATTTGTATCTGCCTTTACTTTTTAAAAAGACAATATTTGCAGTTTTAATTAATTAACTAATTAATTTTCAGAGACAAGGTCTCACCATGTAGACCTGTCAGACCTAGAACTTGCTGTGTAGAGCAGACTGGCCTCAGTCACCTGGCTCTGTCTCTCAAGTGCTGGAATTAAAGGATTTCCCCATTATGTCTAGCTTTACAGTTTTAAAATCATATTTCAGAGAATTTAAAATTATCATGTTTCATTAAGAAAAAAATGTTATGTTTATAAGTAACCCAATTATACAGATACTAAAATGTGCCTGGAGTGTAAAGAAATACAGTAGTGTTTTCCCCCTGGAAAATGTTTTGAAAATGTAGTGTACCAATTTAGCTACTGACTATGATCTATATTTTACAGAAAAAAAAAATCCTATATTCTCTGTGGGGCTGGGATACCTTGGAACCAGGAAGAGCTGGTCTGGAGCAGGAATGGGGTCAAGTCATGTACAACACTGGAAATCTCTACTCAAAAGCAATGAGAGTGAGGACCATTCCCTCCACTGTCCTGGACCTGCATGTCCTGAGCATATAGTCCTGCACTCTCCCTCCCTCCCAACATACTTTTGCCCATACCAGAGGTGATCACATAGTTGAGGCCAGGTTAAACTTCCCCTCTCCTTATAAGCTCATGTCCATTAAGCACCTGGAATTCCTCTTCATGCAAATAAGGCATTTCTAGCACCTTGGCCCTGGCCAATGATATACACTCACCCCAAAAGCCTCTACCCACTCCCCAAAGGTTTAAATAGCCTTCCCTCCCTGCCCCTCCCCAATTACATGAGATGCTCAATGAAGCCTGCTTCCTGAGTCTCTTCTCATTGCACTCATCAGCTGCCTGAAGTCTCCGTCACTCACCCTGGAAAAGCAGAGCTTGAACTGCAATTCTTCATTTTTCATAGAAAAGTAATTCAAATATTGTATATGCTACTGGTAAAATTTCTCATTACTACACTGGGAAAGCAAAATATAACATGCATTTATCCTGTTAACAACTTAGAAAATAGCCCATATTATGATTATTGCCTAACTCTATTTGTTTGGTTTATGTCATATAGATTATGAAAATTCTGCTAAAATCCATTTTCATGTTTATTTTAAAGCCAAAAAAGAAATTACAAAGTAATTCTGGGACTAGAGGGCTAGAACACTTGCCTAGCATGCATGAAGCCCTAGGTTTTTCCCCAATGGAGGGGGAAAAAAAATCAAGTCATTAAACTGATGCATTAATTTTATGTGCATAACCACAGGCATTTACAAAGAAAACTGCTATCTTTAAAGACTTCCTAGACTTTTCTATGTTAATTGCTTCAATAGATTTTTTTAAACTGTCTATTTTCAGCATGCATGAGCTGAAGAGTACTTGTGTTTTGTGAAAACAAACAAACAAAAAGGCTCAAAGTCAAAAATTCTGAAATGTTGGACAAAGTAGTTAACCTTTTTGGTGGTCTTAGAAAAAAATCTAGATGTCACATGTTTTGCTAGCAATTATGATTCCCTTGAGAACAAAGCATGTTGGGTAGAGGTAAACTTCTCAGGTTAACAGAATTGAATTTCACATTTCCTCTTGTAACTTAACAAGAAAAAAAATTATCATATCCTCCAGTAACTTAATTAGTTACAGTGTTGATGGCTGATAATTTAATTACAGAATTAGTATGAAAATAAAAGTCCTCAGGAGTATGTTCAGAGTTCTAGGAAAATCACAATCAAAACTGCAGAAAGGAGCTTTAACAAATATATTCATTCAGGTCTTTAAACTGGCTATTAAAATGGAAAACAGTATGCCTTATTCATTATGTACTTAAAACACCTTTCATTTCTAGCTTTCTAAATTATAGCTTTGTAGCATATTTTTGAAAGCTATCTATGAACAGAGTATAGTATTCCCAGACACCTTGAGCACATTCCTACTGGGAAAAGTTGCTAGAAATACCATCTAACCTAGACCCACTCCTCTTTTTATCAGAGAGAAATGGAAATGATGTACCTTGAGAGGCACAGACCTGAAAGTTGAAAGGATTTTCTAAGCCTGGTAGATTTGCAGTGACATTTGACTGCCAGGATAATGTAACAGTGAAGACAGCTTTCCCTGTAATTATATACACTGGACAAGTTACTAGATACTAAAAGTATTTTCCTTTTATTCCTTCGCTCATTTCTGGTTTTGTTTTGTGATAGGGTTTGTGTATGGTTGTAAGCGCTCTACCACTCAGCTGCGAATCTAGCCTTTGTTTTGTGGAGACAAGGTCTTGCTGTGACAGCTGCCCAAGCTGGCCTTGAAAGTGAGATTCTCCTGCTTGTGCTTCCTGTGTTCGGGGTTCCCAGGTGTGTACACCACATAACTAGGCCCTGGATCAAAAGCTGATTGTAATGACTTTGGCTGTGTGTCTCATGGATTACTGAAACCTGGATATCCTTGAGATATGGAGGACTACAGTTTTTTCTAAGGACTGAAAACTGTCTCTTCTTAGATGGGAATGTTCAATTGATCTTAGCCAGCTGAACTTGAGTTTCCTTTGAAAATGGTCAGCGTATTTCATAGGACGTGTGTGAAATATCACAAAGTAAAGGTTAATGTACACAATACCCAGAGTTATACCTGGGTACATGCCTTGACCCTCAGAGGATACACTTTTTAGGAAGGAGCTCCTAAAAGAAGCCAGGTGTAATGCTGGTCACTGAGATGATTAGGATCAGTTCAGCCCTCAGAGGCACACATGGAGGGAGCCATGCACTTAGCTAGTAGGACACAACAGAAAGGAGCATCTATTCCTTTCATGGCCTCTGGTGATGCTATGGTCTTGGGCAAATTATCTTCCTTCATAATCTTTGGAGCAATCATTTAGTTTCTCCTGTAATTTAGGATATCAAGAAGTGACAAGGGTCTGCAAAAGCCACTCTGGGATGGGGTAGACAGGTGTAAATACAGCAAATGCTAAACTAGTCAGATCCAGTAGTCTCTAAAGTCACCAGTTCCAGAGGTCAGTGCTGTTGCCCCAGGTGCTGCTTAATCTCTTAAGCCTATACTTGCTCTTTTGCTTCCTTGTTGGCATTTCCACAGCTGACTATATTTCTGCTTACAGTACATGGGCTAACATCTGCCCTCTACTGCTTGGGAAAAAACTTCTTTTGCTCAGTTTTCCCAGACTGTGGCAAGGACAGATTCTGCCTGTTTTTACTGACTAGTTTGCAGAACATGCCACCACCCTCCCCCATACACACAAACACACACACACACAGTCCATACACACCCTAGCTAATATATCCAGAGATGGATCTAAGCCTGCAGTCTCAATCAGGGTCCCCAGATTCCCTCAGAAGCCTTAACAGTGACCATAAGAGAAGATTGTGATTTGTTTCCTAAGAAAAGCTTAGAAACAGGTTTCTCAACAGCCATTGGGTTGCTTAATGGCTGGTGTTTACAAACATTTAGAGTAAGTCTATTTAACTTTCCACCCTTTTATGCCTGAATAAATTGAGATTCATAAAGGCACAGAAAGCAGCTCTGCTCATGTATAAAAGGATCAAAGAAGTTAGCCATTTGTGCTTCATATCTGCTGACCTCCAACAACCCTATTCTTGTGTACAGATACAGTATGCAAGATGATTTTACATCTTTAAGTGTAAAAGTTTTTGTTTTTAATTTTTGTTTAAAATTTTTAATTTTCACTTTTACTTCAATAATAATAATACAACTAGCACTAAAAACCCTGTGATTTAGATGATCTTATTGCTCAGGATGTAAAATGTGCATCCCGGAAATGGCCAGCCTTATAAAGACATTAAGGTAATTAGAATGCACAGCTGTCTCTTGAACAGTGCTAAACCTCTCCAGTTTCTAGTACTTGGTGTGTGTCTCCAGCTTCAGGACTCATCTGTGCGGAATTCAATTTCCCCAAGATTATCAGGTAGGTGAAATTGTATAGTTTAAGGAAAGTGTGTTAATGATGTAAGAGTGGTCTGTCAGAAAAGTCGATTCTTAGAAATCTTCTAGGATAGGTATTTTAGAATCTAAAGCCTTAGATAAAAAGACAGAATATTAGCAAGTGAAGTCTCAGAAAAACTATTATAGGGTAGCTCCAAATCCCTTTCAGATCACAAGGACTCTTACTGTGAATGGCTAGACCTGTTAGAACCAGTCTCCTGTGAAAATTCTTTGTTTCTTCAAACCAATCCTGTTACTATAGCTGAATAAAATGTACTAAGTGTGCTGATTCCTGAGAGCTTGTGCACTTTAAAGGCAGCTTATTGCTTCAGTGGATATGCCAACATTGACAGAGCTTTTCCTCTAAGAAACAAGTCTAACATTTATTTACAATGTGCTAACAATAGCCATTTCCATTCCCTACTGAAACTTACCTGTCTTGTAGAGATCCCTCCACATTTAACCAATAGATCCTGAATAAGTCGGATTAACCCTTTAGTTTTCATTGTATTAAATGTACACATACTTTGTTCATTTTACTTCCTGTGGAAGAAGTTTCCTAATGTAAAAACACCACTCTGGATCTGTTCACCCTATTTCAGAAACATAATGTCTGCAGTATAGGAACCACAGTTAACCCTAAAGAATTACTCTTTTCTAGCACCCAAATATTAAAACTCGTGTATTAAGCATTTAATCCTTTCAAACTCCACAGTTTCCTATTATTAAAGATTCGAGAATAACCTGGTTGTGGTCATGTCACACATCAACTTGGGGTCTTTTCCAGCATTTCCTTCATGTTCAACTTAATGTCAGCTCACTGTTAATGTGCTGGTTCCACCACACACACACACATGCTTATGTTCTCTGCATTCACACAAAATACACCCTATGAAAACAACAGTATGCTTTTTAAGGTTTATAATATTACATAAATGCCTAAGAACTTAGTAAAAACTCCTGACTTTTTAAAGAACAAAGATGACAGCTAATAAAGCTTACCTTTTATTTCTTCTAATCACAATTCTTTAAGAAATTGAAACTCATATTCTTGGAACAAGGCTGGTATAACTTCCATACAAGTAAACTTTTATCAAGCAGGATAAAGCTGACATTCCATGACCTTCTCTCAGAATGTTTTAACTTTACCTTCTTCACTATACTCAGAAATGGCCAATCTCAATAGCTAGCTGCCTGAATTTTGCCAGACAAGGCTCTACACTATTATTATATAGTTCAACAAAATCACAGTAAAATCTTTCAAGCACAGTCTTTGCAGAACTCTCTTAAAAGTCTCACTAAAAGAAATATAAACTCATCCACCAGTATACCTTACTTTAGAAACTGGCATTCAGAAGAAGTCACCAAAGTTCAATTTCAGTAGATAATTTATTGAGTGCCTACAGTGCTCATGGCCCATCACTAGACATGTTGAAATGCAGCATACAATGTGTCCCAGGCTTCAGTGTCTTATGATCTAGTTAGAATGACAGTTTAGACACCAACAAATGAATTTCACGCCACTGCTCAATCAGAGCCAACGTTAAAGAGCTGTAATTTAAGTAATCCAAAACAGCATCTAATTCTAAAATCATCTGTAACATTTATTTGGCTTTAGATAAATTCCACTACAGACAAACGTCACAGAGATGAATATACATAGCAAGAGAAGGGAGTCCTATAGATGACTTTTATTTTGAATCCTTTGTTTTCGTCTTATAACGGTCCGAAGCCTCCGTAATACCAGCTTATCAGAAAGTAGCATGTCATCTTGTTGTTCTAGATAATCCAGCAAATTTTCAGTCCATTCGAGTGCAACTTTATGGCTAATATACTTCTCTGGATTCAGTTCTGCCTTCCTAGTCTTCCTGGAAGGCTTTTGCTCAGCAGCAAAAGTAGGTGCCTGGTCTTCAGCACCTACAATGTCAGCTAACACCGGACAGTTTGAGCCACTGCCCTGAGCGTCAAACCACTGCTCAATGTTCTCAATGTTAACATGTTCACAGTCTTCTGTATTCTGTAAAACCGTTGCTAAATTAGCTGCTAAAATGGCTCCTTCATCAATGCTCATCTTTGAATTTTCTTCATTGCCAGGGAACAGTTTTTTCCAAGCTTTGGTTATGGTATTTGCTCTTATCATGTTCCAGGCTCTTGATGCCTCATAAATTGCATCCAACACAGTCAAATTCTTCCAAAACATTTTTGGGTCCTTTCCTTCATCCATATATTTCTGGATAAGTCCTGCTCGGTAATATCTTTTGACTGTGGTTAAAACTCCTTGGCTCATAGGTTGAATCAGACTTGTGACATTTGGTGGTAAATATTTCACAATTATTCTGCCATCATCTGAACACAACAGTTCTTCAGTTGGATGTGCCGAGGGAAAATCTAAAAGCAGTACTGCTTCTTCTCGAAGCCCTTTGGATTTCAGATGTTTCTGCACTTGTGGCACAAAGCACTTCTCAAACCACTGTTTGAACACAGATGGCTCGATCCATGCACTCTTTTGACTGAAGTAAGTGACAGGAAGATTTGAAAGGTCAGTTCCTTTGAATGCACGGGGTCTCTTTGCTTTCCCCACAACACAAAGATTAAGCTTGTGTAAGCCTGTGGCATTTGCACAACACATAATAATGATTCTTTCTCTGCTTGTCCTGTACTCGCAAGTACTCTGGTCAGCATCAAAAGCCAATGTCCTTGAGGGTAGACATTTCCAGAACAATCCTGTTTGATCAGCACCATATATTTGCTCTGGTAGGAGATTTTCTCTTTCCACAAATTCCTGAAAGTTACCACAAAATTCACTGGCAGCAGCTTCATCCCCTTTTAATTTTGTTCCTTTACCAGCAGCCTTTGGAATACCATGGCGCTGCTTAAACCTAGTTAGCCAGCCAGATGAGGCATTAAAATCACCTTCCATACCCAATGCATCAAAAAAGAACTTGGCTTGTTTTGCGCAGATAGTCCCAGACACTGGAATCCCATTGGTTTTCTGTTGATTAAACCATTCTATCATAACTCTATCAAGCTCCTCATAAGTTGATGACTTCATAGATTTCCGTTTGGACACTCCACTAATAGGATCTGAACTGTTGGCATAGTTTATAATTCTTTCTTTGTTTTTTTTAATGTCACGAACTGTGGATTCACCAATTCCATACAGAACAGAAAGTTTTTTGAAAGAGTTGCCTTCTTCAAGTTTCTTAATAATGTCAAGTTTGTCTTTAATTGTCAACACCACACGTTTACGTTTCCCCAACATTTTAATGTTTTAGACAATTAACAACTTAGGTTTGAACAAAGAGACTAGAAAATGGGGCCTTAAAAGCCCTCAGTTGTTCCCCAAGACTCGGATGGTGCAACAGTTTTCAAAAAAATCTGAGTCTCTTCATTTGCGTTTTAGAACTTAACCAGTCCCTATGACAAAGAATTAACCCTATTTTCTCTTCTTCCTCCTTGTTCTTTTCATAAGTTGCAGCTTACAGGAAGCTATATGTTGAATCAATACTACCCTGCTGAGGTTTCTACAACACTCTCAGGATGATCAACGTTTGCCATAACTGCAGGATTTGTTTTCTTTTTTCTTATGCCATGTGCTAGTAAATAGTTTTACTCAGGTTTGCAAACTTGACATACAGAAAAAACAGAGCAAGGAGACTCACTGCCTGGCTGTTGTCTTTGTCGGAGAGCCAAGTGAGTGAATGCTCTCTTCAAGGCAAGGACTCAGGTGAGTACCTACGAAAATCATAGCGAGGGGAGGTGAGCAGTCGGACTGTAAGTGGACAGGCAAACAACTCAGTACTTTCAACCGACAGGAACTTATAGCTAATGATTTGGCAACTGAAAGGGAAACAGCGGACAAGAAGTGATGTCACATGGTTCAAGGAAGGATAAAAAACTTCATTGGTGGAAATCAGGACCCAAGGCTGCAACTAGGGGGTGGTAGGCTGGGTGAACACCGTACAGTAATCTTGGTGGAAGATGATCTCCAAGACCACAGAAGTAGCTGCTCGGGCGGTAGAGGTACTCGAGCCTCTGAAACCTATAGGAAAATATCAAACACGTTTTCTTTTCAGTATCAGTCCACGGTATTACTCATACCTACCCCTGCGACAGTGTCGAGGACATCACCACCTGCCGGGTAACAGACAACGCTCGCAGGCACCACCCGGGAACTGAGAGCCTACCTCCTGACACTACCAGGGCCTCTCCCCGCCGGCCAGCGAGCTCCGCGCCGGACGCCGGGTGAAAGTCGGCGGCAGTGGGTCACGGCCGCAGCCCTGCAGCGGGCGAGTGGTCACCGGGCGCGCGGGACTTCGGGAAGCGGGGCGCGGGCACCGCTCCGCCTCACCGGCCGGAGCCTAGGGCCAGCAATGGAGGTCCCCAGCGAAGCCGACCCCGCCGGCCGCCGCAGACCGAGCGCGCGACGGAGCTGCGCGGCCGAGCCGGAAGGCAGGGGATTAGGAGCGCGCGCGCGCCCCCGCAGGAACGTGGTGTCGGCGAGGGGGCGGGGATGCGCGGGCGAGCGCGCTGCGGAGGCGGGGCCTCCGGGTGGAGGGGCGGGACTTGAGCAATGCTCCGCCTCCGGACACCGAGTGGGTGTGGCTCACGGCTGTGGCCAGCAGAGGGCAACGCAGGCTCATTCCCAGTGACAGGGCTGTGTAGATGAGGCTTGCAAGAGCGGTAATAGTAATTGCTGGGTCTGTGTTCAAGGGAGATCCCCGGATCTCTGGGTGCCTGGGGAGCACGCTGCGCCTCTTCGCTGTCCTCTGCAGCGGTGATCCGATGGAGCCGGGTAGCCGGGGCCGGCGGGCTTGGGCGGGGGGCGGGGCGCAGAGCACTTTAATGCTGAAGGAACAGTATAAAGACCACCTTCTACAGTCAAAGGGGAATTTCAAGACTTAGACCTTCCTCTTGCTCAGAGCTGTCCCTCTCCCTCTCTCTATCTCTAGCATAATAGTTGAAAAAAGAAAGAAAGAAGAAAGAAAGGAAGGAAGGAAGAAGGAAAGAAGGAAAAAAGGAATGAAAGAAAAAAAGAAAGGTCCATCTTCCACAAACATCTGAACATGAGTGCCCTAACTTCTATTTCTCAAGACAACATTTTCTAGGTGTCTCAGGCAACTAAAATTTCTAAAACTAAATTTTCTAGAGCGGGAAATCAAATTGAGCATTCACTCTGCTTAGAAGGAATGTCGGTTCCAAGGCTCTTTTCTGTCTTCCAAGTCATATCTGCAGTTGTCCTCAGAATCTCACCTGGCTTGCTGGGTGGGAAATACTTTGATCTGTTTGTGCTGTCACATGGGTGGCTTTGGGCCTAGTTTTGCCTGAAAGTAAACTTCCCACAATTCTTGCCCCTTCCAGCTTCCAACCAAGCAATCCGGACAACTGAATGACCATTTCTAATTTCATTTACATCACTTTAAATGGTTTTACTTTTCCATCCTTGTTCAAAAGGAGCTTGAAACACTTGCACCTATTCATTCCTTAACAGAAAGGGAAAAGAAAGAGAGAAAGAGAGAAAGAGAGAAAGAAAGAAAGAAAGAAAGAAAGAAAGAAAGAAAGAAAGAAAGAAAGAAAAGGAGGAGGAAGGGAGGAGGAGGGAAGGAAGGAAGGAAGGAAGGAAGGAAGGAAGGAAGGAAGGAAGGA
>NW_026592118.1:1177916-1252667 GCF_907164565.1 Psammomys obesus | reverse complement strand
GGAAGGAAGGAAGGAAGGAAGGAAGGAAGGAAGGAAGGAAGGAAGGAAGGAAGGAAGGAAGGACTTATGTCTGTCAGCCACTTTTCTGGAAGCTACTTTCCTTCCCCATAGTGTTTTTGTGTCATTCTGTTTATTTTTCTAGCTATGCCCTTTCACTCAAAACACTAATATTTAACAAACTTTCACCAACATGTTAAGGTAGCAGTGCCTTTACAAGGTTTAGTTCTTTCTGGAAAGTGTCTCCTTTTGGTCTGTGTAAAGGGATATGTTGTGAATATCCCTCTTCAGTATTTAAAACAGGAAATAAACTGTGTGATTCTGTAATTGTACGTGTGCCAACCATTTGTCTAATCTTGTAGAAGGCATTATCAAGAGTGAAGTTCGCTGTCAGCTGCGGATGGTGGATAACACTATCAGTGTAGGTTCACAGGCACTCTACTGTGGGTGTTGAGAATGGGGCAGCAGCACGTCTTCTATTCAGTTTTGCTGTGAACCTAAAATTACAGGAGAAAAAAAAAAAAACAGCCTGTTTCAGCTGAGTGTCGACTAGACACTTGGGAAAAAGAGGCAGGAGGATTGGTTGAGCTCAGGGGTTTGGGGCCAGCCTGAGCAACCCAGGGAAACCTGTCCCCAACAAAGGAACAATAAGTGCATTTTTACAAAGAGATAGTTATAAAAAGTTGTTGTCTGGATTGCACAGAGTCTACGTTTCAGCTAGACAGACAGACAACAAAGAAATGAGCACTGCCTCCTACAGGCACATGGACTTTGCTTCCACTGATATTATGTATGCTGATCCTTGAAGCATGTGTTTTGATTTTTGCCAATTCCTACTTGGAGGCAGAATTGACTGTCCTCTGGGCAGGCTTACCTGAGTGTGACTCCTGCCTATGCTGCTGACGCCACCAGGCACACATTCTGGATCCTCTGCATCATGGGCCTTTTACAAAGTGGAGGATCACTGAGGTATCTGCCTTCTTTGTGTTGTTTATTAGGATTTGAGGGGTGAAGCCCCTGGAAAATGTAGAGGAGTGACTGGCCTGTCATATTGCACAGGAAAACTTGTTGCCATCCTTCTGATACTTCTTCCTGTTCCTCTTCCCTTCTTGTTTAATTTTCTTTTCCTCCTCCTTTGTTTGTTTATTTGTTCTATGGTGTGCATGTGTGTGTTTTATTTTTGATACAATGCTATAGACTATATGTTCTATTCACCTGAAAACTAGAACCTTACTACCCCCACCTCCAAAGCCCTCATTACAGGAAAGTTTCCCCTAACATGTCTCTCAAAGACTATGGGAGCATGTGCTACTTTTATGCACATGTATACACACATTCACACACTTCAAACTCACGTGATATAAGAAATTATTATGTGAACAAGATATTTCTCACTTAGTAGGTCTTTGTTCTTATTTTGATTCCTGTGAACAAAATTACTGTAAGATGTACATTTAAAGGAAACTAACACCCTTCAATATTCAAGTTTACAAGAAGTAGCAATATTATTATTTTACGATATAAAACAATTTTGCTTTAAATGAATTTTTTATTTATTTCTAAGTGAGTTCTACTTTTGTGTGGCTAAGGGGTAACAAATAGTTTGTGTGACTTATTGAAAAGAACATATTGTATTAATTCTGAACTGAGGTTATTTTTTTAATAGTTCAGGTGTAAACTTCCATTACTGATTTTTCACAGGTGACTTCACTGTAGAGGGCAAGAGTTCACAGAGAAGCACGAGGAGAAGCAGGAATAGTAAGCACACAGGCTGTCTCTTCAGTGGTAGGGATGTGTGTACCTGTTTTCTACCCAGAACGCTGGGAGTGAAAGTGGCTAGTAGCCTGGTGACTGTGCTATCTGTAGGGCAAGCCAACAGCTGTATTCCCAGGCTATTACACTCATCCCAGACCCTTCTTCTCTTGACCCTTTAGCTTTAGCTTTGCTTCTCAGTCAATAGAACCCATCCTTAGGGGAGATGTCACCTGCGCTTTGTACCCTGCTGATCTCTACACTATTTTGGTCTCTACCACACCATTTCCCTTTAGCTACAGAATTCATTATCATGGTATAGGTCACATGTACTTTGCAAAGGAGTTTAGACGTCATGCCTTAAGCTTTAGTGTGCACCTGGGATTGGGATAATTGTTACCAGGACACTCTTTTCCAAAATGTACTGTACTTAAATATGTCTAAAATAAACTGCCTGGAGTCAAATTGTAGAAGTGTGAACCAGCCTGGCTAACCGAGTCATGTTTGTTGGTATAATGTTCTTTTGAAATATATACACCTTACTCTTGTTCATTCAAATGCTGATCCACCACCACCACCACCAACACACACATACACACACACACACACACACACACACACATACACATACACACACTCTGGTTTCAATCCAGATATTGCATTGTGATACTTATTGTAAGCATCCTGTCTCAACTTTGTGTAAACAGGCCAAAATAAAGCAACTAGCCACAAAATGTTGAGCAGTGGGAGGAGCCAGAGGGCAGGAAATGAGTGGGAGGAAAAAGGGCTAGAGGAGAGCTAGGAGAGCAGAGCTGGGGGAGAGATCTTGGAACGACGTGGAGAATGAACCAGATTTCACAAAAAGCAAGAATAATGGGTAAAATCTAAATGTTAGGAAACTATGAGGGCTTGGAGGTTTAAGAGGGAGTAACTATTGCCCAGCATTGTGTTCTAGATTAAATAAATAAACCCAGTCTCTGTGTGGTGATTTGGTTATACAGCTGCTTAGGATTAACAGCAGCATTACTAAAAGATATATCAATAGTAAATATTAATCACCGCCTACAACACGTGTGGAATCAAATTTCTTTCTTGCCTCTTATGCGTTGCTTCTCTGCCTACAGTAAAGATGCTCGTGCGCATGCGTGCACGCACACACACATACACACACACACACACACACACACACACACACACACCTACACACACACACACTTTACCAGCTAAGCTTAGATGAGCAGACTGTTGTAAGGGGAGGTGCATTGCCTGAGGATCACCTGAAACTGAGCTGCAGCATCAGCCTTCGCTGTGGTCATTCTCTGTTTGTTTAGGGGTTTTGTTTTTGAAATAGGGTCTCACAGGTAGCCTTGGCTGTCCTAGCACTTGAAATGTAGACCAGGCTGGCCTCAACTTCCCTGAAATCCTCCTTCCTCTGCCTTCTGACTGCTAGGATTAAGGGTGTGTACCCCACACCCAGTACTATGATCATTTCTAAGGCAGTGCTTGTTAAAAGTGTTTTCCTGAATTAGATTAATGATTTGAAAAAAATAAAATGGGGGAAGAGAGGGGTGGGATTAGAGGGACATGGAGGGGACAGGAGCCACACAGAGACCAACAAAACTAAAAGGGGGTCCAAGAGAGGGCCACGTATGGACAGGACCTAGACCCCTCATCAGATGTGGCCAATTGACAGCTCAGTCTCCATGTGGCTCTCTGAGTGAGGAGAGCAGGGGCTGCCTCTATCACGAACTCAGTTGATTGCTCTCTGATCACTTGCCCCAGATGATGCAGCCTTGCCAGGCCACTGAGGAAGAGGATCCAGGCAGTCCTGATGAGACTTAACAAACTCTGGGCAGATGGCCAGAGTGGAGAACTCCCCCTTACAGTGGACTAGGGGAAGGGGATGGGAAAAAGAGGGAGGGAGGGGAGTTGAAGGAGGGGCTTCAAATGGGATATATAATGAATAAATTGTGAAGAAAAAAATTTAAAAATCCAACAGCAACAGCAAAAAAATAATAATATCTTTCTTTATCATTATTTACTTTAATACAATAATCTATGTTTCATTGTTTTTAACCACATATAATATGTATGTTTGTATTTTGGGTTTTGGTATTTTTGAGACAGGATTCCTCTGTGCAGCTCTGGCTATCCTGGAACTTGCTTTGTACACCAGGCTGGCCTCAAACTCAGAGATCTGCCTGCCTCCTCCTCCCTGAGTGCTGGGATTATAGGCCTGTGCCACCACACCAGGCTCCCAATATTTTAAGGATCAGCTTTTATTAGATTACTGATTTAAAACATTCCTTCCTTATTGGTATAATGTTCTTTTAAAATGTATATGCCTTACCCTTGTTAATTCAAATGCTGATTTCCCCACCCCCAACTCTCTGGTTTCAATCAGAATGAGAAATAAAATAGACATTGGAAGTGGATGGAGAGAAAGCTGGGTGAGAGAGGGGTTAGGGAGAGGAACTGGGGTGAGTATCAGATGTGGGGAGAAAGATGGGGAGGAAGAGGACTGAGACAGAGAATAGAAATCAGTGGTGCGGGCATCTCTTGTACAAGCCAGAGACCTGGGAAAGAGGAGGTTCCCAGGAGTCTGTAAGGTGACCCTAGTTGAGATTTTTAGCAGCGGGGGATATGGAGCCTAAAGTGGCCATCTCCTGGAGTAAGCTGGGACTCCCGGTGGAGGGAGGGGAACACCAACCCACCCACAAAACCTTCCAGCCAAAATTTGTCCTGCTTATAAGATGTGCAGAGATAAAGATGGAACAGAGAATGAAGGGGAATAGGCAACCAATGACTGGCCTGACTTGAGACCCATCACACTGGAGAGAGCCAACCCTTGACACTATTAATGATAATCTGCTATGCTTGTAGACAGGAACTTCATCCAGCAGGTGTGGAAACAGATGCAGAGACACACAGCTAAACAATAGGTGGAGTTTGCGGCGTTGACTGAAAGAGTGGAGGGAAGGATTGAGGGAGCCAGAGTGGTCAAGGACACCACAAAAAGACCTACAGGGTAAACTAACCTGGGCCTATGGGGGCTCACAGAGACTGAACCACCAACCGAAGAGCATGCATGAGCTGGACCTAGACCCCCTACACATATGTAGCAGATGTGCAGCCTGTTCTTCATGTGAGTCTTCTAACAATTGTAGTAGTGGCTGTCTCTGACCCTGTTGCCTGCCTTTGGATCCCCTTACCCTAGCTAAGCTGCCTTGTCTGGCTTTAATGGGAGAGGATGCACTTAGTCCTGCTGCAATTTAATGTGCCAGGGTGGTTTGGTACCTGGGGGGGGGGGGCTCCCTTCCTCTAAAGATAAAAGAAGGATAATACAGGAAGGGGGTGTGAAGGTGCGACAGGGAGGAAAAAAAGGTAGGGGGCTTCAATCAGGATGTGAAGTGAATATATAAATTAATTAATGGGGGAAAAATCTAGAGCTTTTCTGTATGCTAGAAAATGCTTTACCACTTAGCTTCATCCCTACCAGATGATTCAGCTAATTAACGAAGAATGATTTGCATTGAGCTATACAACCTGGATCAGGTATTTCAAGATGCTTTTGAGGCATTGAAGCAGCATTCAACAGAAGCTCTTCAGTGCTTCCCCAGAACACAAAACTTATCAGTCTTTCATTAACTACTATTCTTCACAATGGAGGCCAATCCAGCTGCTATAGAGTGTTACCTACAGAGAAACCTTTCTATAACTGTCTACAACTATAATAGAGAGTGTTTAGACTTCTATCTGGAGAAAGTCTTCATCAGTCTTTGCAGAACAAAACTGAGAAGCTGTTGGTATAACCTACCTTTTTCCAGAAAAAGAGAGGAACAGACAGGAGGAGGCGGCAGCTGTTTGGCTACTTCCATGAATCCCTGTGCTGTCTTTAAGTCTTGTACTCAACGGATTCATAATACCACAGGCTTCTTCCTGGAGGACTAGCAAGATGACCAAGGACTAGAGATAGCTGATGCAGTGGTGTAATGAGACTCTCTCTGCTCCCAGGAGATGGATTCTTCTGTTTACAGGGTGTCCATCCTACTCTGGAATACCTTTTTTTAAGCCACCAGGATACAGACTACTGTGGTACATACGATCACTACCATGAGATAAGCCACTGCAACTGCTAACTATCATCACCATTTCCTTGCCTTCATAGCAATGGAAAACTCCAAACCAGAATTTTTCTAAAGCAAAAAGCTACCAAACAGAGGTACAAGTTCCCCATCATGGACTAGCCACCCTTGAGTCAAGCATGCTCAGGGAAGATGTCACATTGAATATTTGCAGACTTCTCTTCCTGTCACGACAACATTTTAGCAAGCGTTTATGTTTTGTCAACATTAAAGTGAATCCAAAGAGGAACTCAAATGTTACGGAAGGATGTTTCTAAGTACTCTGCAGACACTTTGTCATTTTAGAAATCAGGGGCATCTTGGAATCAATCTCCCAGGAAACAGTGGGCACGGGAGACCTGCACTGAAAAGAAAAACTTCAATTAACGTCGACTTTATTTGTAATTTTATTAATGAAATTTTTTATTTCAAACAATTTTAAGTATAGATTGGATGTCCTTGTGCTATTTCCTATGCAAACATTTTCTTCTTAGATTTTGTTAGCTTTGATGGTTTTATAGATTTTTTTTAACATAGTATTGCTAGGCTTGTCTCATTTATGGCATAACAGATGTGCCAACACATTGAGCTTAGGTATTGACTTAAATACTTTCTGTCCTTGTACTCAGATAAAACAACAACAAAACACCCTTAACATGGCTTTCTTAATGTCAAGAACATTATTCACAAGTTATGCAAAAATGTGCCCATTGCTTTTAAAACCACAGTGGATTATTTCCTTTTGGATAATATCTGCTCTAATAAATGTTGGGTAACATCTCATTGTATTTTTAATTGTCTTTTTTTTTTATTATAGATGGTATTTTCTCTGTGTCTCTATTAATGATTTAAATGCCTTTTGAGAAATACATATTCAGATCTTTTGCCTGATATAACAGATATTATATATATTTGCCTGATATAACAGATCTTTTGCCTGATATAACAGATATTTATACAAGAATATCTGTTATCTTACTAGTTTGAGTTCTTTGATTTTTTTGTTGTTGCATTTGTTGTTGTTCAATTTTTTTGAATCGAGGTCTCATTCTAAAATGTAAGGCTGACCTCAGAATGACACCAAACCTAGCTCAGCCTCCTAAAGGCTAGAATTGTAGGTGTGAGCTATCTTGAATATTTTAGACATTAGCTCTTTACCCACTTCAGGGATTGAGAAAGTATGCTCTTCATTTGTTTTGCCTCTTTGCTGTTTCCTCTACAGGGGAGACCTTTTCGGTTATACATAACCCATCTGCCTGCAAGAACAGTTTAGACTCTTAGCTAATGAGCCGTCCTTTTAGTTCTTCTATATTCATTCCTAAAAAGCAGAAGCTTTACTCTCCCCAAACTGTTTTGGGTTTTTGTCATCTTAAAAAAAAAAAGGATTTTACCTTAAACATAATGTTCTTATAAGTCACATGAGAAAAAACAAAAGCACACTATCCTTGTCCATGCAGAAATACTTCTGGGAAGTTCCTTGAAGCAAATAAACAAAATCAATTGTTTATAATATATACCGTTGACTCTGTGTGCTGAGGTCCTCCAGGGTTGTAGAAAGAGATTCCTTTTCTCCACTAAGTCAAAGAATAAGCACCAGGAAAAGCAATGTCGTAACGTCCAGCCAGGTTTTATTGAAAGCAGACGTGCCCAGGTGAAGGTGCTAACAATCAGACTCCCAGTGAGGTATGTCCCCAAAGATGGTATCTGAGTTGGTCTGACAAAGAAAAACCAAATTTTTTCAATGTTTGGGGATGGGATGACTTCCTTTTTTTTCTTTAGAATTGTTTGGTTTAAAAGGGTTTGGATCTGGTAAGGCTGCATCATCAGGAGCAAGTGATCAAAGAACAGGCAACTGAGTTCATGATAGAGGCAGCCCCTGCTTGCCTCACTCGGAGATCCACATGGAGACTGAGCTGCCAATCAGCCATATCTGGTCAGGAGGTCTAGGTCCTCTCCATGCATAGTCCTCCATTGGTGCATCAGTCTCTGCAGGCGGCCTTACCGGAACATGGAGGCAGTCCTGATGAGACTTAAGCTATAAGCAGATGGCAGTAGATGGAGAACTCCCCCTTTCAGTGGACTAGAGGAAGGGAGTCAGGACGAAGGAGAGAATGGGGGGGAGATGAGTGAGGGGGTCTTCAATCATGATATATAATGAAAACATTGTGAAGAAAAAAATTAAAAAAACTAAAAAAGGAAAAAATAAATTGACATGCATATTATGAATATAAATGAAAGAAAGAAAGAAAGAAAGAAAGAAAGAAAGAAAGAAAGAAAGAAAGAAAGAAAGAAAGAAAGAAAGAAAGAAAGGGCTCGGATCATCTAGGCAAAGAAAAAAAAAAAACCCTGAAGTCAGCATTCCTCAAAAACTTATTAAGCAGGTTTCTGTCTTTCAGGAAGAGCCACAATGTCCCTCATATGCCCCTACAGCCAACTACCTCCAGCAGATGGAGAATCTGGTTTCTTATTAGCATTCACCGATAACACAAGGCATTTGGGTAGTGTACTGTAAAGTGTCCTGGTTTCCAACCTCTGTACCATGTGTTAACCACCTTAGGATTCCGTACTTGTATGGTCCTGGTTACACTGTTTTGATCCCCCTTTAGAACCAGAGTGGGCATTGAGAGGGGCACTTGGGCTTGTCTCCTCCGTATCTCATGATTTTTCTGTGATCTGATTCCCCAGAAGTTTTTATATATATATATATATATATATATATATATATATATAATTTTTATATTAATTACATTTTGTTCTCTTTGTTTCCCAGCTGTAGCCCCCTCCCTCATCTCCTCCCATGCTCCTCTCCAAGTCCACTGATAGGGGAGGTCCTCCTCCCCTTCCATCTGACCCTAGTCTATCAGGTCTTATCAAGACTGGCTGCATTATCTTCCTCTGTGGACTGGTAAGGTTGCTCCCCCTCAGGGAGAGGTGATCAAAGAACCAGCCACTGAGTTCATGTCAGAGACAGTCCCTGTTCCCCTTAGTAGGGAACCACTTGGATACTGAGCTGCCATGGGCTACATCTGTGCATGTTATCTCCATGCATGGTCCTTGGTTGGAGTCTGTCTCATAAAAGACCCCTGGGCCCAGATTTCTTAGTTCTGTTGCTCTCCTTGTAGAGCTCCTGTCTCCTCCTGGTCCCCCTTCTTTCATAAGATTCCCTGTACTCTGCCAAAAGTTTGGCTATGAGCTTCAGCATTTGTTTTGATACCCTACTGGGTAGTTGTTCAGAGGCCTTCTATGGTAAGCTCCTTCTTGTTTCCTGTTTTCTCCCTTTTCCAATGTCCATCCTGTTTGCCTTTCTGAGTGAGGATTGATCATCTTACCCAGGGTCGTCCTTCTTGCTTAGCTTCTTAAGGTATACAGATTTAAGTGTGTTTATCCAATATCATATGTTTAATATCCAATTATAAGTGAGTATATACCATGTGTGTCTTTCTGCTTCTAGGATACCTCGCTCAGGATGATCTTTTCTAGTTCCCACCATTTGCCTGCAGATTCCATGATTTCCTTGTCACCCTGCACAAAACTAAAGTCCAAGTGGATCAAAGACTTGAGCATAAAACCAGACACACTAAATCTGTTAGAAGAAATGTGGGAAAGATCCTGGAACTCATTGGCACAGGAGACAACTTCCTGAACAGAACACCAACAGCACAGGCTCTAAAATCAACAATCAATAATGGGACCTCATGAAACTGAAAAGCTTCTGTAAAGCAAAGGATACTGTCATCAAAACAAAACGATAGCCTATAGACTGGGAAAGGATCGTAAAGAACTCAAGAAGTTAAAAAGCAACAAATCAAGTAATCCAATTTAAAAAACAATGGAGTAAAGAGATAAACAGAGAATTCTCTGTAGAGGAATATTGAATGGCAGAGAAACTCTTAAAGAAATGGTCAACATCCTTAGTCATCAGGAAAATGCAAATCAAAACGACACTGAGATTTCACCTTACACCCATCAGAATGGCTAAGATCAAAAACTCAAATGACAACACATGCTGGAGAGGTTGTGGAGAAAGGGGAACCCTCCTCCATTGCTGGTGGGAATGTAAACTTGTACAACCAGTTTGAAAATTAATCTGGTGCTTTCTCACACAATTAGGAATAGTGTTTCCTCAAGATCCAGTTATACCACTCCTAGGCATATATCCATAATATACTCAAATGAGTTTGAGTAGCCAATAGAGAGAAGCAGCGGATGCATAGCAATACCTGATCAAATTTATGTTTATAATATCCAGCAGAAATTAAGGAAGCCCCTGTTAAAACTAATACAGTGACAATTTTAATTGAGAGATTTTTAGGTAGATTCTTCTCTCTCACCTCCATGAATGGGCATTCCATTAGCAGCTTTTAATACAGAGATTTTTATATCAGGAGTTAAACAATAATAGCTTCCACTGGAATAGTTTTCCTCTTAGCTGTCCTTTTTTTTTATTTCTCTTATCTCATTTTTTTAATTTTTATTTTTCTTTATTAATTACACTTTACTCACTTTGTATCCCCGCCCCCATGGTTCCCTCCCTCCTCCCGTCCCACTCCCTCTCTTCCTCCACCCTCTGCATACATGCCCCTCCCCAAGTCCACTAATAGGGGAGGACTTCTTTTCCTTCCTTCTGATCCTAGTCAATTAGGTCTCATCAGGAGTGGCTGCAGTGTCTTCTTCTTTGGCCTGGTAATGCTGCTTCCCCCTCAGGGGGAGGTGATCAAAGAGCAGGCCAATCAGTTCATGTCAGAGACAGTCCCTGTTCCTATTACAATGGAACCCACTTGGATACTGAACTGCCATGGGCTACATCTGTGCAGGGGTCTTAGGTTATCTCCATGCATAGTCCTTGGTTGGAATAGCAGTCTCAGGAAAGACCAGATTTTTTGGTTCTGTTGCTCTCCTTGTGGAGTTCCTGTCCTCTCCAGATCTTACTGTTTCCCAGTTCTTTCCTAAGATTCCCTGCACTCTGCCCAAAGGTTGCCCATAAGTCTCAGTATCTACATTGATAGTCTGCAGGGCAGAGCTTTTCAGAGGTCCTCTGTGTCAGGCTGTTCTTAAGGGCACACATTCCTTTATGGTTGGGCTGTTTTGTTGTTCTCTGTTTCCCTTGTCACAGAGTTAGGGGGCAGCCTGACCTGAGGCAGGGGTGTTGGAAGACAAACATGTTTGGGTGTGAAGTAGGACAGGCAAATCTCAGCCAAATCAGCCCTGAGCCAGATTCTCAGTGAATTCAAGCAGTGGATGAAAGTTTACCAATATAATCCACTTCAAAAGGCATCGATTCCTCTCTAAGTTGGGGATACCAAATGTTGCTTTTGGGGTATCAGAGAAGAGAAAGAGAACCCAGTGGTTTACACAATACAGGACTCTGGCTGTAGAGTCCAGTTATGACTGGCTGAGTCAAAGAATCTATTCTGATAGCCTATACAGAACTCTCCAACTAAATCTTCTCTGTTTGACTGCATATCGGGCATGGTGGCTGACAGGGGACAGGAAATATTTTTTTCTCTAGCATATTATCAGAGACAGAACACTTGATTTTGAAGGCTCGAACTCTGTTATCTTTACTTTGTAAGATCATGAGTGTGCAGTCCTGCACTCACAATCAGGCAGTATCAAGCTCTTACAAGTGCCTGTCTTTACCATTAGACACTTGAGAGCTTTCCTAGCTAGCTTGGGTAACCAAACTAGTTGAAAAAGTATACACACAGTCATTTTGTGTGTGTGTGTGTGTGTATCTCCGAAGGCCAGGGGGCCAGGAAAGGTACATATTTGCTCCTGGTGAGGTAGAAAGGGGAGATTCCTGTGCCATATGATCTTCCTGATTTCATGTCAATTATCTCAATTATCTTCCATCAGTCAGCCCATATTTTAGTTTAATTTAGACAGCAAGCAGGATAAGCATCCATAGTTAAAAAAAACAAATTAATGGGGTCTATCTACCGGGAAAGCTTTTTGCAATTGAGCATGTGCAAGTTGGATATAAGTCCCCCTTCTCTAGAGGATACCAACCACATAAAACAACATCAAAACAAACATCTAAAAGAACTTAGGAAATTAAATCATTGGCCTGTTGTTTTCCTTAGCCTGTCTTTGTTACTGTAATCAGGAAAACAAAGCAAAGATATCCAGGGAGTGATAGGTCAGAAACAGGCAGTCACCTGTGGAGCAAAGGAGCCTTGAGGGGATGGGGAGCTTCTGTCTCACTTAACAACCCTAGAGAGATACCAAGCACAGAAGGTAGGAATGAAGGTCCAGAGCAGCTTCCTGCTAACCCTCTGGCTGCAGCACTCACTTGTATCAGCTTTGTCTAACAGCTGGTAATTCATCATTCAGGCCCTGGTTGGGATTTGTACTTTCCCAGGATTTAGCCCTGAACCACTGCAAAGTCACATAAATTCTCTAGATCTACTCAATTTCCTTAGTTAGTTGAGCAGTTCTGGGGGCTCATGGCTGGGGAAACTCTAAATCCTCTTTGGAGACATGTCTCCTCCAGACCCTTCATAGAGGTCTCTATTTCTTCCTCAATCTGACTCAGGAAATGCATTGGCCTTATCAAGTCAGCAATAGAGACTGTGTTGGATCCTCCAAAATCACAAAAGGAAAAAAAAAAACAAAAAACATTGGGAGGACACACCTCATGTGGTAGCACATGCCTTTTATCCCAGCACTAGGGAGACAGAGGCGAGCAGTACTCTGTGAGCAGTACTCCAGGCTAGCTTGGTCTACAAAGCAAGTTCCAGGTCAGCCAGGACTATTACACAGAGAAACTCTGTCTCAAACAAAACAAAACAAAAGAAACAAACAAAGGACATAATTGGATTGTATGACTGGCCATCTATGGCTTAGGAAACTCTAGGGGTTCAGTAATTCCCTAAAGGGTTCAGTGGTACTGCAAAGTTTTATGGGTACTGACATCTTGATGATGTCATTAATCAAGATGACAACCAATGATCCTTGTCCTCAATTTCTAGCCACATACCAGCAAAGTAACATGGTGGCATCCATCTTGATGAAGTCCCTATCTATGCTGGCAACACAGCCATGTGATTACTTTCTGCCTGTGGTGAGCTCAGCTGCATGATAAAAATGAATCTACTCTCCCACCAGAGCATGGGTCCATGGGGATCCACAAATCTCAGACTAAATGTAGTCACTGTTAAGACTGAAATCACTGCACGAAGACCACCACTCACATATGCAATTAGCAAGAGTGTTTTATTCTTCAAAAACCTTCAAGCACGGGTCAAACCATTTCATAAAATGGCGACCCTAGACAAAGGTGCGCAAGCCTTTTTATAGAAAACTAGGGGAATTCTAGCAAGGATTAGATAATCTAAAACCTCATTGGTGGTGCCAGTGAAGGTTCAAGGGTTGATTCTTAATTGGCCTGTGTTCAGGTGGTCAGTGGGCTACATTCCTGTGTCATGAATATTTAACTACAGGATGAGATGAGGCTGCCCAGCACAGATGCCCCATCCTGAGACAAGATATTTTCCCATTCTTATGGTTATCTCCAGGCTATTCTTTGGGCAGGGGATTTTATGGTTTTGTTCCTAGAATTGGCTTGCATCCAGGTGGTCCGTGGACTGCATCCCTATGCCATGAATGTTTAACTACAGGATGAGATGAGGCTGCCCAGCACAGATGCCCCATCCTAAGACAAGATATTTTCCCATTCTCGTGGTTACCTCCAGGCTCTGTTTTGAGTGGGGGATTTTGTTCCTGGAATTGGTAACCAGTGGCTTAGTTTCTGGGACTGGTGACCTTTTTTTTTTTTTTATTTATTTTTTTTTTAATTTTTTTTTGTTGTTGTTGTTTTCTTTTCTTTTTTTTTATTTATTTTTTATTAATTACACTTTATTCATTTTGTATCCCCCCATAAGCCCCTCCCTACTCCCCTGCCAATCCCACCCTCCCTCCCCTTTCTGCATGCATGCCACTCCCAAAGTCCACTGATAGGGGAGGTCCTCCTCTCCTTCTTTCTGATTTTAGTCTATCAGTTCTCATCAAAAGTGGCTGCATTGTCCTCTACTGTGGACTGGTGACCTTTTAAAGTCAGGCCTGGTCCTAAAATGGAGACAAAATGGCATTTATGCCATTCTCTCAGTCATTTCCTTTTACTGTTTTAAACAAGCCTGAGTGAGGTTATCAGGGATATAACAGAAAAAATTATCCTCTGGTGTGTAGGCCCCAAGTAGCAAAAAGAAAACAAACAAACAAACAAAAAAAAAAAAAAAACAGGAAGGAATTCCATGACTTCAACCGAAAGGAGAATGTGTGAGTTTCCTCCCAGATGGCTTCTAGAGAGGGACAGAGAAAAGAATTTTAACCACAGTTCAGTTTTTAGGTTAAAACAACAGTAGGACTGTCTCTCAGAGTTCTGGAGAGATGGGATAAGGAGGGGAGGTACAGGTGCTTTCAAAGAAGCCAAAAGTTATCTGTCTCCAGGCTGAGAGTCATTTCATAATTTCCCTAACGAATGTGGCCCGTCCTACTTATTTTTTCTAAGAAAATGGGCACCTTTCTTATTTCTGACTTTGATATGCTTGGAACAGTGGCACCCCTTAGTACCTGGGGTCAGGTACCCATGAGCTGTGTGGGTACACTGTTGTGAATACTAGTACCTAGGACCTCCCAGGACCTGGGGTCAGGTCTCACTATGAGCAGTATGAGTACACTCCTGTGAGCCAGACTTTAGGTCAATAGGATAAGTACTTTTTGTTTGTTTTCTTTTTGTTATTGTTTTTGACTCTGTTCATGTCTTTGGTTGCCCAATGACTTAACTTGTTTAAAGTACTGTTGTACATCCCTAGCTACTTACTTAATGGTCCCTTTATTTTGACTCAGACAGCTGGGGTGAAAATAGAGAAGGAGGATAGATATAATTATTGTTGGGATCGGTAAGCAGGCACTTCTACAGGCAGCCCCAGTTAGACCAGTTATCAGGCATTTGTGAAGACACCCTGACCACCTGGAATTACCTGCACATGCCCATGATCACCCTATAAGAGAACTGGAACCCTCCCCCCCTCTTCTTCCTCTTCCTCTCTTCTCCTCTCGCTCCCTCTCTCTCTTCTTTTCTCTGTCTCTGTTCCCTTCGCCCCCTTTCCCTTAATAAACCTCCCACGTGGAACCGATCTCGTGGCGTGATTTGTGAACCCGCGTGTAACCTTCACATTCGCACGTTTCCTAACAATTATGGTTCCAAGGACAAAAGTAGGAGATCCAGTCTCAACTGGGGTAAAAATTAATGAAGAATGACTGCATCCAGTTGTAGTGATTAACTCTAGAGCTGAGCAGTCACCATCCACAGCCTGGACGTGCATGTACAAACATTAGAATTAGGAGGGCAAGTACCTAAGGGGTCTTGCCTTGCTAGTCTTTCAAAGACAGGAGAAATGAAAATGCCAGCCTGGGGGTCTGGCCCCATCCACTGTCATTCCAGGATGCTGCAGAGGCCTTGTTCCCTTCACAATTTGGCTTGGCCTGGCTGGCCCAGCATGAGTCTGTGGATAAGCCCTCAAATTGAAACCATCATGGTGAGTCATCCAGGATGACAGGAGCAGATTCTTTTTCTCAGCTGATCTAACTAAGGAGAGAATAGGAAAAGCAACGTTGTAGCACCCTGCCAAGTTTTAGTGAAAGCCAAAGATGCTGCTGTTTCCTGGACATGGTGTTTGTGCTCCAGAGAGCACTGAGCTGCCTTTGTGCCCAAAATCAGTTGAGTCGTCACAGCAACTGCAGATAATCAGGGGGAATGAAGTGTTTATTTCATGTTGGTTGTTGTTCCCTCACTGGAGTGGGTTCTTATTTACTCTTCTGACACTTCAAGTCTAAGGTAGCTACAGGTGACTTGTCACTGTTTGCAGATCTAATGGGTTGTGATGTCCTGCCCTGTTTCCCTTTCCCATTGTTCCACACTCAGTTGCTACAGGAATGTCTTTTGGCTATTGCTGTGTGACACTCCCTCTCTTAGGTTCGCTTGCAGCCTTAGGTCTCATTATCTCTCCTTCATTTTAACCAGCAGACTAATATAAACCATCCATAGCACTGACCAATGTATGGGACTTGTCAAGTTTTATCTGAGTCAGCGTAACAATAAGTACAAGCTGCTGCTGTCCATCTGCAAATGATTGACTGATCTTTTCCCTCGTGCTTTTTTAAGTAAAATAAAGCAGAAGATGAGCAGGAAAAAAAAAAGACATGCAAGGATCCTGCCTGTGGCAGGCTGTTTGGAGCCAGCCCACTGGAACTCCAGTCATAGCAGGAAGCACAGTGAGTCCCACTGTGTGCTGGTTCTATTTAGTTTGAGTTTCTAGCATGTGGGCAAGGTGCTTTGTGTGAATTCATTTACAGTGTCTGCTTAGAACATTCTCTAAAGGCTTTTCATTTAAATGGCAAATTTTTGCAAAATATTTTTCCCATTGAAATGACATTAGTAATTTTGGTGTCTGATGTATACTTGTGATCTCATAACTTGAGAGGCTGAGTCAGGAAGATAACAACAAATTTGTGGCCAGCCTGGGCCAACTCCAAAATTCTAGGTAAGGCTACAGACTTGTCATACTTAAAAACCCTGCTTAAAAGCAAACAGACAGAGGGCCTCTGAAAGGCTCTACCCTGCAGGGTATTGAGGCAGATGTTGAGACTCATAGCCAAACTTTGGGCAGAGTACAGGGAAACTTATGAAAGAAGTGGAAGATAGTAAGACCTGGAGAGGACAGGAGCTCCACAAGGACAGTGACAGATCCTAAAATTCTGGGCACAGGGGTCTTTTCTGAAACTGATACTCCAGCCAAGGACCACTCATGGAGATGGCCTGGAACCCCTACACAGAGGTAGTCTATGGCAGTTCAGTATCCAAATGGCCTCTATAGTAATGGGGACAGGGACTGTCTCAAACATGAACTGATTGGCCTGCTCTTTGATCACCTACCCCCAAGTGGGGAGCAGCCTTTCCAGGCCACAGAAAAAGACAATGCAGCCACTCCTGATGAGACCTGATAGACTAGGATCAAAGGGAAGGAGAGGAGGACCTCCCTTTTCAGTGGACTGGGAGAGGGACACGGGTGGGAAAGAGGGAGGATAGGATTGGGAAGGGAGGAAGAAGGGAGGTACAGGGGGGATACAAAGTGAATAAACTGTAATTAATAAAAACAAGCAAACAAACAACCTTATTTGGACAAGCTTTGCTCAGAGATGGAGTATTGGCTTATATAGGGGCCTTGGAGCTGAACTTCAGCATAGAAAGAAGAGACATGTTTTGTCTAATATTTTGTTAGCTAACTAACCAGAAATCCACTGAGCACTCGAGCAAGTGTGTGTGTGTGTGTGCATGTGCAAACATGTGCATGTATGTTCAGTTAACCTATGTTATGTTAAACATACATGTGCATGCATGTTTATAGGTTAAAGAACAACCTTGGATTTCATCTATCAGGTGCTGTCTACTTTTGAGCTTTTGTTGTTGTTGTTTTTATTGTTTTGTTCTGTTTTGAGAAAGTCTTTGTTGCTGGTCCAGAATTCAGCAAGTCTCAAAAACACGTTTGTCTCTACCTCCCCATTATCAAGATTACAGATGTGTGCCTGCTTTCTATATGCATACTCGAACTCATGTCCTGTAATTTCAAGGCAATCTCTTAACCGACTGCATTATCTCCCCAAATCAAACCATCATGTTACTGAGTTTCCTATTTTAAAGTATCTCCTAATTTTAAGTGCTACAGAAAGAGAACCCATTACCTAATAATTATAGTGAGTTACCTTGATTAGTTAATATCTAATTAACAGTAACCTTTATATAATCACTCTTTGGATATTTCTTAGTTTTGGATATTTCTAAGTCAAGTAGAAACTTACTGGATGCTTTGGCTGTCATTGTACATCTAAGAGTGCTACCAAAAAAGTAAAAAACTACGTTGGAGTCATTTTGTGCGGGGAGGGATGATGGAATTCAACCTGCAAAATATTTGGAGAGCTAATGTAATACATTGTGTACTACCTTAGTATTGCAGTGCTGTGCAGTGGGAGGTGGAGCCTGTGCCTCCTGCATTCTGGGCAAGTGCTTCACCAATGAGCCACAGTGCCAGCTCATGTAACACACAGGTTTGGGTGGTTTAAACTGTAATGATTAGATAGTGCTCTCAAATCTCACATACATATCTTTTAATCTCGAACACTGTGATGAGAGACTCTAAAATGTGTAATAAATGCCAATAAACATTGATAACTTGGGAATGAAATATTCTGAGAAAAGAGTTTGAAATCTTTTTTTTGTTTGTTTTTACACTAAACTGGAAACTCATGATGTAGAATGTAATTGAAAGAAATTTTAAATGTAAAGCTCAAAGCTTCAGAGAAATTTTCTACTTTGTATAGTTTTCTTCAGGACCCATGTCTCCCCATTATAACTTTGTCTCATGCCACAAAAATCCTTTGTTGGAGCCAGGCATAGTGGCTTAGATGCATAATCCCAGTACTTGGGAGGTTGAGACCAGGGAATCATAAGTTCTAGGCCAGCCTTGCTGCAGAGTGAGTTGATAGACAGTGTGGGCTACATAGTATGATGAAGGAGAGAAAGAATGAAAGAATGAGAAACAAAGTGAGGAGAGGGGTGGAGTCTCCTTTAAGAATGTAGGTGAAAAATGCAGAGTCTCACATAGGAACTGGGCTGGACCACAGAGGTTTGCATACTCATTTTTTACAAAAGTAGAAATTTGTGCTCATTAGAAATAAGTTTTCTGTCCTAGTTAGCAGGTATAAAGATGTCAAAATGATACTGTTCTGAAAAATTGAAAAGACGGGCTTATGTTCTCATTTGTGAAGGAAACTAAAGATTCACAGAAAACAGCTCGAGATGTGTTCCGTGGATACATCTACAGCACAACTCTGACATCACAGCTCAGGGAACATTGAGGAAGAAAAGGAGAAAAATTTAAGGGCTGAAGCAGCAGAAGCTCTGTGTGGGAATGTGCTTTCTAGACAGGATGGTGCTGTGCCTACAGTCTCAGCGACATAGTTGCCTAAACAAGACGAAACAATTACAATAATAATTAATATCCCAGTGTAGACTGGTGAAATCTCTCAGTGCCTCACATCCAGAGGAGCAACAGGAAATTTATAACTGGCAAGAAATGGAAAACTGATCTTCCCCAGGGATGAACCCCTTACCTTCCCTCAATATGGATCAGTCCCTAGAAACCCACAGGAAGGTTACACTGAAAGAGCTCAACAGCCTGTTCCTGTTTACATGTACACATAACAGCAAAGAAAAGGTCATGGATTTAGCATGGAAGGGGTAGAAGGGAGAAGAAGATGAGACAAATGATGCAAATATATTTTAAATTTTAAAAAGTGTTTTAAACAGTTAAGCACAAAAGGTGTTGTGTGGCAAGATAGAAACTTGATCTATAAAGTCTTGTAGCCAGATGTTAACTTAAAACTTTAGCAGGACAATTTAAATATGATTGTTGAGTAAAACTGTGTCCCATTTATTCAGACACAAATGTACCTCTAAGTTATGTATTCATCTGTCCCAAGCTGTCCAAGCATGACTTCCATTTTTTTTTTTTTTTTTTTTTTGTGCTGTTGAAACCAGAGACTCTCACTCACCAAGCAAATTCTTTTCTACAATGGTATATACCCAGCTGTAAACTAATGCTTTGAGAATAAATTTTCTTTTCCCCAACCCCAACATTGCTTGATTACATCATGTGAAATTATTTTATGTTTCCAATTTTAATGTATTATTGTCGGCAGCGGTGCCTCTGGCAGCTGCTTTGATATTTAAATCTCAGTGGAGAGACTGCTTTTACCGGACCTTCTCTAATGGTAGGGTAGAATTTGCAAGTCCATCTCCTTTTGTTTGTGACAGCAGGTGGGATAGCTTGTGAGGATCACACCTCTTCTCAGGCTCCTCGTGGAAATTAAACCATTGTTCTGACTGACATGTTTCTACTCTGGCTTAAAAACTCTACAATAAAAAGACAGGCCGACAGTTACTGCTAAAGGGGCTGAGAGTCGTTGCAGAGACTAGAGGCTTTTTACTGTGGCTGTCGAGTCTGGACCTTCTTAAAAAAGCCTCCTGTGTGCTGTGTGTTATTTTATTAATTTTAATCCTCACTCCCGACTCAAGAACCGTTCGACTCTGTTGGCTGGCTCCAGCATATTATAGAAAGTTGATTCTGTTGATTCAGTTCTGGAGCGACCTGATGGAAAGGGTAATATGGCGAGAGTCCATGCTCCTATAAAATCTGCATGCTGCCAATATGCTCCTACAGCGCCTTTCACCCAGGCTCTGCTGGAATCCTTGTCCACTGAGGCCCTCTGCCCAGGGGAATGGAAACAGTTAGCAAGAGCATGCTTATCAGGAGGAGATAATTTATTATGGAAGTCAGAATTTGCAGAGCATTGTCAAGCTACAGCTGAGCTTAATTGAGCTCAGGGAATTCCTGTAACTTATGACATGCTTTCTGGAGAAGGAATCTACAAGAAAATAGCACAGCAATTGGATACTATTCCTCTTGCTCCTCAAGAGTGTAAAAGGTTTGCTTTTAGCGTGCCATCAGTAAATTTTAAAGAACCTATGAAGAGGTATCATTGGCTTGTATTACCTCAAGGTATGGCAAACAGTCTGACTTTATGTCAGAAATTTGTGGCTCAAGCTATTTTTAAAACTAGAGAGGCATATTCGTCTGTGTATATTATTCATTATAAGGATGACATTTTACTGGCTCATAAAAATGAAGGGATTTTATTAAATGCCTTCGCACACTTACAACAAGCCTTAAAGAATCTAGGTTTAGTAGTTGCACCCAGAAAAGGTGCAGACAGAGCCACCCTATTTGTGTTTGGGACATAAATTATACCCTCAGACTATTATGCCTCAGAAAATTCAGTTAAGAAAAGACAACCTAAAAACTTTAAATGATTTTCAAAAGTTGTTAGGTGAGATTAATTGGCTAAGACCCCATTTAAAATTAACAACAGGAGAACTAAAACCACTTTTTGACATTTTAAAAGGAGAGGCTAATCCTTTGTCAAAAAGGGAACTTACCAAAGAAGCTTGTGATGCTTTGCAAAAGATAGAATTAGCTATTGAAAAGCAGCATGTTCAATATATTGATTATTCAAAACAATGGGGTGCATGTATTTTGGCTACTGTTCATACTCTAACTGCTGTATTGTGGCAAGAAGGACCATTATGGTTGTGTCTCCTGTTCGAGTTCTGACACCATATTATGAAGATGCATATGCAAATACAACACAGTTTTAAAAGGTACACAAATGTAGTGGAAGTTTTCGTTTCTTTAAAAACCTCAGTTACATTATATAAACACTTTTGTATTAATCCCAAGTGTGGGATATGGAGTTGCTTTTACTTTATCCAGAGTTGGTAGTTGCCTTCTGCAGCTTGAAGAGGGTGTGACCTTTGCCAGCTGGTAACAACCTCATGCAGGCTCAGAAAGTCAAGTGATCTTTGTCAGCTGTAAAGAATTTAATTCTCAGGACTGGGAGAGCATGTAAACACAAGAGCCCATAGAGACAGAAGGGGTGAGAGCTTCAAGGGGATGGATAGAAAGAAGACGAAAGAAGGTTGCTGGGTACCTGGACTGCTGGATATCCTGACAACTGAGATTGGTGTTGCCCTATAAGAACCCGATGACCCTAACCAGCCAGAATGAAGTTTAAAGAGATTTATGACCCCTTTCTCTTCTAACATTCATTTATGTCCTACCTAGGGTTAGGGGTTGGAAGTGAGGGAGAAGCTTAAAGAGCCCCAATAAAGTAGAGCTTAAAAACAGCACCTACACACAAGCATCTGTGTTATTGGTATCCAGGGGGCCCTGTAATCAGCATTATGAACAGTAAGTAACAAATTGTATATATGTTTTTCAGTTGTAAGTAAACACAGACTATTCAAAACTGAGTGTGTTACAAAAACATCTTCTCCCCCAGCATCTTCTGACACTCACCCCTAAAAAGTATCACTGTACTTAACGGAAGTTTCAGTTTCTTTGTATGTTATGTAAATATGCTTTGATTTTAATCCCAAGTGTGGGATTTTAGTTGGACTATAGTTTGTCCACACCTGTTAATTATCAAGTTTGGGGCGTGATCTTTGACAGCTGGTAACAGCCTTCCACATGCTGCAGAGAGGGGCATAGTCTAGGACTCTGAGAGTATAAATATCAGATCAAGAAAGAGACTGTGTAGCATTCAGTGTTGGCATGTGGTATGTGGCAGTTTGGAGAGACTAGAGACAAGACCCGGTGTGGCAGTTTGGAGCAGACAAACAGAGAGAAATGCTTTGGGGCACAGAGGTGTGGAGGAGACTGCTAGCTGTGTCTGTGGTTGATGGAGATTGGTACAGAGCCCTAAAAGAATCCCTTGGCCCTAAATAGCAGGGAGAAGTAAAGGGTCTGGGCCTCCTGTAGAAGGGAGATAGAGGCCTAAACACCCCAAATAGAGTTTTTAAGAAGACTGCTACACGTGGCCTTCTGCTATAACTGAAAATTTTGTGGTGTAGAGGTTTATTTTCTAATAGCTTCATAACCATATTTTATGCCTATGTAAATATTTTACCATTCAACACAAATACAGTATATCACCCAAACATTTTTAATCACATAGTTCATGTTACAGATTCTTCATATTATGGAGTTTTGCTCGTGTTTCTTTCTCCACAATTCCACTCTTTATGTATCATTTAAAAAAATTATTTATTATGTATACAATGTTCTGTCTGCATGTACACATGCATGCCAGAAGAGGGCACCAGATCACATTATAGATGGTTGTGAGCCACCATGTGGTTGCTGGGAATTGAACTCAGGACCTCTGGAAGAACAGTCAGTGCTCTTAACCTCTGAGCCATCTCCCCAGCCCTTTATGTATCATTTTTAAGTAGTTCAATACTTATTATTATTATTTTTTAATACCGGGTTTCTCTATGCACCCCTGGCTGTCCTGAAACTTTCTCTGTAGACTAGACTGGCCTGCAACTCAGACATTCACCTGCTTCTGCCTCCTGAGTGCAGAGATTAAAGGCACATGCCACCAAGCCAGTATGCTACTGATGAATATTGAATTGCTTCTAATCTCTTACTATTTGTAGACAGTATTTCTACAATGAAATTTAACATTTTCTAGCACATGTGAAAATATCTCTAGATAATCTTGATGCAATCAAGAATATGTGCATTTGTAATCATGGTTACAGGAACTGAAGAGTGTGCACTCACACCGAAGGAAAAGTTGGGCAACATTTGAACTAGAGGTTTGTTTTCTGTTAGAGGATAATGTACTGAGCATATTGGCGGTATAAACCAATCATTTTTGACTGGGGTTAAACTAGAGTCACTAGCCCTGTCTTTAAACTGCACATGAGTTATCAGATTCTACGCTGATCAAAACCAAAATCTCAGCTTGCCAAAAGGTCATGACACCCAAATCTTGAAAGAATGCATGATTAATTGCCTTATAGGCAACCAGAGCCTCTTTCCTTATGTGCCACTGACATTCTATTAAGCCAGTGGGTTTGAAGGACACTACAAAGTTTGAAGGAATGAGACTCCAGTTTGAAGTGACACTGTCTTCCAGTGCATCTGTGTATGTTTGTAGGACACTACCAAATTTGAGAAAAAGATACTTGGTTTTGCTTAATGAGCTTTGTAGTTACTTTTCCAAAATAACAATATGAGTCTTACGCCTATAAGACAAGTACACGCTTCTGCTATGGACCTATGGAATTACTGCTCCTGTGACTTAACCACAGGGAGACATTTGGTCATACTAATTTACTCCACAGATAAATTAGCAACGTGATATAAAATAAAACTCTTATAATTTTAGTAAAGAAACAGCTTACCAAGGCCTATATCAAAGCTTTTAAAAAGACATTTGACCTATGCGCCTCTCCCAGTCTAATGATAGGGGAGGTCCTCCTCCCCTTCCATCTGACCATAGTCTATCAGGTCTCATCAGGACCGGCTTCTTTGTCTTTCTCTGTGGACTGATAAGGCTCAGGTAGGGGTGATCAAAGGGCCACCTCATAAGTTCATGTCAGAGATGGTCCCTGGTCCTATTATTGGGGAACCTTCTTGGACACTGAGCTGCCTTGGACTATTTCTGTGCAGGGGCTCTAAGTTACCTCCGTGCATGGTCCTTGTTAGAAGAGGGAGGGAGGGTGGGATTGGGAGGGGATGATAAATTATAAAAAAACAGTAGTAGCTGTAGGAAAAGAAATAGACGAAATAGACTCTGGGGAATGCATTGTTAAGTATCTTGAAATTACCAAATAAAAAACAAGGCAGTTAAAAAAAAAAAAAAAAAGACATTTGACTTTCTTCTTTAAATACTCAGTTCGAGGGCTAGGGAGATGGTTCTGTAGTGGTTAAGAGCACTGGCTGCTCTTCCGAAGGACCCAGATGCACATAAGATATAAATAATGAAAAAACATACGTCACAAAACATGCCATCACTGCAGGTTTTAAAACAACCTTGCCTGTAGTGTTTATATTGGTCATCCTTCTCAGCATGAAACACAGCTCTGTGGGTTATCTTACACGATGTAGGATTCTTCAGTTACCACCAGATGGCAGAATATGCTTATAAATTGTGGTAAGACTTCCTGGGCCAAAGTGAACCAAAATACAAACCAGGACTTACTCGGTTACAATGATGCATTCATACCATTATAAATATCTCAGTTACATTAAAAACAAAACAAAACAAAAACGTTGTCAATGGCACCATCTTTGACAAATGTAATTGCTCTTTCATTTCTAAAACACTATTACATTTCAGTTTCAGGATGATTAAACCATGTCTCCTAAAATCAATTGTAACAGACCTAAATTTTCTAGGAGTAATCCTGTTTCATACCACTATTTATCTCCTTCATCACATTTCTGTTGTCATCATAACTTCATAAAATTGTTAAAAAGGAAAAAATAAATCTTATTCAATCTGGTGGTGTCCTATGAGGTTTTCTGTTGTTGTTTTGTTTTGTTTTGTTCTTTTTTTAAATACAGCTTCTCTGGGATGCATGGATGTGATGCCTCCATTTAGAGAAGGAATTTTCCCTGCTGAAAATCACTGATCATAAGAATTGGTCTGAAGGTCTGCGGCTGAGGAAGAAGTGCAAAGAGGACACAAAGAGGACAGAGGCAGAAAACAAATACTAACTTTAACGACTTCCTTGTGGACTTTGTCTCTTTGCTACAGTGGTCCAGTGGGATTGGGAGCCTTGAGGATGGCAGACAGGCCTTGAAGTTTGGCAGTCATTTTGGAACTGCTGGACTGTCTATTTTAGGGAAAGTTAAAAATAAATTTTGTTGGAAGGAAAGAAGTCTTAGGTCAAAGCTAGAAAAATGTAAAAGCAGATTCAAAGGGCATTTGCTGTGCTGAAACTACAAGGCAGAATTGGACGAAGAAGCTAAGCAAATGCTGGAGTGGACACAGGTCTAGACTGGTGGGATGTGGGCTTTTCCCAGGGTAGGCACTCCCTTTGCATGTGTGCTTGGATCTTTCAGAAGCTAAGGCAAACACTGGCAGAGAAAACAGCATGGAGTGTTTAGTGAGTATGCTGAAATCTTCTGGAAATTTGAGAAAATTGTGTTAGTTGCCTGTTGCTTCATAACATATGCCATAAACATATTAAAACAGTACCATATGCTGTGTCTGTCTTAATGTCCACATAAATGCTCTCATGACACTGTTAGCCAAGGTTATGGCCACATCAAGACTTGAAGATAGCTGTTGGGAAAGTTCAGTGACTTGTGGGCTGTTACCCATGGGTCTCAGTTACTCATTGTTGGCAGCAAAGCAAAACAAAATGAAAAAACAGCTGCTGAGAGATGGGGAAAGGAGAGGTCAGAAAGGAGAAAAAGCAGGAGGAAGATGAAGGGGGGGACAAGAAACAAGGTGGATTACGTGTGACTTTCAAACTGAGATCACATCACATGACATTTGCTATGTTCTATTACTCGAGGTCGGGCTGTGGGTCCAGACTTCAGTGGAGTGTAGTACATATGGGTCTGAGGTGTGAGGTATGGATATGACTATTTCAAAAGCCATCTATTATCACACATTCTCATGTGTCTCTGCTTTGATGGTGTCCTGACTGTACTAGTTATTAAATATATGTGCACATATTTAACTATACAAAAAAATAGATTTTATTCCCATATTCCATATGTGCATATAAAGTGCTTTGAGTATGTTTACCCTCCCACGTATATACATTATATATATATATTTATATTTCTTTTTTTTTTTATGAGACTTACTGACTCCGATTAGTGCTGCTGATATGTGTATGATTATCGGATTATATGCTGGGGCATAAAATAGCCTCTCAGAGGTTGCATCCATGAAGAAAACTCTCTCTCTCTCCTAACAGCCATCAGATGTCAGTAGCTCCTCAGCTAGGCATAGGACATGGTGACCCTCTTTCCCAGTGTACTCTGGGATTTTGGCTGACTAGATCTTGTGTCAATGAGGTCATAACTGGAGTGTGCTCCCATGTGCAAAAACCTTGTCATTCCAGAGGACACTGTCTTATTGTACCTCTGTCTCTTACAATCTTTCCTCACCTCCTTCCAAGATATCCATGAGGCTTGAGAGGAGCCTGTGTGATATGGGATAGTTCTTTAGAGCTGCGCACTCAGAGTTATTCTCTGCACATTCATCACTGTGGGTGCCTGTGTAAATCACCATCTCCTGAAAAAAGAAGCTTCTCTAAATAAAGGTGAAAGATGCACTTATCTGTGGTATAATGGTAAGTCATTAGGAATCAGTTTAGAAGTTTTGTAATTTAGCAGAATACTAGTGGTAGGTTCCCTAAGACCTATGACCGATCTAGTCCCAGGTTCTTGGCTCTAGTAACAGTGCCAATCATGAGTTCAGTCTTCTGGAATGTCCTTAAATCCAATCAGAAAGTGTTTGGTTATTCTCTTAACCTTTGTACCACAATTGCACCAGCGAGCATATCTTGCCAGACTGGTCATTATTGGAATTTACAGCTGAGTAAGACTGACTGGTATAACTTTCATAACACCTCCAGGAACTATGAAAGCTATCCAGTAGAGAAGAAGCTTCCAGGTCAGTACCAGCTTAGTGTCTCCATATTCTGTGGTTCAAGTGCGAGGTATCTTTCATAATAGGGCCTTACAATCAGGTTCTAGAAAGAAAATCAAGAAAAATGGCAATAATCTGTAAAAATGGGGGTCTATGGACCCCACTGACCAACATCTCCAAAAGAGGTGACCCATTTCTGACACCAGGCATTTTATTTGATAACCTGAAGTATCTGGGCTATGCACTTTCCTCCCTGTTTAAGATAATTCCACTTAGACCCCTCTTGTATATTAGGAAACACGCTTCTTCAAATGTATGCCATGTTGATTGTCCCTCCCCATCACTCCCCTTTTTCCCTGTGTTTCTTCCTGCTTCTCTTGAAATCCCCCACCCCATCCTTGCTAGTTTCCTGCCTTCTGTGTCTATATATTCCAGAGGAAATATAACCCCCACTAAGGATTTAAAGCTAACATCCACAGTCCACAGTCCGGAGAGAATGAATACTGTTTGTCTGTGAGTCTGGGTTAACTCAGTCAGGACAATTATTTCCAGCTCCATCCATTTATCTGTTAATTTCATTGTTCTTTACAGCTAAATACCACATTTTCATTATTTATCTATCATTCAATGGACATCTAGGCTGTTTCCACTTCTTGGCTGTTGCAAATAGAGCAGCAAGGAACTTGGATGAGCAATTATTTCTGTAGTAGGACAGCCTTTTGGGAATATGTCCAGAAGTGTTACAGCTGGCCTATATTGTAGATCAATTTCTAGCTTCTTCAGGAACCTCCACACTGATTTACATAGTGGCTGCAGCAGTTTCTACTCCCATAAACAGTGAATAAATGCCCTCCTGTTCCCACAAAAATGCCATCTTTGGTTGCCTCTTGTTTTTTTCATCTTTGCCATTCTGAGTGAGGTGAAATCTTAAAGAAGTTTTGAGTTATGTCTCACTTATGACTAAGAATGTTGAACTTTTAAAATATAAGTCTCACCATTTGTATTTCTTCTTTTAAGAACACTGTTTAGTTCCATAACCTAATTTTTAATTTGGTTGTTTTCTTGATCTTAATTTTTGTAGTTCTCTGTGTATTTTAGATAATAACATTTGTCATATAAAGAGTAAAGATTTTCCCCATTCTGCAGGCTGCCTCTTTACTTAAGTGATGGCGTCCTTCATTGCAAAGGAGTTTTTTTTTTTAGTTTTGTGGGTTCCCATTTGTCAGTTGTTGGATTAAATGCCAACGTTACCATGTTACCAGTCCTGTTGAGACAAGCATTTCCTGTGCCTTGAAGTTCTTTCTGGATTGTTTTGTCTGGAGGAAGGAGTTGCCTATTAGCTTGTTTGGGGCATATGGACTTATTAGTATGAGCTTCCCTCTTAGTTCATATTTACCACAGACTTTGGTTTGTTTTGTTATTTTTATGAGTTCCTAGAAATGTTTTCTTACATATTTTAGTGGGTTTTTTTTTCAGTTGTCTATTGGTCTTGTAGGAGTGTATTACTTAATTTTTATCCATTTGCATACTATCCATTCTTTTTGATTTGCATCTTTTTTCATTTTCATTTATTAAGACTTGATCTGTGGCCTAAAATAAATCTATTCTGGATAACACTGTATGTTCTGATGAGAGGTGCTTCTTACTTTATATTGTATTGCCTTCCCTCTTAGCTATAATAATATTTGATTTATATATCTGGGTATCTATGTTTCATGTATGTGTATTTACAACTCTCCTATCTTCTTGCTGAACTTATTAATTAATTTTATTAATGAGTAATGAGTGTTGTCTCGTAGTTTTATTTGAAGAGCTCACTTTTTCTACGAGTATACTAATTCCACTTACTTTTTGTTTACAATTACTTGATTTATCTTTTACCAGATTGTTATTTTCAGCGTCTTTATTAGTGAAGGTGTGTACGTATCTATCTAGTAATGGGGATGTTACCTGGGGCCTTGTGTATGCTCAGGAAATGTGTGTGCATATGTGCATGTGATCGTGTGTATTTGTGTGTTTTGTGTGTGTGTTATGTATATATTTCCAGCCCATAGTTCGGCTATTTTTTATTTATTTGTTTAGGCTGTATCTTTTGACTAGTGAATTTAATACACTTATACTTAAGGCTGTTATTGATAATCTTCCTCCTGTCATCTTTAAATTCTTTTTCACTTGTTTTTTAATATGATTTTGTACCTTTATTTCTCTTTTATTATTTACCCCATAAAATCAAAAGCTTCTGTACAGCAAAGCATACACCAAGTGCAGAAACCAACAAAGTGGGAGAGGATTGTTAGCAGCTATACACCCAAGAGAGGACTAATACCTAGAACACATGGAGAACTAAACAAAAAAGAATCAATTAAACGAATAACAAAATCAAAAATTGACCAATGGGTATGAACAAGGTCTCAAAAGAAAAAAAAAAGATAAGAAATAACTTTAAAAATGTTTAATAATCTTAGCCATTAGGGAAATTCAGATCAAAATTACTTTGAGTTTTTATCTTATCCCTATTAGAATAGACAAGATCAAGAAAATAATTAGCAACAAATGCTGGTGAGGATACAGGGAAAGTAATCCCTCATTCACTGTTGGAAAATGTAGAGGCTGAAGTAACCCAGATGCAGAAAGAAAAATGGCGCCTGTTCTTGTGTGTGTTTCCTAGATCCAAATCTTTAGGCTTGAGTGTATAACTTGGAGACTAACACACCAGCCCTGCTCTTGAGAGAGAGGCTCCTGGTTAGCTTTTTATCATGAGAAAGACTTTTTAATCTGCATAGCAAGACCATTTTAATCACTTATGTTTCTCTTCTGCTGGCCTGCAACTGTGGCCAACCTACTTCAGAGGCAGTATCTCTCCTCATTCTTTTCTGTGGTTAACCCATAGATGTCTCAAAGTCCAACACTGGAAAAATGGCCAGGTGGTTGATGTTTGTATGACCCACTGAACTACAGAAAGGTCTCTTCTTCTTGGCATTTAAGGTTTTGTCCTCAGTGAGCTGATGGAACTTCATAAAGGTTCTCTATATTTGCTAAGCCTTTGCACTGAAGCCACAGCAAATTTCTAGGGACGGTGCTTTAGGAAATGCCATGAACTTCTTCACCAACAAAATAATCACAAAGCAAATATGGTTGTATGTATAAGTATGTATGATTATTCACAAATACATTTTAATAAGTCTTTTTTTTCTTTCACTTTGAATACTGTTCTTTCAAATCTTGAAAATTCTGAGGTTAGATTTGTGATATTCAATAAAGGAAGAGTTGATCTGCTAGCTGTGATTTGCATATTAAAGAGAGAGAGAAAAAAAGACATGCTGTAGGTATGAGAAAGTACAGCTCTATAAAATAAGCTTCTCCCTGTAATAATACAGGTTACAATAGCTCAGAAGGGCAACTGTTCTCAACTGGTTTATTCTGTCTGAGGTACTCCTAGAGGTCAAACACACGGCTGGAGAACATAAGACTTTTTACAAACTGGATGCCTACTATACGTATTATTTCTTTTCTGTGCTAGAACTTGAGCTAAGGACTTCGCTAGTAGGCAAGTACTCTAGACAAGTATTTTACCTAATGCTTAAGCACTCCGGTGATATGCTTAGCAGTTACAGCATTCTTCACACTACTCTAGTGATGGCTTTTCTTTTCCTTCCTTCCTTCCTCCCTCCCTTCCTTCCTTCCTTCCTTCCTTCCTTCCTTCCTTCCTTCCTTCCTTCCTCTCTCTCTCTCTCTTTCTACTCCTGAGACAAAATCTTGCTAGGTTTTTCCTCCAGGCTAGTCTTTAATCCAGGATCTTTGGTGATCTTTCTACCCTATCATCCTGAGTAGCTGTGACTATGGACATGCATGTGCCAATTTATGAACCCTATTGTACATGAACAAATAATGTAATTGACTTGACATAATTTCCTTAAAGACTTACTTGCTTTCATAATTCAGTTCTCATGATATCATTGTATTGATACTATACTTCAGTTCAGTATCATATTTCATTTTACATGTCTCCATGAGCTCTTGAATGATACTCTTGTAAAGTTGATACAAGAGTACACAGTTTCCTGCTTGATTGTGCCCTAAGTTGCTCTCTCTCTCATGCTTTGCAGAATGGGATTCAGGAGTTCCAAGTGGTTCTTCACAGATTTAACCTAAACAATACTACTGTTGAAAAGACTGTAGACACAGCCTGTGACTGTCCTGTGACTTCCCATTTTAAGGATCAACAATGATACTTGATGTCTGTTAGATGCGTTTTCTTTTTCTTTTGAGACAGGATATTTCTGTGTAGTCCAGCTGGCTTCTAACTTTAGTCCCTCTGCATGCCTACAAGGAAGTAGGATTACAGGGATATAGCATCATACCCAGCCAAAGTCATTTGTTTTTTATTATAAATTGTTGACTTTGGATTTGAATATTGTCTAAAGCTTTGAGGTCATAGTGCTTTTAATTAGCAAACCAATGTTCTTACACATGAGGTATTTATGTCTATTGTTGACTTCTGTGTGAACATTTGTTTTGTATCAGAGGCCTGGCTTAGTTAATTCATATTTAATAGAGAAAAAAGGACATTCTTCATCATTTCCTGATGGCATGTTAAGATCATCTCTGATTGCAACAATTATTATTCCTCAATTGAGGTTTCCAGTGTAACTTCTCAGCGTGGAATATTCTACACCTTTTGCTCTTTAAGTCTCTCTCTCTCTCTTTTTCTAAGTTAGTAACATGTTTACTTTCTATGCTTATCACCCCAAGCATGTTTTGGAAATAGGCATAAGTTTGTAAACAATGAAAATATTACAGGGGCCGACTCATTTGATATCCTTCTGTAATGAGTTTGTCTGTTTACAGTTTGTTTGGTTACTAAACAGGAAAGACCAACCAGGGTTATTCTAGAGCTATTCTGGCAGCTTTCTCTAGAGTTGGCTACTATTATGTCAGGCTAGATCCTTACAGTAACAGGAATGTAATTATTTCTATCTTATAACTGAATGTTGTTATTTGAAGACCTAAGTGTGAACAGCCATACATACATACATATGAAGATTAAACATCCTAAATGTAAGGTGCATACAGTTTGAGTATGTAGAATTATAAAATATATATTTTTATGTATAAACTATATTCTTTGATGATCTGAATGGATGGTAAGAACATACATAATCAATGATAAACTAAAAAGAAGAGGAGAGAGCCAGCCTAGACTATGGTGCTCAGAGAACACTGTGGGAAAATGAGAGTAGAGCACATGAAATCAACTTTGATGGAGAGGAAGGTATTTTCAATGAGTAAATGGCATATTCAAAACCACTGTTAATGTAGAAGTGTTGAAAAGAATGAAAGGGGAGGAGGTCCTCCCCTATCAGTGGACTTGGAAAGGGGCAGGGAGGAGATGAGGGAGGAAGGGTAGGGTTGGGGAGGGAAAGAGGGAGCAGGATACAGCTGGGATACAGAGTTAACAAAATGTAACTAATAAGAAAAAAAAGAAAATAAAAAAAAGAAAAGAAGGATCTTAGATGTAGATTAGAGAGAATTAAAAGGCATGTTGACACCAGTTGGTATGAAGTCATAATATCACATATCACATTATGCCATGATTATATAATGACTAATTTATACAATATATAAGAAGTCATATATAATGAAATGTTTTAGGAAGTGCTTTGTCAGATATTTGGTGAGAAGACACTGGGTTGAGACAGAATATATAGAAACCCAGAAGACATTCAAGTCATTGACCTAAGGTCCTAGATTATAAGTGATTAGCACTAGGATTGTCTGAAGTTATGCCAAAATCCTGCTCTTAAGTTCACAAATTGGTGGCTTTAAGAAAATTGACTCCTTTAATCCCAGCACTGGGGAGGCAGATGCAGGAGTATCTCTGTGAATGTGAGGCCAGCCTGGTCTACAAAGTGAGTTCAGGACGTCCAGGGCTCTGTTACACAGAGAAACCTTGTCTCAACAAACAAACAAACAAACAAACAAACAAAAAAGAAAATGAAAAAGCAAATTCATAGTGTCATTCAGCCATCACTAATCTGCATTTCCAAACACTCTATCATCATTCCAGACAGAAACTGGGAATGGAGTCCTAAACAAGGTGACTAAAGATGTTAGGAAGAAAACAGGAGAAGAATATGGCTGCTGAGTCAGACAATGCGATAAATGAGTGAACGCTAATCTTAAAAGTTCTTAGTGTAGGTGGCCCAAAGAATTGTATGTTGCCCCTCCCTTTGGTTAGGTGCTTAGGAGGCCTGTGAAGGAAGTGGCAGCTTGTCAGATTTTTGACTTGAGAGGAATGAACCAGGAAGAGAGTTTTCAAGCCACATTCTAATAGTCTTAGAGATCACTTGTGGCAAGCTTGGTGTTTTGAAAAGACTTGTCTTCAGCAATTCTGATCTTTCCTGTTTGCACCTGGAGTGGGACTATTAGCAGCAGTAAAAGGAAATAGCCCATGTGCTCAGACCTGTTGTTTTTGTCCTGACAAAAGAAACAGTTCTGGAATTTCTAGGAATAATGATTCATGACTCAAGGATTCCTATCTCCCAGGTGAAGTGGGACTGACCCCAAGACTTACCTGCACGAAAACTGTTTTCTGTAACTTTGAGCAATTTGGTGTGAAAAGAGTTTATTTCAGCTTATAGCTTACAGCCCATCATGAAGGGAAGCCTGGAGAACAACTAAGGCAGGAACCTGTCAGCACAAGTAGAAGCAGAAGCCATGAAGGAGCTCTGTTTCCTGGCCTGCTCTTCACACTCACATTCATATTCAGTTACCTTTCTTACATCCACCTGCCCAGGGTGGCATTGCTCACTGTGCGCTGACTCTCCAGTGTCAGTCATTAATCAAGAAAATACCCCACAAATTTACCCCCAAGCCAATCTGATGAAGGCAATCCCTCAGTTAAAGTTTCCTCTTCCCAGATGTTGTTAGAGTTTAACGTTAGCAAAAAACTAACCAGCATAACTGTTAAGATCTGGTGATCTTATGGGAGCTTTATTAGTTGTCTGCCTCTGAGGTCTAGCTGTTTTTAGTGATGAAGTAGGAGAGACTCTTTTTTGTTTGTTTGTTTTTGTTTTTCAAGATAGGGTTTCTCTGTGTAGCTTTGGCTGTCCTAACTTGCTGTGTAGACCAGGCTGGCCTTGAACTCACAGAGATCCACCTGTCTCTGCCCCACTTGAGTGCTGGGATTACAGGCATGCACCACCACACCTGGCTGTAGGATAGACTCTTGATAGTTAATTTTTTTAAATAAAAATGATGGCCACCAAGAGGGAAAATTTAAGGGCAGTAGTGAATTGGACGTGCTGGTGAATGCCTGTAATACCAGCATTCACTAGGCAGACTGAAGGAGAAGCTATGATTCAAGGCTAGCCTGAGCTGTCTAGGCTAGCTTCAGTGAAACAAGCACGCTAACAACAAGAGTTTGCTATGGAGCTGTGATGAGCCGAGTGGTGATCAGCTGGAGAGGAGAATTGAAGATGCTGTCTCATAGCATCTGAGCTGACTGCTCAGATCACCCACAGTAAGTGTCAATTCCATTCTGACTGTGCTGCTAGAAATAACAGCTCATTACATATGCGAGTTCAAGATGGAGCTGTGGACAAAAGCGCAACACTTTAGTTTTGTCTTGCAGTGGAGGACCAGGTCTCCTATTCTCCCACATTTCCCAGTCAAGGAGTGGTACCAGCTCTCTAGAGTGCCACAGCCAGTGAGGGGAGGGCCAGTTCTGTGCAACCGTTAGATAACATGGCCGCAGGTGGCAGCACACAGCAGGGCACTCTGCACAGCCTTTGGTGCTAACCTGGGCCACAGACATCGACATAGACCACTGCTACCGCTAGGCCGTGGACTCAGAGAACGGCCCTAGTCCACAGCACAGGACCACATCATCACCACGGCCTCAGGTGTAGCTCAAGCTATTTGTATCAAGCTGATTTTCATCACATTTGCATATCTCCACTTCTGACCCTTCACAGTGCACAAAAGGTTCTGCTTCTCTTTCTCTCCCATCTCTCTGCCATGTACTTGCTCATCCATCATGGTGACGCCTATGCACCTGTGCCGCATGACAGTGGGCAGGCCTCTCATCTCTCTTGCCCCAACTTTTGTCTCAGCTCATTTTCTATCTTCACTTATGGACCCTGCTTTCTTGGTTGTAGAAAGACAGACAATTTAGCATGAAATGGTTCACATTTTCATTTTCAAGCTTGAATTTGCTCTTATTCCTATATACTAACTTTCTTATCTAAAACTTAAAAATAAATATTTTACAGTATGAAATGGTTATGGAAGAATAAGTACTTACCTGCTAATGTTGGGAAAGATACAGAAAAAGGAAAAAAATAATTGGTTTCATTTGGAGTTAAGATAAAGATTTTTAAAATTTTGCCAATTAATGAAATTTTAGGTAGTCCTTTAATTGTTGGTTGTGATGGCAAATTATACAAGAAGAAACAAGCACTTTTATAAAATTTCTGTGACTAATTTTGGGATCAGATACCAATTATAATTTTAACTTTTTGTGTTTTATGTAGTTGTAATGGCTGTCTAAATCTGCAGATGTATTCTTTATGTATAGAAAATAACTTTTAAATGACAAATCAGTGATTGGGAAGTTGCTTTCAAGTTTTTAAATTGAGAGATTTATTGGTTTGGGTACTTTATTGATCCCATGGAAAACTAGAACCCTGTCCTGCCAGTAAGTTTATGGTTCTGTTAGGAAAATGTGGAATACACTTTCAAAGGTCAGGATGCACAAAACAAAGTGGGATTAAAAGACAGCAGTCATTTCTAAGTCAGGTGACTGGGGCAGGGTCAAAGGAGAAGACTGCCATTTAAATGGGGTCACAGCAGTGTGGCCCTTTGGATGGAAAGGGTTGCTTAGAGAAATTTACAAAGTATAGACATGAGCGCTGATTATTCTGCATGTATATGTATATATGTGTGTGTAAGTGTTCACATATGTATGTACTTATGTGTATACAAGTGTGTAGATATGTGTGTGTCCCAGTGTGTACATTTGTGCATATGTATATGTGTGTAGAAAAGTGAGTATATTTGAGTTTGTTAATATTTAAGTAAGATTATTACTTAATTATCAAATACCTGTGTCATCTTCCGTGTCTATGTTTTCCTTTATTAAAGACAAATGCCTGGTTTTAGGAGGCTTGCCTGAACCTATAAGTTTTGAGACCAGTTTGGGAAATATGCAGGGTTTTTTTCCCCCCATGGTCAATTATTTTTTAATTGAAAATTCATACAATATATTCTGATCATGGTTTTTCCTCTCAGATCCTCTCTATATCCCCTCCCATCCAACTCCATGCTTTCTTTCTCTCTTTAGAAATCAACCAGACAAATAAAAACAAACCAGAATTTAAAAAACAATTGAAAAGCACAAGAAACACACACCATAAAAACATTTAAAAAATTCGAAACGGCAAATATACATGCAACAGAACAGTAAGATATAAAAAATGCACACACAAAGCAATACGAGATAAAAATTCTACAAAAACACTGTTGAGCTCGCTTTGTGTGAGCCATCTTCTGCTGCTGTGGGGACTCTAGTTCGTGTACCCAACTGAGATTCTATCAGAGAAAACTAATTTTTTCTTTGCAAGAGGGTGCAGCTTGGAGATTGCTTCCTGGTTAGGGATAGGAGCTCATGTCCGTTTCCTTCTTTCAGCTCTGGGACCTTGTCTGGCCTTGTGCTTGCTTCCACTGTCTCTGTGATTCTCAGAACAGAAAACAAATAAATTTCATGGTTTCCTTAAAAAGAACAAAATAAAAAGATTTATAAGAACAAGAGTCAGCTTCTGCTTCATCCTCTGGCAGTTCTCTGTCTTTCACACAGAAAGCTGGGTTAGCTGGGGCTTTTGAAATTTGTGTTCATTTGACAATATAGTATCATCTTTTGATGGCCAACTCACAGACATCACCTTACCACTATGTGGAGAGGGGCACCATTGGCAGTTGCTAATTAGCAGTTCCCTGCAGTCTATTCCAGTGTGCTTATAACGTGAGTATAGTCTATGTCATCCTGATATGAACGTGTGTGAGCTGCATTTCCTAGTGAAACAGTGTATTTCCTAGTGTGCATATTGACTTGTTTTCTAATTCACACAAATTTTTGTAAACTTACTTGTACATCTTATCAAGAGAGACATAAAGATCCATCATTAATTATCTTTTTTTTTTTCAAAATCGTCCAATAATCAAAAAATCAGTTCTTTGTTTCATAAACTGATTTTCCTTCTGTTTCCATCTGGAATGTTCTGTGAGACATCTAACATTCCCACACCTGCTTGCTTTCCCGGAAATACTATTTCCTGGAATACCTCCCCCCTCCTTTTTGTTTTAAACCGTTTTGGTAAAGACTTTAGTCAGTCTTCTCAACCTGGGAAATTTTGTCTTTCGATCTTCAAAATTTTCTTTCTGAAAAATCATTCATATGTTGTAGCTGTTTTCAATATCATAAGTGTCTTGTTTGTTTGTTTTAATCTGGTTCTGTGAAATTTTCTGAACTGTGTTTAGCAGAATTTTTTAAATTTAAGTTTTTCTTATTTATTTTAATTGTTGAATTATTAAAAATAATTTAATATATGAATACCATATATATCATTTTTACCCCTTGCTTTCACCCCTCTACATTCCCCTGTGTTATTCACACTTCTCAAATTATTGACCACTTCAACACACACACACACACACACACACACACACACACACTGAACCTTCCCCCACCCTTGTTGGCATGGCAACTGGTATTGTAATTATTTGTAATTATGTAGACCATATTTATGCAACCGTATTGTGGAAGCTTCATGGATAGAGCTTTCCTGTCTGATGTCCCTGTCATCTGGCACTTAAATCTTTCTGCCCCCTCTTGCATGCATGATGTTCCCTGAGCTTTAGGTATAGGGGTATAGGGGTTGCATTGAAAATATGTCACTTGAGGCTGAGCATCCCATAGTCAGTTGTTCTCCTCATTTTGACCAGTTGTAGATTTCTGTAATGGGCTCCATCTGCAAAAAAAAAAAAAAAAGCTTCTTTGTAAAGAGTTAGAACTACACTTATTTGTGGGTATGAGGATACATATTTAGAATGTGGTTACCGATTATTCTAGTTTATGAAAAGTGGCAGCAATATGTTCTTTAAGATCATAACCTCACTAGCCACAGGTAGTTGTCTCAGTTTACAGTAATAGTCATGAATTCTCTCTCATCAAGGCTTAAGTTATTTCTTATTTATGTTAATCATTATCAAGATGTAAATGCCACCATTGTAACCTTGGGCATAACTTTTTGAGTTGTAGTTTGCGGGTGCATCTTGTCATTGTTGTGGTTTGTGGGCTTTCCAGCTGGATAAATCTGTTGATTGCTTTTCTCACTTGGCAGCTTGCAGAGCTTCTTCAGGAGCTGTGAGTGCTATTTCTAAGGGAGGAGACTTCCAAGAAAGTTCTAGTTGTACTCCTCCAAGTCTTGTATCATAAGTGTGTAGTGTCTTCAGCAATAAGGGCCTGGTTTTCAAGTTCTGGGAAGAAACAAAGAGCAACTGCAGTAGCCTATATTGTTCTGGAAATTTTTTAGATTACCCCAATGAATAACAGAAAAGGTTCCCATGCCTGACACTCAGGTTATTGTTAGTCTATGGCATTTGAAAGGAACATGATCACCTTAAGTGATATATATATATATATATATATATATATATATATATATATATATATATATATATATGTGTGTGTGTGTGTGTGTGTGTGTGTGTGTGTGTGTGTGTGTGTGTGTGTGTGTGTATGTATGTATTTTTCTTCAAGTACCGTGCCTTTTTTTTTTAAATTACTGCACCTTTGTAATATAACTTGAAATCTGGTATAGTAATCTCTCCATCATTGTTATCTTTGTTTAGGATTGCTTTGGCTATTCAGGGTCTTTTGTGTTTCCATGTAGGTTTTGCTGTTGTTTTTTAAAGACTATATTGTGAATTTCACTTGAATTTCCTTGAATCTGTAAATTGTTTTGGTAGAATGGTCATTTTTCACAATATTAAGTCTACTTTCTGTCTTCTAGAAATTCTTTCTTCTGAGATTTAAAGTTTTCATCATACAGTTCATTCATATCATTGGTTCAGTTTATTCCCAGATATTTTTTGGAGAAAATTATAAATCAGGATGTTTCTGTAATCTCTTTCTAAACATTTTTTGTTATTAATACATAGAAAGGCTACTTTCTTTATTTTTTGGAAGTTTGTTATCTTGCTACCTTTCTGAAAGTGGTGATCATTTCTAGATATTTTCTGGCAGAATTTTTGGTATTGCTCATATTCACTTACTAATAGAGATAATTTCACTTATTTTCATATCTGTATCTTAATTTTCTTCCCCGTCTTAGTGCTCTAGCTAGTGATTCCAGCGATATATGAAAAAGAGATGAGGTTATTGGACAGCCCCTCCTCATTTCTGATTTTAATGGGATTGCTTTGAGCTTTTCTTCATTTATGATGATGTTGATTGTATATTTGTCAGATAAAACCTTTATGTTTTAGCTGGAGGTATGTTTCCTCAACTTTACTCTCACTAGGACTATTTTATCATGACCACATGCTGGATTTTGTTAATGGGATTTTATTCATCTCTTAAGATGATAATGTGAGTTTTGTCAAGTCCATGTATATGATATATTACAGTCACTGACTTACATATGGTGAACCATCTGCATCTCTGGGATCAAGGCAACTTGAGGACTTAAGGATAATGGATGATCTTTTACATCTATCTGTCTATCTATCCATCTATCTGTCTATCTATCCATCTATCTATCTATCTATCTATCTATCTATCTATTTATCTATCTATCTATCTATTTGACATTTTTTAATTTTATTGTTGAGAAATTTTACATCTGTGTTCATCAAGGATATTGGTCTGTAGTTTTCTTTTTTGTTGTGTTTTTACTTGGTTTTGATATTATAATAATACAGGATTCATCAAAGGGATTTAGAAGTGCCCCTTCTGTTTCTAATGTTTGAAATCATTTAAGATGTATTTTTTGAATATTTCCATGGAAAGTCTGTTAAAATTGTACTGTAGATTCATCTGGGCCTGGGCTTTTGCTTTAGTCAAAAGCTGTTTTATTAATGTTGTGATCTTCTTGCTTACTAGAAGTTGTTGTTCTACTCTTGGTTCTATTTTGGTGGTTCAGATGGTTCTAGATTGGGTCATCCATTTCTTTTAAATTATCTGACTTAATAGGGGATAGGTTGTTAAAGCATTACCTAATATCCTGGGTTTTTCTGGTATCCATTGTAATCTTTTTTTTTTTTTTTTTTTTTTTTTCTGTTCATTCCTAGATCTGCTTATTTGAATATTCTCTTTGTGTGTGTGTGTCAGTTAGGTCAAGGGTCTATCAGTTCATTTATCTTCTCAAAGAAACAGCTCTTAGATTTTCTGAATTTTTATATTGTCGTATTTGCTTCTGTTTTATTAATTCTTTTCTGACTTTTATTTTTTTTTCTTCCAGTCTGCTGAATTTAGGGTTGCTTTTTTCATTTTTTTTTCTTTTTTCTTTTATTTCACTTTATTTTTAAGACAGGATTTCTTTGGGTAGCCTTGCCTGTCCTGGACTCACTTTGTAGACCAGACTGGCCTCAGACTCACAGAGATTCACCTGCCTCTGTGTTCCCTTGTGTTGGGATTACAGGAATGGGCCTCTGTGCCTGGCTTTTCCAAATTTTTTAGCTACAGCATTAAGTCAATTGGGTTTTTGTTGTTGTTGTTGTTGTTGTTTGGGTTTTTTTTGCATTAAGTCTTTGTGGTCTTTTTTATTTTTAAATGTAAACACATAGGGCTATAAACTTCACTACTAGGATTGCCTTTTATTTGCCATAGAGGATTTGCAGTGTTGCATTTTTATTTTCATTTAATTCCAAAATTTTTAAAAATTTCTTTTTACATTTCTTTCTTGGCCCATTTTTCAGTAAGCAATGTGTTCTTTAATCTTTGATTACTATAGACTCATTATGGTTGATTTTAAGTTCTTTATATCATGGTTAGAGAGAATACATGGAGTTATTTTGAATTTTTGAATGTACTAAGATTTATTTGTTTATTTATTATTTATTTATTCATTTATTTTGGTGAGCATGGTAAGACAGAAGCAGGTGGATCTCTGAGAGTTCAAGGCCAGCCTGGTCTACAAAACCAAACCAAACCAAACCAAACCAAAACAAAACAAAACAAAAAATATTTGTTTTGTGTCCCAAGATATAGTGTCTTTTAAAGATGTTTCTAAGTGCTACTGAGTAGAATGTGCTGTGTGTGTGTGTATCTGTGTGCATCTGTGCACATCTGTGTGCTTGTGTGTGTGCATGTATGTGTGTGTGTGCATAGAGGGTGGGGGTAGAATATTCAATAGGTATCTTAGGTCTAGTTGATATATGATGTCATTTAATTCTGTTGTTTCTTGCTTTATTTTTCATCTAGCTAACATGTCTATTTGAAGAAAGCAGGGTATTGAAATTATTTACTATTATTGTTGAAGTTAATCTGTGTATTAAAATTCATTAATACACTTTTTATGAAATTTGATGCATCAGAATTTGGAGCATGTATATTTAGGATTGTAATGTCTTCTTGTTTAATTGTTCCTGTGGTTAAAATGAAGTACTTTAGTTTGAAGTCTATTTTGTCAGATATTAAGAATAATATGATATAGTGATACCTATTTGTTATCTGTTTCCTTTTGCTTGAAACACTTTTTTTAAACGTCATTTTCCTTTAAGGTGGTATCTATCCTTGAGCGTACAATTATTTTCTTATAGACAATAGAAAATGATTTTATCTCTTAATCTAGTTAGTTTACCTGTGTCTTTTGATTAAGGAACTGAGATCATTAATATTTAAAGCTAACATGGGTATAGATGGCTACCATTTTTTTTTTTTTGCCATTTCTGTTTTTATTGTTTCTATTCTTAGTGGTATTTTTTTGTTTGTTTGAGCACTTACAGCACATTAGTTTTTTGTTTGTTTTATTTTGGTTTGTTTTTGGTAGCCTCTTTGCTAGACTTATGCCTCTATGTCTGAAGTATTGCTTTCAGTATTCTCTGTAGGGTTGATGTGGTGGACATGAATTCCTTAAGTCTGTTTCTAACATGGAAAGGTTTATTTTTATTTTTTTATTTTGTGTCTTCTTCAATTATGGAATATTTTTCTTGATACAGTAGTCTGGGTTGGCATCTATGATCTTCTGAATTTTGAAGTGCATTGCTTCAGACTTCTCTTGCCTTTAAAGTTTTCATCAAGCAGTTAGCTTTCATTCTGATGGGTTTCCTTTACGTGTGACTTGTGCTTGTTTTCTTGCAGTTTTCAGTGTCCTCTCTTTGCTGGGCATATTTTGCATTAATAATAATGCAATAAGTCTAATATTATGTGTAACCTTTCTCTTCTGGTCTGGTCTATTTGGTGTTTTATATACTTCTTGCATCTGAATGCAATTGTAAATTTTCTTTAGTTTAAGAATTTTTTTTCTATAATTTTGGTGAATATCTGGGCTATGCCATTGATCTTAGATTTTTCTCCTTTATATCAGCCTATAATTCAAAGACTTGTTTTGTTTTGTTTTTTCTTTTTGTTGTAGAGTCTCAAGATTTCTGTACATTCCTCTTGTGTGTTTAATTTTGTCATATTATTTACAGGGGTAGTCCAGTTCAGTAATTGTATATTCAAATAATAACAGTCTATCTTCTGTGATCATTTCTATTTATGAGGCTTCCCTCAAACCCAAGTTTTATAATTGGATTTTTCAATTCCATCTTCATTTAAATTAAATTCTTTTAAAACATTTCTAGCTTTTTACTCAATTCAGTTTTCAAATCCTGAATTGTCTTCATCAAATTTTGAGTCATCAAGGAAATGCAAATGAAAACAACCCTGAGATTTCACCTTACACCCATCAGAATGGCTAAGATCAAAAACTCAACTGACAATAATTCTGGAGAGGATGTGGAGAAGGGGAACCCTCCTCCATTGCTGGTGGGAATATAACCTGGTACAACCACTTTGGAAATCTATATGGCTCTTTCTTAGACAATTAGAAATAGTGATACCTCAAGATCCAGTTATACCACTCCTAGGCATATATCCAAAATAAGCTCAACCATGTTCATAGTAGCTGTATTCATAACAGCCAGAAGTTGGAAACAACCCAGATGTCCCTCAGTTGAGGAATGGAAACAGAAATTGTTGTATATTTACCCAATGGAATACTACTCAGCTATTAAAACCAAGAAAATTGTGAAATTTGCAGGCAAATGGTAGGAACTAGAAAAGATCATCCTGAGTGAGGTAATGCAGAAGCAAAAAAAGACACACATGGTATATACTCACTCATAAGTGGTTATTAGACATATAACATAGGATAAACATACTAAAATCTGGGGGATCCAAGATGGCGGTTATCAGTGTGCACCATTTCTGAAAGGCAGAGGATTTGAAACTCTGAAATTGTTGAATGGAGGGGCAACTGAAACTGGAAAATCAACATTGTGGCTTCCTGAAGGAGGGGGGACATCACAGGAGTGGAGAACTTTTTGATTCAGATCAGACAAGGACTTCCCTGGGAATGGAGAGGGGTACTTCCCTTCCTTGGGCCTCCCTCCTCCTCAGAGGAGCCAAGCCACAGTGACAGTGATACAGAACTTGCTGCCTGAGAATGGAGACAGGAGAGGCAGGGCTATTAGCTCCTCAGCCTGAGCAGCCAGCATCACCCACATCCTGAGCCCGAGATCTGTGGTATGATCCTGCCTGGGTCCCATGCCTGTGAGCGGCCGGCCTTACCAACTCCACAGAGCCTGACTGTATGAGCCGCTCAGTCCCTCAGTGGCTGTGCAGCTACCAAAGTCTGGTGGACCTGCAAAACTGCCCAGGGGCACCAAGTGCAGAGCCACGGTAGTGGCTACACAAGACTTCCCAGCAGGCACCTAGACACGCCAGTTCTACAGCCACAACTGTATTCTCAGGTACAGTGGCTGTACCGCTACTGAGCTGTCTGAGCACACATTTGGCTCAGCAGGTCCAAACCTGCCAATAGAGAACAGGAAGAACCCCTGTGCATTAAGATTTGACTTGCTAAAATGTGAGTATGCTCCCGAGTGCCTGCAGAGCCCCAGATCCAGGGTGCTAAGCTAGCAACCAAATATCAGAAATCTCCCACCCTCACATACACTGTGGGAAACAGAGGGCTTCTTGGGACAAGGAAGCCCAGGCTCTGTGGAGCTACCAGCAGAGTTTAGGCAAATAGCTCAGTTAGTGACGATTACCAGTAGCCTGTAGGCCACTGACATACTCAGGGAATTTGCACACACGATCATCAACAACACTTGCAATAACTTCAGTGCCCATGACCCCTTCGGTGACCACAGGCGCCCCTCCCTCACAAAGGCCTCCACATTCTCTAGTACCCTGTGCCTCAAGGCAAATTTCCACACACACGCTAGCTCGCCTTTGTTCTTCTGAACCCATGGACTTTCCTCCCACAGGTATAGCTGAAGCACCAATGCACATGCTGAAATCATTGGACCTTTCTCATCTCCCTGAAGAATTCTCCAGATGCCAGGGAAAGACGGTACCACTCTGAACTGTAGAACCGAAGAACAAACAGTGAAGATTAGAACACGCCCAACAAAAATCAGGAAATCATGGCTTCACCAGCAACTCCCAAAATCAATGGATACTCCAGTTCATTGTAAACACAGAATGACCTTAAAGATATGCTTATCCAGTTATTAGAGTCACATAAAGAGAAAACAAACAAATCTCTCAGAGAAATAGCCAAAGCAAATCCAAACAGTTAAAGAGGAAATGAACAAATCTCTCAAAGAATTGACTTCCCAGAAAGAGGAACTGAACAAAGTTCTCAAAGAAATGTAGGCAAATATAGCCAAACAAATAGAAGGACAAGTAGAGGTAAAATTGGTGGCATATAAAGAAGAAATAAACAAAAATATATAGGCCATCATACAGAGACAGGAAGTCACATTCAAACAGATGAAGGAAATGGTACAAGACATAAAAATAGAATTAGAATCAATAAAGAAAACACAAACAGAGAAAACCCTGGAGCTGGAGAACTTAGAGAAAAGATCAGGAACCATAAAAGTAAGCATCACCAACAGAATTCAAGAGATGGAAGAGAGAATCTCTGGTGCTGAAGATACACTCGCAGAAATTGATACTTCTCTCAAAGAAAAAGTAAAATCAGGAAAAGTCCCAAACACAAAACATCCAAGAAATCAAAGACGCCATGAAAAGGCAAAATCTAAGAGTAATAGGAATTGATGAAAAAGAAGATTCCAGTCTCCAAGGTCCAGAAAATATTTTCAAGAAAATCATAGAAGAAAATTTCTCCAACTTTAAGAAAAAGATGTCTATAAACATACAAGAGGTCTACAGAACACCAAACAGACAAGATCAGAAAAGAAAATCCTCATGTCACATCATTGTCGAAACACTGAATCTGCAGAACAAAGAAAAGATATTAAAAGCAGCAAGGGAAAAAGGCCAAGTAACATGTAAAGGTAGACTTATCAGAATCAGGCTGGGCTTCTCATCAGAAACTATGAAAACCAGAAGGGCCTGGGCAGAGGTCATGCAGACTTTAAGGGACCACAGATGCCAACCCAAACTACTATACCTAGCAAAGCTTTCAATCAACATAGATGGAGAAAACAAAATATTCCATAACAAAACTAAATTTTAGCAATATCTACACAGCAAACCAGCCCTATAGAATATTACTAGAAGGAAATCTCGAATACAATGAAAACAACTATAACCAAGAAAACATAGGATACAGATAATTTCCCAACAAAAAGTAAAAGAAAATGAGCAATGAATCACAGTAAGACCACCAACTCCACAGTAAAAGGAAATAATGGTCATTGGTCGCTATTATCTACCAACATCAATGGACTCAACTCTCCAATAAAAAGACAGACTAACAGAATGGGTGCAGAAACAGGATCTAACATTCTGCTGCATCCAAGAAACACAACTTTGCAACAAAGATAAACACTACTTCAGAGTAAAGGGCTAGAAAAATGCGTTTCAAGCAAATGGACCCAGAAAACAAGCTGGGGTAGCTATCCTAAAACCTAATAATATAGACTTTCAACCAAAATTAATCAAAAATGATGAGGAGGGGCACTACATTCTCATCAAAGGAAAAAATCCACCAAAAAGGCATCCCAATTATGAACATCTATGCCCCAACTACAAGAGCACCTACATTTGTAAAGGAAACATTATTAAAATTTAAATCACACATCGATCCCAACACTTTAATAGTGGGAGAATTTAACACCCAGCTCTCACCAAAGGACAGATCATCTAGACAGAAGCCAAATAGGGAAATAAAGGCACTTACAGAGGCCCTAAATCAAATGAACCTAATAGATGTCTACAGAACTTTTCACCCAAACTCAAAAGAGTATACCTTCTTTTCAGCAGCTCTTGGAACCTTCTCCAAAATAGGCCATATAGTTGGTCACAAAGCAAGCCTCAAGAGAAACAAGAAAATTGAAATAATCCCCTGTATTCTAACTGACTACCATGGATTAAAGCTGGACCTCAACAACAATAACATAAAGCCTACACACACATGGAAACTGAACAACTTGCTGCTCAATGACAGCTGGGTTAAGGAAGAAATAAAGAAAGAAATTAAGACTTCCTAGAATTCAATGAAAATGAAGGTACAACTTACCCAAATTTATAGGACACAATGAAAGCACTGCTCAGAGGAAAATTCATAGCACTAAGTGCCTTCAAGAAGAAATTTGTAACATCTCATACAAGCAAACTTAATGGCTCATCTGAAAACCCTAGAAAAAAATGAAGCAGATACACCCAAGAGGAACAGACAGCTGGAAATAATCAAAATAAACACAATCTGGTTAGTCTGTATAATGTTACTTGTATGTAGACTTAGATGTATCAGTTGTGACTGAGCTCCACATCTCCTGGTTTTTATTGGTTGTATTTTTTTTGTAATAGTTTCCCTATGTTGCAAAGAGAAGTTTCCTTGAAGAGCTGTGTGGGCTACACTTAGCTGTGTGTAGAAGGACAAATATTTGGAATGTAGTTAGGGACTTTGCTGTTTTAGTAAAGTGGTGGTTACAGGTTCTTTCTTAATCTCATGACTTTACTACCCCTGGGTAGCTGGGTATGTTTGTAGTACCAGATAAGAGTTCTCTCTTGTTGAGCAGGTCTCAAATTCAATCAGAAGGCTATTGGTTACTGCCCAAAATGTGATGTCATTATATATATATAATATATATATATATAAATATATATATTCTATGACCTAGTTATCTCACCTGTTGGGAAATACCCAAAGAATCAGTATTCTACTCCACAGATACTTGCTCAGCCATGCTCATTGTTGCTCTGTTCACAATAGCTAGAAGATGGAGCCAATCTAAATATCTTTCAACTGGCATTTGGATAATGAAAATGTGGTACATATACACTATGAATACTATTCATCTCTAAAGAAAAATAAAATCACGAACAATGCACATAAATGGATGGAAATAGAAAAAGTCATGAGTGAAGTAATCCAGACCCACAAAGACAAATGTCAAATATCCTTTCTTATCTGAGGCTCCTAGCTCCAAGCCTTCAGGCAGATGTACTGTTAAAATAATCAAGAAAGTAAGGGGGACAGTGACATGTGGGAACAAAAAGTGTTGGGAGCAGTAGAAAGGGGAATAGCAGAGAACAAGTGATCTGATCAAGGAAATGGAAAAATAGGAAGAGGAAGAAGATGAATACAGAAGAAGGAGAAAAAAAAGATAAAGCAATAGCAAGGATGCCTGAAAAAGTCATAAGTAATCATATTATTCACTATCTAGCCAAAATACCTGTAATACATGTAAATTGGTATATAAATATACATATTCAGTTTAAATGAAATTCTTCCATACAGGCTGACAATATTCCCTCTAAGAGCAAAAGAGCATATTATAAAAACCTGATACCAACATGAGAAGTCTTCATTAATTTTGTTGGTCAGTATTATGCAAGAGACTCAAAACATAGGCTATTGCTATCGTCCTTCATAGCCAACTCCTCCCACCCCCACGCAACACACGCACATGCACACACACCCCACAGTGGTGGAAGGTGAGTCCCTATTGCTGAAGACATCATGCACCTAAGATATAGATCCCAGAAACCTCTGAGTTTGAAAATATCTGAATGCTTCCTATCTGGGGACTGGCTTTCCTAGTACTGGAAGGTACTGAGCAAGCTTCCAAAGGAGGGAAACAGCCAGTAGCCTACCCAGCTACATTGCCTATGGACCAAAATGACTACCACGTGCAGTAACTGTAAGGATCATTCATGTCTTCTTTAAACTCCTAACTTCTTTGAAGAAATGTGTGGTTGTTCTGTTAATTTTTGTGTCTTGATTTCCATCTATGTAACTCATTGGAGGACATTTCTGCAGCACTAGTTGGTTTGGAGGGACACACAAGGTCTTGGCCTTTTGTATTGTGTTTTTGCCATGTAACGTGGGAGTCTGACCACTTCCATTGGTTTTGTGTCTGATGTGAGAGTCCAGCCTGCATCAGACTGACTTAATATTGGGATTGTGTGAACACAGCTAGGCCTTAGAGTGTGGAGTCACTGTGAGCAGGCTTGATTCATTGAGGACTCTCCAAGAAAGACCTGCGTATGAGATGAAAGTCCAAAGCTAAGCCTGTATGTGTGGAGATGGTGTGGCCTGACTGTGTACTGGGAGAGACATACCAGGACAAGTCTACAGAAGAGTGAGGCTCATGGCTTGAGACAAGATACTGAGAAGCTCATGAAACGAAGCTGGTGTGAGATGCTTATTTCTAATTTCTGTGGTGCTGGAGCTTGACCCCCAGCACTGTGGTGTTAGGCAAGTACTCTTCCACTGTGCTACTCCAGCCCTTCACTTTTTGTTTTTAATATCCACAGTGATCATGGATCCCTAAAAGATCAGCGACTCTAGTATTTTAGCATTATCTTCTGAGGACATGAAAATCTTGTCGTTAATTTTGTCTTCCATTTGTTAGTATTGTCTATCTGTGGCTTCTAATTTTGCCTCATTACACAAAGATATGCTATCCCAGAGACTGGGCTTTATCTGTTGACTTAGTTCACCTGAGGAGTTTCTTCAAATGACAATTGGTAAAAACATTCTCCTGTTTAGCAGTTTCATTACTCATATCAGGAAATGGAGAGTTACCCTCGCCAAAAGGTTCCTGTTTCTTTGTAGATTTTTTTTATCAGTTCACATTTTCATTTGTGTTCCTCACTCTAGCCTTTAATGTCTAAAGAGTCCAAGCAAGACTCATTGGCTACTTTCTAAGTCATTCTCTTCTTTTAAAATTTTTTATGTGTATGTGTATTTCTTTTTATTTATTACAATTTTCCTTTTTACTTTGTATCCTGGCTGTAGCCCCCTCTGTCTCCTCCCAGTTCCAGCCACCCTTCCTCTTCTCCCCCTATGTCCCTTCCCTAGTCCACTGATAGGGGAGGACATCCTCCCCTTCTGTCTGACCCTAGCCTATCAAGACTTATCAGGGATGGCTGCATCATCTTCCTCTATGGCCTGGCAAGACTGCACCTACCTCTAGGGGAGGTGATCAAAGAGCCCACCACTGAGTTCATATCAGAGACAGTCCCTGTTTCCCTTACCAGGGAACCCACTTGGACAATGAGCACCCTATGTGCTTCCTCTGAGCAGGGGGTCTAGGTCCTCTCCATGCATGACCCTTGGTTGGAGTATCTGTCTCTGCAGGCACAATGGAATACTACTCAAAAACAAGGAAATCATGAAATTTGAAGGCAAATGTGGGAACTAGAAAAGATCATCCTGAGTGAGGTAACCCAGAAGCAGAAAGACACATGATATTTACTCACTTATAAGTGGATATTAGTCATATAATATAGGATCAACATACTAAAATATATACTCCTAAAGAAGCTAAGCAATAAAGAGAACTCTACAGAAGAGGCTGAATCCTCATTCAGAAGGGAAAACAGGATAGACATTAGATGTAGGTGAAGACAGGGAACAGGACAGGAGCCTTCCACAGGAGGCCTCTGAGAGACTGCCCATCAGAGTATGGAAGGAGATACTGAGACTCATAGCCAAACTTTGGGCAGAGTGCAGGAAACCTTATAGAAGAAGATGGAGATAGAAATACTGGAGGGGACAGGAACTGCACAAGGAGACCAACAGAGCCAACAGGGTCACGCTCTTCTTGAGAATGTGTTTGCTAGGTGTGAGAACTGCAGTGTCTCCCTGAGCCAGTGGGCTTCCATTTCTCTCTGTAACCTGGTCCACCTTCTCTGTTGCTCTTTTTAATCTTGGGTGCTTATATTAACTGTCATTCTAGTAGAGTCCCGTTAGGATGACAAAATCTCATACTATCACCAGTCGGTCTCTTTAATGGAAATGAGCCCCTGTCTACTCCCGATAACTGATTTTAAAGAGAACAGAATGCCACAACAGCAGTTGAGCAAACACCATTCACGGCCTTGTGAATTGAAATTTAATAATTTATACAGTGGTGATTTTGTTTTGTTTTGTTTTTCTCTTAAAAAGCAACACTAATGGCAGGGTTATTTAAATCATTACAATGAGGAGCCATAAAGAAATAAAATTCAGTGAGTCCAGCCAAGCGTAGTGGTAAAGCGTAGTGGTAAATCCAAGCACTCAGAAAGTCAGAGGCAAAAGGATCTCTGTGAGTTCGAGATCAGCTTGCTCTACAAAGGGAGTCTACAACAGCAAAGGCTACACAGATAAAACCTGTCTCGGGGGGAAAAATTGTTGAGCTCACCTGTGTCTGGGCCTTGAATTTTATTTTTCTTGATTACAGGAGATGCCTAGTTGGAGGTGGTTGCATTTAAGCAGCTCTTACCCATCCTACCCGGTGCCACATGCATTGTTTAGAGTTAACTCGGTGGGCCTGCCTTGCAGGTTTAGTCCCTGTACAAGTACTGCTCAATATTGGATGTTCCGTGTGGTGTGTTCCTTGGACTTTTGAATCCTATAAAAAGCAGAGGACAAGTTTTCTTTTCTACACGTCTGTTCTCAGATGTGAGAAGTGCTTTTTCCTTTTGAATTTCTATGAAAAACTGTATTAAATGACAACTTTAACCTCTTGTTTTTGTATGCATTTTATTTTCTGTAAGCAATGCCAAATTACAGAAGATGATTATTTTTTTCTAGCTAAAGATTGAATGCAGAACAGAATTAAAGGGCTGATATCCATATATTTGCCCCAAGGTGCCACTCAGTTGGAGATACCTTGCACACAGCAGCAGCATGACAGTTGGCTTGCTTCCATCCAGGCCCGTGTGACTGGAAAAACCTATTGTTTTTATAACCCCTGGGCCTCTAAACTTGGGATTCTGATAACCAGATGGTACATTCTTTGCTGAGTACACATATGCATCTTTAATCTCACTGTGATGACATTTGATCCATTTACACAATTCAGAGTAGGGGATAAGGTTATCTAAGCTTGAGAAGAGAAAGGAAAATGAATCCATAGAAGTGTGTGAGTACGTGATTACGCACACAGTGGTGTCTGCTTTTGAGTCTTTCACTTGCTGACTCTGACTCCGTTGATGTTGTTCTCTTTATCTGGGATGTCTTATTTCCCTTATAAAATGTTCTGTTTTTATTCTGTGCATTAGGAAGGAAAGTAGATATCCTCATGGTTAACTGAAGCAGGCTGTCACTTTAAAGGGACACTTTCCTCTGGCTTTCTTTTTCCCATGCTGAGTTTAAGCCGGGTGAACTTTTGGATACAACCAAGGCATAAATTATCTAACATGAAATTGATGCTCTTAAAGCGTGTAATTCAGTGGCTGTTAGTACATTTATAGAGTGTGATCATCACCGTTATCTAGTGCTTGAATATTTCTATGATCCTTGCTTTCATGCTTATAACTTATAGTTCTCCCCAATACTGTTATCCTGATTTCTGAATATCTTACAGGAAATAATCTTTAAAAAGTCGATAAACAATTGGGGTTCCTTATGGTAGAAAGGGAGAGCATATGGTGTAGGGCTATAATTCTGGGGTTTAAGGTTTAATTCATGTGGCACCAAGTGCACTGAGCCTCCCCTCCACCCCTTGCAGCCAAGAATTTGATCAGTAGAGCCTAGGAAAAGATTGGTGGTGATAGGATTTTTTGCTGAAATTTTATATTAGTTGTACTTTGTGCATTTATATGGTACTAGCATTATGGAAAAAAGCAAATTGTGTTAGTTAGGCTACGGCCAATATTGTTTAAGATTAGCATGTTACCTTGATGAAGATGCTGCTTCCTACATGCACAAACACACACACAATCGTTTTGTCCACTCTCCTCACTTATTTTGCCAGATACACAAGTCAAGCTCTTTGTATGTTAAAAATATATGTTTTGAGCTATTTGCTACCAATTTTGACGTGTGGGTCATTAGAATTTTACATTTTCTTGTATATTTTTTTTCCTGCCTCCCATCCCCCTCACAGTAAAATGAGTTTTCTGAGCTACTGTATGGCATCATGGGGAGTTGCTGTTCAAGTCAGGCCTGACTAAAGAGATCACTTTTTCTCACCCCCCTTTACTGAAAAAAGATCCTTTTCTCATACAATATATCCTGATTACAGTTTCCCTTCTCACTATACCTGCCAGTGTCAGTTCCCCCTCTCTTTCCCTCCTGTCCAGATACACTCCCTGTCTCTCATTAGAAAAAACAAAAATAAAAATAAATTAAAAAAGAACAAAACAAAACAGGCTTCTAAGAGGTAACAACATAACTAAATAAAATAACAGTAAGATAAAACAAAAAAACATCACATCAAAATTGAACAAGGCAAACAAATAGAAGGAATAGAGCCCATGAGAATGCATGGAAATCAGGCCCACTCATTCATAAAAATATTAAACTGAAAGCTACAATATTTATGCAGAGGACCAGATACAGACCTGTGCAAGCCAACACACAACTCTAACTGGGATGTCTCCATCAAATCCCTTCCCTCCAAGCTTAGGGAACTCCATGGAAGAGGAGTCAGAAAGACTGTAGGAGCCAGAGGGATGGAGGACACCAGGAGAACCTGACCCTCTGAATCAACTGAATAACCAAGAAAGAAAGTAACTCGCATTTTATTTATTATCATATACTTTGTATAACATTTTATGCCTAGACATTCTTCTAGGCTTTTATTAAAATACTGCTCTTCCCCATAAACCTTATCTAGAACCTACAAAGCTGTATTTTATCATAAATGAATTAGGATATTCCTCCTTGAGCAGCACTGATTTTGTTTCTTATTTTATTGGTTGGAAGAAACATCTCAACCATTTTCAAGTGAGGCACTGTCAGGAGTTCCGCAAAAATGACAGTAACAATAACGACCTGCTCCGTGTTCTAACTCAAAGTTTGTGCTCTGAGGTTGGGCTCCTGGGAGTTCAGCTGCAGCTCAGCCACTGAGTCCTTGGTGAGCATGAACAGTTTAGTCTGGTTGTCTCTAACCCGGCTGCATTAGATTTCATTACTCTTTTAACAGAGCTCCACCAATTTTGTGCCTTAAGACAGTAAGTTCATGAATAATTCATGTCCAAAAACTTATGGAAGGGTGTAAAGATAATTGTTTTTCTAGTTCTTACTGTCATAGATCTTGCAGCTTTGATGGGGTGTAAAAGCATATGACTGTATTGGTAATGAAAGGGCAAAATTCACTGTGCAGCTCCACAGTTTCAGAATGGCTATTGTAACTGCATAGAGGTTCAATAAAATGTATAGACTTTGGGTCTGGTTATTCTCAGTGTGTAATTTTTTGTAAGATTTTTATACTAAAGTTTTATTAAAATTGTTGTAAGATAATAAATTCATCATCTCCTTCCTGTAGGTAAGAAATTTGGGTTCTCTTGTTTACCCAACTACGTGTCTCACCAGTGTAAATTCAATGTAACATCTGGGCTGCCCATGCCTGAGCCTTTTAGGTTGTTGATGGTTTCAGTTCTGTGTGGCTGTGAGACTAAAGTCCATGACTCCTTGGCAGTGTCTCGGCTTCCAGGCTAAAGGCTGCTACTATCAGTCTTGTGGCTGATGCCCAGCCTCAGCCTGTGACAGTTCACTGTCCTGTCTCTTACATCAGCAAGTTTCATAAACCACTTTGTGGGTCTTAATGAAGACGAGAAAAGCTGCTCCAGTGAATTTGACTCCAGGAGGATAAAAATTTTGGGTGTATTAGTTGCTGAACTTCTTAAGCACTGAAATCTTTCATGAAAGAGACTTGCATTTTTGACTGCTCCATTTTATTCTCTGAAGTTAGACTTTTAGTACGGTTTAACTTTATGAAGGAAGGCACATGAGGAGCATGAAGACAAATGTCAAGTTTAGATGTGGCTTCTGCCACTTATAATATGCTGTGAAATAAGAGTAGCATTTATTGTTCATTATGATTGTAAATTCTTTGAGTGAGAGTGTTCCATTTAAGGTTACAATTGCTATGATGAGAAGCAAGTTAGTATTTGACTCATGCTTCCATATCACAGTCCATCTATGAAGGAAGCCATGACAGAAACTCAAACAGGACAGAAACCTAGAAGCAGGAACAGATGCTGAAGTCATGGAGGAGTATTGCTTACTGGCTTGCTCATCCTGCTTTCTTCTAGATTCCTGGATCACCAGCCTAGGAGTGGCCCCATTCACATAAGTATTAATTTTAAAAAATGCCCTATAGGCTTGCCTCAGCCTGATATTATGGAGGCACTGTCTCATTTGAAGTTCCTTCTTCTCAGATGACTTGGTGTGTGTCCAGTTGACATAAAACTAGCCAGCAGAGAACGAAAAACAATTTCCATGTTAGATACTCACCTGAAGCTGGAGCAGTTAGGACTGTGGCATGCTCAGTCAATGTAGTAAAAATGTAGTAAAAATGTAGTAAAAATGTAGTAAAAACGCTGCGCTGGTTATAGCTTTGGATTTAACTTGAAGATAGGGCAACGTTAGCCAACAACAATTCAAAGCTTTCAAGAAAACTTAAATAATTCGAAGAAGTATTTTTCACTAATGAAGATGGCTTTGTTATAGAAGGAAATTAATAATAGAAAATGATTACCTCCTAAGTTTCTCTAAAATATCCAAAGCTTCTCTAAAATTTCAAAAATATCCCATCTGTGGACTACTATAAAATAGAAAATAAGTTAAATTTTTTTTAAATTTTGAGATAAAAGATTCAGGTCACAATCACTATCAATTCAAAACAAAAACAAAGCCCAACAGTGTAAAGAGCTCAGGACTTGATACACGGCATTCAGTCACCTTCCTCATGGCTCCAAAGGGCCTACAAAGTGGCTCTTCTCTGGCCCTATAATCCTTCAGTGGTTCTGCATACACAGCTTGCCTTCTAGGCTCAGACCACCACTACTGCATACTTCCTCTGTCCTTGGCAGTTATCCTGTGGTATTGGCATCTCAAATTGCTGGAGTCTCCACTGCAGGTAGACTTCACTTTCAACTGCAGCCTCTTCTGGAATCTCTTCAGGTTTGAACCAAACCTCAACTTCTCTCTACGACCCCTTTAATCCTGGATCTTCAAATAAAACTGAGGCTCTACCTTCACCAAAGACCTGTCTTGTTCTCTTATTGTCATAAGCCTCAGCTTCCTTCCATGATACCTTCATGCCTTTAAAAAAAGTACCACTAGAAAAACCTCTTACAAAATACCAAATTCATCTGCCAGCACAAAGTGCAGCCTTGACCCAGTCTGGATCACAGCTGATCCAGAGGAAACATTTTCAGATGTTGCTTCCATGATACTGATCTCTTTGTAATCACTACTAATTTCTCAGTTCCAGGTAACCAGAATCAATTCTCCCAGCAAAGCAAAATTTTTACTTTAAGGATCTTAATTCCAAATACCAGTTGAACAGTCTTGATATAGTTTGTATCCCTTTGAAACTTCAGAAGCCAAGTCTCCATTTTTTCTGTACTTCTCACTGCATTATTATCTTCCAAGCTCCCACAAAATAGCTCACTGAGCTCTGAGTACTCAATAACTTTACCAACCCAATATTCAAATGCTATCACAATCCTCTGAAAAATACATGGTCAGTTCTATCACAGAAACACCGCAGTTCTGGTACCAGTCTTGGTCTTAGTGTGGTGATTTGAATAAAAAGTTCCCCATATGCTCATATATTTTAATGCTTGATCCACAGTTAGTGGAACTGTTTGGTTGGGATTAGAAGGTGGGGTCTTGTTGAAAGAGCTGTGTCACTGGGATAGGGCTTTGAGGTTTCAAAGACTCATGCCAGACCCAGCTCTCTCTCTCTCTCTCTCTCTCTCTCTCTCTCTCCTGTAGATCAGGATGTAAAGCTATTAGCTCCTGCTCTAGCACAATGCCTGTCTGCTTCCTGCCATGATGGACTAACCCTTTGAAGCTGCAAGTGAACACCCAATTAAATGTGTTTTTGTTGTTGTTGTTTTAATTTTTTGTATCTTTTCTTCCTTCCTTCCTTCCTTCCTTCCTTCCTTCCTTCCTTCCTTCCTTCCTTCCTTCCTTCCTTCCTTCTTTCTTTCTTTCTTTCTTTCTTTCTTTCTTTCTTTCTTTCTTTCTTTCTTTCTTTCTTTATAAGAGTTGCCTTGGTTGTGGCTACTCTTCAGAGCAACAGAAAAGTAATTAAGAAAATAAGAGTTAATATTGATGTGATAAAACACCATGGCTAAAATCAACTTGTGGAAGAAAGAGTTTATTTACTCTTTCAGTTTATAATCCATCATCCAGGGGAGTCAGTGAAAGAACTCAAAGCAGGAATCTGGAGGCAGAAACTGATGCAGAGGTTATCGGGGAGTGTTGATTACTGGTTTGCTCCCCATGGCTTGTTTTGCTTGCTTTCTTACACCATCCAGGATCACCTACCCAGGGGTAGCACCACCCACAATATACTGGCCCTTCCTACATCAGTTGCTAATTAAAAAAATGTTCCATAGGCCAATCTGTTGGGATCATATTACTAACTGAAGTTCTCTCTTCCAAAACTGATTCTGGCATGTGTGGTATTGAAGCAAAAACTAGTCCTCACAGTGGTCATTATTTACATATGCAATATTTTCATAACACATTTGAACTTGTGAATTATAACATGCTATTCTAATTTTTATTCCAGTTTAATATTATATACAGTACTAGTTTGTCACATTCAAATACATTATACATCTACAAAGATTCATTTTGTTTTGACTTCTAAAGTCCTTCACATTGCTATTTTGATGCTCATCCTACAAGTCTTGTTTTTGGTTTTTAATTTTTTTTTTTTTTTAGTCTAGGTCTTGCCATGTTTTCAAAGTTAGCCTTGACTTATTGGAGCCCAAATAATCCTATCTCATCCTTCTGAGTAGCTGGAACTGCTTCAAATGAACATTTTGTTATCATTTAGGTGCAATTTGTAATTTAGTTATTACAAACTGCTTTAACCCAACTATTTTTTTTATTAATTACACTTTATTCATTTTGTATCCCCCCATAAGCCCCTCTCTCCTCCCCTCCCGATCCCACCCTCCCTTCCCTTTCTGCATGCATGCCACTCCCCAAGTCCACTGATAGGGGAGGTTCTCCTCTTCTTTCTGATCTTAGTCTATCAGTTCTCATCAAAAGTGGCTGCACTGTCCTCTACTGTGGCCTGGTAAGGCTGCTCCCCCCTCAGGGGGAAGTGATCAACGAGCAGGCCAATCAGATTATGTCAGAGGCAGTCCCTCTTCCCATTACTATGTAACCCACTTGGACACTGAACTGCCATGGGCTACATCTGTGCAGGGGTTCCAGGTCATCTCCACAAATAGTCCTTGGTTGGAGTATGATTTTCTGGGAAGTTCCCTGTGTTCAAATTATCTTATTCTGTTGCTCTCCAACAGAGAGTTCCCGTCCCCTCCAGCCCTTACTATTTCCCACTTCTTACATAAAATTCCATTCACTCTGCCCATCAGTTGGCCATCAGGCTCAGCATCTGCTTTGACAGTCTATACTGCAGAGGCTTTAAGAGGCCCTCTGTGGCAGGTTTCAAGATTGTTTCCTGTTTTCTTCTGGCTTTCAGAGGCCCTCTGTAGCAGGTTCCGAGGTTGTTTCCTATTTTCTTTTTCTTCTGATGTCCATCCTCTTTGCCTTTCAGGATGGGGATTGAACATTTTAGTTAGGGTCCTCTCTTTTGCTTAGTTTGTTTAGATGTACAGATTTTAGTGGGTTTATTCTATGTTGTATGTTTATATGAGTGAGTATATAGCATGCGTGTTTTTTTGCTTCTGGGACAACTCACTCAGGATGATCCTTTCCAGGTCCCACCATTTACCTGCAAATTTCATGATTTCCTTATTTTTCATTGCTGAGTAATACTCCATTGTATAGATGTACCACAGTTTCTGCATCCATTCTTCAGTTGAGGGGCATCTGGGTTGTTTCCAGCTTCTGGCTATTACAAATAAAGCTGCTACAAACATGGTTGAGCAAATGTCCTTTTTGTGTACTTGCGCCTTTTTTGGGTATATGCCTAGGAGTGGTATGGCTGGATCTTGAGGTAGCACTACTCCTAGTTGTCTGAGAAAGCGCCAGATTGATTTCCAGAGCAGTTGTACCAGTTTACATTCCCACCAGCAGTGGAGGAGGGTTCCCCTTTCTCCACAACCTCTCCAGCATGTGTTGTCCCTTGAGTTTTTCATCTTGGCCATTCTGATGGGTGTAAGGTGAAATCTCAGGGTTGTTTTGATTTGCATTTCCCTAATGGCTAATGAGATTGAGCATTTCTTTAAGTGCTTCTCTGCCATTCGATATTCCTCTACAGAGAATTCTCTGTTTAGCTCTGTTCCCCATTTTTAAAGTGGATTACTTGGTTTATTGTTTTTCTGCTTGTTTAGTTCTTTATATATATTGGATATGAGTCCTCTGTCAGATAAAGGGTTGGTAATGATTCTTTCCCAATCTGTAGGCAGTCGCTTTGTTTTGATGACGGTGTCCTTTGCTTTACAGAAGCTTTTCAATTTCATAAGGTCCCATTTATTGATTGTTGCTCTTAGAGCCTGTACTGTTGGTGTTCTGTTCAGGAAGTTTTCTCCTGTACCAATGAGTTCTAGGGTATTCCCCACTTTTTTTTCCTAGCCGATTTAATGTGTCTGGTTTTATGTTGAGGTCTTTGATCCACTTGGACTTCAGTTTTGTACAGGGTGACAAGTATGGATGTATTTTCATTTTTCTACATGTAGACATCCAGTTGGACCAGCACCATTTGTTGAAGATGTTATCTTTTTTCCATTGAATGGTTTTGGCATCTTTGTCAAAAATCAGGTGTCCGTAAGTGTGTGGATTTATTTCTGGGTCTTCTGTTCGATTCCATTGATCCACCATTCTTTTTCTATGCCAGTACCATGCAGTTTTTATAACTGTTGCTCTATAGTACAGCTTGAGATCAGGGATGGAGATACCTCCAGAAGATCTTTTATTGTAGAGGATTGTTTTAGCAATTCTCGGTTTCTTGTTATTCCATACGAAGTTGAGAATTTTTCTTTTCAGGTCTGTAAAGAATTGTGTTGGCAATTTGATGGGAATTGCATTAAATCTGTAGATTGCTTTTGGTAAGATGGCCATTTTTACTATGTTAATCCTGCCAAGCCATGAACATGGGAAATCTTTCCATCTTCTCATATCTTCCTCTAATTCTTTCTTCAGAGACTTGAAGTTTTTTTCATACAAGTCTTTGACTTGCTTGGTTAGGGTTACACCTAGGTACTTTATGTCATTTGTGGCTATTGTGAATGGTGTTGTTTCTCTAATTTCTTTCTCAGCCCTTTTGTCTTTTGTATACAGGAGGGCTTCTGATTTTTTTGAGTTAATTTTGTATCTGGCCACTTTGCTGAAGGTGTTTATCAGCTGTAGGAGTTCCCTGGTAGAGTTTTTGGGGTCACTCACATATACTATCATATCATCTGCAAATAGTGATAATTTGACTTCTTCCTTTCCTATCTGTATCCCCTTGATCTCCTTCAACTGTCTTATTGCTCTAGCAAGGACTTCCAGCACTACGTTGAAGAGATATGGAGAGAGTGGGCAGCCTTGTCTTGTCCCTGATTTCAGTGGGATTGCTTTAAGTTTCTCTCCGTTCAGTTTGATGTTGGCTATAGGCTTGCTGTATATCGCCTTTACTATGTTTAGATATGTGCCTTGTATCCCTGATCTCTCCAGTACTTTAAACATGAATAGATGTTGGATTTTGTCAAATGCTTTTTCAGCATCTAAGGAGATTATCATGTGGTTTTTTTCTTTCAGTTTGTTAATATGGTGGATCACATTGATGGATTTCCGTATATTGAACCACCCCTGCATACCTGGGATGAAGCCTACTTGGTCATAGTGGATAATATCTTTGATGTGTTCTTGGATTCGGTTTGCAAGTATTTTGTTAAGTACTTTTGCATCAATGTTCATAAGGGAGATTGGCCTGAAATTCTCTTTCTTTGTTGAGTCTTTGTGAGGTTTAGGTACCAAGGTGACTGTGGCTTCATAGAATGAGTTTGGTAATGTTCCTTCTGTTTCTATTTTGTGGAATAGTTTGAAGAGAATTGGAGTTAGCTCTTCTTTGAAGGTCTGGTAGAATTCTGCGCTGAAGCCATCTGGTCCTGGGCTTTTTTTGGATGGGAGACTTTTATGACTGCTTCTATTTCTTTGGGGGATACAGGACTATTTAATTGATTTACCTGGTCCTGATTCAGCTTTGGTAAGTCAAATCGATCAAGAAAATTGTCCATTTCATTTAGATTTTCAAATTTTGTGGCATATAGACTTTTGAAGTAAGTCCTAATGATTGTTTGGATTTCTTCAGTGTCTGTAGTTATGTCCCCCTTTTCATTTCTGATTTTGTTGATTTGGGTGGTGTCTATGTGCCTTGTAGTTAGCTTGGCTAAGGGTTTGTCGATCTTGTTGATTTTCTCAAAGAACCAGCTCTTGGTTTCATTGATTCTTTGAATTGTTTTATTTGTTTCTAATTGATTGATTTCAGCCCTGAGTTTGATTATTTCCAGCCGTCTACTCCTTTTTGGTGTGTCTGCTTCTTCTTTTTCTAGGGTTTTTAAGTGGGCCGTTAAGTTACTTGAATGAGCTGTCTCGAATTTCTTCTTGAAGGCACTTAGTGCTATGAACTTTCCTCTTAGCACTGCTTTCATTGTGTCCCACAAGTTTGGGTATGATGTGTCTTCATTTTCATTGAGTTCTAGAAAGGCTTTAATTTCTTTCTTTATTTCTTCCCTAACCCAGCTGTCATTTAGTAGCAAGTTGTTCAGTTTCCATGTGTGTGTAGGCTTTTTGCTATCTCTGTTGTTGTTGAAGTCCATCTTTATTCCATGGTGATCAGACAGGATACAAGGGATTATTTCAGTCTTCTTGTATCTGTTGAGGCTTGCTTTGTGACCAACTATATGGTCTATTTTGGAGAAGGTTCCATGAGGTGCTTAGAAGAAGGTAAATTCTTTTGTGTTTGGGTGTAAAGTTCTGTAAATGTCTGTGAGGTCCATTTGATTCATGACCTCTGTCAGAGATATTGTTTCTTTGTTTAATTTCTGTTTTGTTGACCTGTCCTCTGTTGAGAGTGTGGTGTTGAAGTCTCCCACTATTAATGTGTGGGGATCTATATGTGGTTTAAATTTTATCAATGTTTCTTTAACAAATGTGGGTGCCCTTGTATTTGGAGCATAGATGTTCAGGATTGTGATGTCTTCCTGGTGGAATTTTCCTTTGATGAATATGAAGTGTCCTTCCCCATCTCTTTTGATTAATTTTGGTTGAAAGTCTATTTTATCAGATATTAGAATGGCTACTCCTGCTTGTTTCTTGGGTCCATTTGCTTGGAAAGTCGTCTTCCAACCTTTTACCCTCAGGTAATGTCTATCTTTGTGTCTTAGGTGTGTTTCTTGTATGCAACAGATTGCTGGGTTTTGTTTACATATCCATTCTGTTAATCTGTGTCTTTTTACTGGAGAGTTGAGTCCATTGATGTTGAGAGAGATTAATGACCAGTGGCTGTTAGATCCTTTGATTTTGATGTTGGCTGTGTTCATAAGGTTGTGTGCTTGGTTGCTTTTTGTTTTGCTGTAGTAAGGTTAATTATTTCCTGTGTTTCCTTTACAGAAGCTAATTTTCTTGGGTTGTATTTTCCCTTCCAGTATCTTCTGTAATGCTGGATTTGTGTGTAGGTATTGTTGAAATTTGTTTTTTTCATTGAATATCTTGTTTTCTTCGTCTATGAGGACTGAGAGTTTTGCAGGGTATAGTAGCCTGGGTTGACATTTGTGTTCTCTTAGGGTCTGCATGATATCTGTCCAGGCCCTTCTGGCTTTCATAGTTTCTGTTGAAAAGTCAGGTGTGATTCTAATGGGTTTGCCGTTATATGTTACTTGGCCTTTTTCCCTTGCAGCTTTTAGTATTTTTTCTTTGTTCTGTATACTTACTGTTTTGATTATTATGTGGCGGGAGGATTTTCTTTTCTGGTCAAATTTGTTGGGTGTTCTGTAGGCCTCATGTATCCTTATTGGCTTCTCCTTTAACTTGGGGAAATTTTCTTCAATGATTTTGTTGAAAATATTTTCTGGGCCTTGGAGAAGGAAGTCTTCTTTTTCCTCTATTCCTATTATTCTTAGGTTTTGTCTTTTCATATTGTCTTGGATTTCTTGGACGGTCTGTGTCAGGAAGTTTTTGGATTTAACATTTTCTTTGACAGATACATCAATTTCTTCCATTGTATCTTCTACACCTGAGATTCTTTCTTCCATTTCTTGTAGTCTGTTGGTTATGCTTACCTCTGTAGTTCCTGTTTTCTTCCCTAAATTCTTACTCTCCATTATTTCTTCCATTTGTGTTTTGTTTAATTTTTCTAGTTCTATCTTCAGGTCTTGAGTTGTTTTGTTTACTTCCTTCACCTGTCTGCTTGTATTTTCCTCTTTTTCTTTTAGTTCCTTCAACTCTGTCTCTTTTATTTCTTTCAGTGAGTTAATTATTTCTTCTCTGAAGGCCACAAGCTGTTTGGGTGCATCTTCCCGTATTTCTTCACGGATGGCCCTAATCTGCTTGTCTTTATCTTCCTCCATTTCTTGACGGATAGCCATGATCTGTTTGGTTTTATCTTCCTCTAATTCTTTACGTATTTTATTTGTTTCCTCTATTATCCTCTTCATCAACATAGATGTAAGGTCATCTTCTTGATTTTCTATTATGCTGCATTGTTCAGGGCTGTTCGCCCCTGGATGGCTGGTTTCTTGAGATGCCATATTGCTCTGTCTTTTGTTGGTTGAGTCTTTACACTGACCTCTACCCATTGGGCTGATTTAGGTGTTGGCTGTTAATTTCTGTGCTTCCTGGAGTCCTGAGGTAGGGAGTATCCCCTTGGCCGGAAGATGATTTTTCCTGAAGGAGTCCTTCTCTGCTTTTTGGTTATGGTCACTGTATGGCCAGTGTTTCTCAGGAGTTGCCACTGCTCACCTCAGGATTATAGCCCTGAGTAGTAGCTGTGGTCTATGTTAGGCAGGGGGGATCTCCTCTTACCCATAGAATTTCTCAAGACAGCTGCCCCACTGCTGGGTTTCTTGTTATAAATTTAGTGTGCTGCTGCTCACTAAATTTCCATGTACAGTCCTCTTGAAGAAACTGCTGATTCCCTAGCTGTGGGGTTTTCTCCCAACAGGGAAACTCAGTCTGTTATCCTGGGCGCACAGTTGTGTCCGGGAAAGTGGGAGGTGCACTCAGCAAGTCTCTGGGCCAGAGGCTGATTGCTCTGCTCTGGACCTGGAGAATGTGCACCTAGGTTGAGTTGGCGCCTGGGGCACTGCTCTGGTCTGGAGGCTGGGTGCCTCACTCTGGACCAGAAGCTGTGTGTCTCTGTCTGGGATGGCGGCTGCAGGCACTGCTCTGGTCCAGACGCTGTGGGTGCAGCCCTCTTGAAGGACCAGGGATTCGCACAGTTTTGACAGTCTAGCTAGGGATAACTGGTTGATCCTTGGCACAGTATCTGAGGGCTGCTGTAATGGCTCTCTGGCTTTTGTAGGTCTGAGGATGCAGCTGTGTGTCCCAGTGTCCTAGGGGGACTCAATAATGGCGGCAGAGCACAGCGCTCCTGCCTGCACTAGAGTCTGTGTGAGTCCAGGAAGTGTTTTGGTGCTGGGTGTCCTAAGCGTTAGAGCTGATGACCCCCTCCGCTGGGGGTTTCCTTCTGCCAGAGACACGCAGTCTGGTGCCCTGGTGCCCTGGTGCCCACAGTTCTATCTGAGGCGGCGAATCAGGCGCTCAGGCAGGGCTCTGTGCAGGCGCCTGTGTCCCGGCTCTGGGTCCGGGCTGGCTCTTGGGGCACCCGCAGAACCCGAGTCTTTTCCAGGGGATCTCTGGGTAACCTGGGGTCGGTCCCAATTGTTTCCTGCTCCGTGGGGTTATCTCTCGACTGGGAAATCCAGTCTATGGTGTTGTGGGCCCACAGTTCAGTCTGGGACCGTGACCAGATCGCGCTGGCAAAGGGTAGCTCTGGGCTGGCGACCAAGCGCCTGGCGGAACCGGGATCTCTTCTGCGGTTTATCCGGGTGAGTTAAAGCTGATTGAATCCCCCACCGTGGGGTATCCTCTCACCTGTGAAACACAATCCCTTGTGTTTTATGGCCGCGAGTTCTGATTGCTGGTCACTGTGCCAATCCTGCTGTGCTGCTCCTCAGAATGAGAGTCCTCCCGGTGCCGCCATCTTGCCCTGCCTCCCAACCCAACTATTTTTTATAATAGTTTTTTCACTTTTCTTTAAAGTATATTTGAAAGATAGATGTTATTTTATCCTAGGCAAATTTGTCAGAAAAATATGTATTGTTGATTAAAACAATTTCCCGATGAAATCAAGAACCCAAAATGAATAAAAATATTTAACATGTTTCTGATACTGACTTAATAAGTTTAACATAATTATCCCTAGTTGCATCCGTTTTCCTGGAAATGAGATAGTTCTATCTTTACGGCTAAAAAATGCCAGTGTTTATTTAAATCATATGTTATTCATTCCTTTGTTATTGAACACCTAGGTTGATTCTCTAATGTAACTGTTATAAATAATAGCATATTGAGCATTGATGGACAAGTATCTCTAAAAAGCTAAGCTCTATGATAAGCAGACCCGTTTATTTATTTACTTATTTATTTATTTATCTATTTATCTATCTATCTATCTATTTATTTATTTGAGGAAACTGCATGCTGATTTCCATAGTGACTGGAACACTTTATATTTCCACTGACACACTTGTCAAAATTTTAAAATGTTTTGTTTTAATTTCTTCTTTGAGGATTTCATATATTCAATCAATATATTTTGATTTTACTGACTCCTCACTCCTGCCTTTTATTGCATTTGGTTCCACCTGCCCTCCTCCACCTCTTTCCAAAATTAAAGTTTTTTTTTAATACCCCACAGAATGCAGTTTGGTTTGCATTTTTATATATTCATATGTATGAGGCCATCCACTGATGCCTAGTCAAGCTACCAATGATCACTCCCTCAAAGATGGCTCCCTCAAAGCAGTCATCATCTCTCAATAACTCTTTATCTAGGGTTGAGGATTATGATATCTCACCCCATGATCGAATACTGATAACCACAGCTGTTATGAGTTCATGAATAAAGATGTCATTTCATCCTACTCAGAACAGCTGAGAATAAGGGAGAAGAATGACAACAAATGCTAGCAAGGATTCGGGGAAAGAGGATCTCTCATTCACTATTGTTCAGAGTGCAAATTGTGCAGCCACCAAGAAAATCAGAGTGGAGGTTCGTCGGAAAGTTAAAAAGAGATATACCGTATGACCCAGTTATGCCACATATATCCAAAACACTTGATGTCCATCACAAAGACACTTTCTCACCCATGTTTATAGTTGCTCTATTCACAAACCTAGAAAACAGCCTACATTACTGCTGAGTGGATAGAGAATGGGGCACAATACTTCCTGTGTATATGTTTTAATTTGCATTTCCCTGATTGCTAAGAATGTTGAACACTTCTTCACATATTTTTGTATATTTTTATTTCTTTTTTGTTGTTAAGATCTATGGTTTATCCTAAGTTGAGTTGTTTATTTCTTGATGTTCGGTTTTTTGAGTTATTGTATATTCTAGACACTAATTCTATGTCAAATATATATAGCTATCAGAAACGTTTTAATATTCAGTAAGTTGCTTTTTCAGTCAATTAACATTTTTCTTTGCAGTAAGAAGCTTTTTTGTCTGTTTGTTTTATATTGATTTTCAAGAGTGTGTTTCTCTGTGTAGACTTGGTTGTCCTGGACTTGTTTTGCAGACCAGGCTGGCCTCGAACTCACGAAGATCCGCTTGCCTCTGTCTCCCTGAAGTGCTGGGATTACAGGCATGTGCCACTCTTCCCGTCTGCAATAAGAAGCTTTTTAAATTTCCTGAAGTCACACTTAGAGACTGCTGTGCAATCAGTGTCTGCATTTCAGAATGCCTTTCTCTGAGCCTTACTCGTGAAGTGTACTCCCTGCTAATTCTTCTTGATACTGATGTTTCAGAGTTTCAGGCCTAACCTGGAAATCTTTGATTCATTTGGAATTGATTTGTGTGCAAGATGAGAGATAGAGTCAAGTGTTATCCTTCTACATGTAGATAGTACTTTTTCCAGCTCCAGTTGTTAAAAGATACTGCATTTTTCTAGTATGTATTTTTGTGTCTTTGCAAAAATCAGTTGGTTTCATGAGCTTACATCTGAGTCTTCTGTTCTATTCCACCAACCAATGTGTCTGTTATTGTGCCAGTACTATGCTTGTTTTAGTACCATGTAGTAAAATTTCAAATCAGGAATAGTATACAACCAGCAGTGTTTTTATTGTTTGGAATTGTTTTGGCTATCTCAGCCCTTTTGTGCATTTGTATCATTATTTTATTTTATTTTTTAAAATGTTTTTAATGAAAATAGATTTACCATACTTTCCACTCCATTTCCTCCCTCTGGTTCCTCCTAGTTATCTTCCTTCAAATCCTTCGCACATGCTCTACCTCACATTGATAGCTCTTTTTCTTTTATCCTATTGGTTACATACGTGATATTTTAAGTTTCTTTTTCTTTTTTTGTGAAGAATTACATTGAGATATTGAGAGGTATTATATTTGAATATATATTATATATGTAGATTGCTTTTGGTAGAATAAACATTTTGCAGTTTTAAACCTGTTAATCCATGAACAGGGGAAGTATTTTGATCTCCTGATGTTTTCAATGTTTTCTCTGATATTTAAGGTTTTCTGGCAGAGGTCCTTCACTTCCTTAGTTAGGTCATTTGGGAGTCATTGTGAATGACATCATTTCCCTGATTTTTCTTTCAGTTTGTGTTTCTTTGCTATTTGAGCATGTTAATTTTGTATCCTGCTACTTTGCTGGATTTCCTGGTGGAGACTTTGAGGACTCTCATATATAAATCACCTGCAAGTATGAATGCTTTAACATCTTCCTTTCATATTCATATCCCATTTGTTTTCTCTTCTGAAGTCTTATTACTCTAACTAGGATGTCCAGCACTGTTTTGTCTTCTTTTTTATCTCACCGCTCCCTGACATCCTTGCCTTATTCACAATCTTAGTAGGAATGCTTCCAGTTTGTCTCCATTTAGCATGGCGATGTCTCTTGGTTTGTCTTGGATAGCCTTTATTGTATTGACATATGCTCCCTCCACTCTTACTCTACCCAGGGTTTTATCAGGAGTGGATGGTGGATTTGTTCAAAGTTATTTTCTCTTTCTATTTCTCTGTCTATGACCCTGTGTTTTTAGCCCTTGAGTCCATTTATATGATGAATTACAATTATTGATTTACATATATTAAAATATACCTGTATCCCTGGAGTTATTATGGTATGTGATAGTTTAGATATGTTGGTTTGCAAGTATTTTATTAAGAACTTTTGCATTTTTTATTTGTCAGGGAGATCCTCCCATTCCTTTATCTGGTTTTGGTAGCAGGGTAATACTGGTGTCAGAGAAAGTGTTTAGAAGTGTTCTTCCTTTTTGTGTTTTATACAATAATTTGAGGTATGCTTATTATTCTTTGAAGATTTAATGGACTGCTTTACTGAATCCATCTGTCCCTAGGCTTTTTTTTTTTAGTTAGGAGAATTTATTTTATATTTTCTGAAACATAATTTCAGTATATAGCCCTGGCTGACCAGGAACTCCATGCAGACCACATGGGACTCACTGAGGTTCCTCATGGGGCTCTTTGGGATCTTTCAGTAAACTTAATTTTAATGTAGGCATTGAGATCTATGAACATATCTTTTAGACATGCCTTACCGTATCCCATAGATTTGTATATGTTGTAATTTTGTTATTATTTGATTCTACGGATGCTTTTATTTTTTTTTTTATTTCTTCATTGATCCATTCATTCTGTATTACATTGTTCAATCCTCACCAGTTTGTATATTTTCTGAAGTTTCCATTTTGCTGTTTGTGTAAATGTTATCCCATTGTAGTCAGATAAAACACAGGATGCTGTCTTAATTTTCCTTATTTCTTGAGACTTGTTGCCACTTGGATTCTTAATAACTGAAATTTTGACAGAGGTAAGAGACTGTCAATGTATTTTTAATTTTCCATCTACTAACTTAATTATGATGAACTTTCATATGTTTATTGGCCATTTGTACTATAGCTGTGTTGAGAACTCTGCTTATTTCATTAGCCTGTTATTGATTGGGTTGTTTATTTCTTTGTTATTTAGCTTTCTGAGTTCTTTTTATAGTCTAAATAAGAACACTTTGTCAAATGGGCAGTTAGAAAATATTTTCTCCCACTCTTCAGGCTGCCTCTTTACTCAGCTGCTTCCTTTGATGTGAGGGATCTTCTGAATTTAATGAAGTCTCCCTGACCCCTCTCTTCGCTCCCCCCCTCTGTGTGTGTGTGGGTGTGCAGGAACACATATGCCAAGGCATACAGGTAAAGGTCAGAAGACAATGCTGGGTGTCTGCCCTCACCTTCCTGTTTCTATGAGATGGGGCTCTCTTTTGCTGTTCACTGCTGTTTAAACCAAGCTACCTGGTGTGTAAGCTTGTGAGGATTCTCTTGTCTCCGCCCCATCTAGCTACACAGACACTGACCTATACACACGTTTACTGCAAGCAGCTTTGTGTGAGTTCTGGAGATTTGAATTTATATTCTTACTTTTGGACAATGCTTTACCTACTGAACCATATCTCTACCCTAGCCCCATCCTTTTATTTGTCACAGTTCCCCTCTACTGCCTAGATAGGTTTCCCTGGTCTTACTTTTCCTAGCCTCTAAAAGTATTGAGAAATCACATGTTCTCACACGGAAATCCCATCTATGGTATTCCTGCAGGCTGGCAGGAAAGGTTCTATTTATCACCTATTTCTGGAAACAACACAAATTACAGATCTGCAGTGTGTTAGCACATAATTAGTATGAAATGAGGTGATGATAAATGTTGTGCTAATAAATTAAGGTCTTTACCCTGAATAAATTTGAAAGGGATTGAGGAAGAATAAACATTTCAAAAATATTGATGAAATATTGATGAACTGTGGTTCATCAGGGGAAGATACTTGCCATACAAACCTAATGACCTGTTCTCAATTCCTAGAGCCACAAGAGAAAACTGACTCCAAAACGTTGTTCTCTGGCCTCTGACTTCTATACAAATGCCATAGCACAAGTGTGTGCGCACACATACATACAAATAGACAGACAGACAGACAGACAGACAGACAGACAGACAGATGATACATAAATAGATAGATGTTGAGGTGGCATTATTTTTTTAACTTTTATTAGTTACACATTATTCACGTTGTATCCCCCCATAAACCCCTCCCTTCGCCCCTCCTAATCCCACCTTCCCTCCCCCTTCTTCACGCATGGAGGTGGCATTATTTTAAATATATGTACTTTGTAACTGACTAACCTTCCTCTAGCGCTCATTTGCCTCATTTTTCTGTTTGTTTTCACTTGACTGGCCAAAGCTAACTCTAATCTAATCTGTGCATTAAGTTAAATAAATCAATTTTTAAATTTAATTAAAGTTTTAAATTAAATTAATACCTTTAACTAAATCAATTTTTAAATTCAATTAAAGTTTTAAATTAAATTATGTCTGTTTGATGTCCGTCAAAGTGATAAGTTGGAAAAAAAACAAAAACAAAAAAAGGGATAAGTTGGGATTCTTCCTCTAATAATTTTCTGTGAAAATATATATTTCTTTCTTTGATATAAAACAGAAGACAAAGTCATATATATTAGCACTCAACACCAAAGATGACAAGCCAAATGCCAAGAGGAAAGCTTCTTTGGTAGGCCTGCCTGTGACTCTTTCCACATTCTGGGCTGTATGCAAGATTATTAGGCTTTTGTATGAGAATAACATACCAAATTCTGAACTTTACTCACCCCTACCCTACATAGGGAGGGGTGTTTCAAGTACTTCAGGGCATGCTTAAGACCACAGATAATACACACTTCCATCAATATTGGGCTATTCCTATTCATATATATCTATGATAGTTTAATTTACAAATTAATGGGGACAGTATAAGATTAACTATAATAACCAGTAATTGTGATAATATCATATAATCAATTATTTAAAATTTAGAAACCGTTTATTTTTGGAGAATTTATGGGTATTTTATGTGTATGTGTGTATGTGTGTGCAAGTGCCTCTTGAGGTGGCAAGAGGGTGTTAGACCTCTAGGAGCTGGAGATCCAGGAGGTTGTAAGTCACCGACTTGGGTGCTGAGAACATAACTCATGTCTTCTGTCAGAGCCTCAGCTCTCTTAACCACTGAAGCACCTTTCCAGCCCTCTCTCCAGGCTTTTTCCCTGCACAGTTTCAGATGACATTTACTAGTGGGTCATTGAAACTGAGAAAAGCAAATACTTTCATAATATTTTTATTTTAATGTTGCTGGTTTGACTAATGTATTAACAAGATAGTGTATATAACAAGTTAGGTGTTATTATGGAGTTATTCTTTTTGATGCTTAGCAGACAGTGGTGAGGTGGAGTTAGCTAGAATAATTGTTATTGTAGAGTGGCTACTTATTCAGGTTTTGCAGGAAGAGAAATTAGGGTAGATTTGAAACAATGATAAAATTTAGAAATCATATAGCTAATAATTGGGGCAAGGCATAATCAGTGAGTAAAAAGCCCAAGTGGCAAGGGAATTTAGGATAAATCTGCTTACCTAGATCCTTGCTGAACATGGGTTGCTGTAATCAGACATCATCTAAGCATAGTGGAAATAAGTTACTGGCTCATAAATTGAGAATGGTAAGGTATTAAAAGTCACAGATACTGATGAACTTGCTTATCTCAGAAGTGCCTGGTTAGAGTTTTTTCAAGGAGAGAAGCTTTGTCCAGAATACAAAGCTGTGGGCTTAGGTTGATGAATCCATGTGCAAAAGAGACCGTAGGAAGACTGTAGTAAATTAAGAGCAGAGTTACAGAAATTAACAGTCCACATTGCCAGTAGAAGAAGAGAATTGACAATGGATCAACCATCAGAGACACGAATCACTCAATAAGTGCTGGAGACTTCATGCATGTGTTATCTCATTTCATCTTACAGTAAGCACAGCAACATTGATCTGCTTTCTCAGATAATGGGGTTATGACCCAGTTGGCTTAACTGACTCCATACACACTTATGATAGATGATAGGACCAGTGATTTGGATCCAGGCAGCTCAGATTCTGTACCTCATACCGTTTTCCATTGTTAAACTGATGAATGCATTTTAAGAGGAGTTAAAATACTTTTTACACTATATTACAGGATTTTTGACTCCTGACTGCCCAACAGGCTACTGAAAGGGAAGAACTTGAGGGAGTAAAGGAGTCCACTTTACTTGTATGGTAGATGATAGCACCATATTAGGTTTTCTCCTCATCTTCAGTTTATCCATTTGGACATTTATTAAAAAATAGGCTAGTTTTATCTTGTGAAACAAAGGACATGTTTTTACTTGGTTTCTGTTTAGCCATTGGCTTAACTTTTCTTTCTTGTTTATTTATTTTTTATTATTGTTTGTTACAATTTATTCACTTTGCTTCCTAGCTGTAGCCTCCTCCTTCCTCTCCTCCTGGTCCCTTGCTTCCTCCTTCTTTTCCCCCTATGTACCTCCCCTAGTCCACTGATAGGGGAGGTCCCCCTCCTCTACTATCTGACCTAGCCTATCAGGTCTCATCAGGATTGTCTGGATTCTCTTTCTCTGTGACCTAGTAAGTCCACCTCACCAGGGGGATTTGATCAAAGAGCAGGCAACCAAGTTCCTGTGACTGTCCCTGCTCCCCTTACCAGGGAAGCCCCATGGAGAGTGAGCAGCCCATGGGCTACATCTGAACAGGGAGTATAGGTCCTCTCCCCACATGGTCCTTGGTTGATTCATCAGTCTCTGCAGGCTTAGCTTTTTAAAGAGAGAAGGTGTTGTGTACATCTCTGCTCTTTGCCAATGCTCCACTGAGGTGTAGTGTGTGTGCTTCTGTCCTGAGTTCTGATGGGCCAAATGTGCAGTCTGACAAGATGTAAGCACCTCTGTGCCTGTGGCACCTGCTTCCGTGGGGTCATATTTCCACATGTTTTCCCCTGTTGGTAGCATAAACAATTATCATTTAATTTTTATTGGTAAGTTTAAAAAACAGACAGTGTCTGGAAACAAACAAACAAAAACATCTAAATTCAAGAGTGAAATAGATATCACATAGATATTTCTACAATAATCCACTATCATGGGAGCTATTTTTTTCTTTTCAATATGTTCCTTGACTTTGTATAACTACAACAATTAAATAGTTGAGGATGCTGCTCTGCTATTAGCAAAAGAATTGCTTTGAAAGAATGAAAATTTAGGTGCTACTATCAAAATTCCATCAGACGAACAGCCTTGAGACATTAGAAGCCCCACATAAAAGTCAGAAACAGAAACAAGTTCTTAAATCTCCAGAGAGAAGCGAAATGTCATAATGAGATGTTTCACTCAAGAAAAGCCTTCATTTCCATAGGAAATGGAAATGCTTGATGTCAAAGACCTTTGTAAAAGGCTGAAAAGATTGCCTACATGAAATCGGCAGCAAAAATACAATCTTGGGGCTCATTTTGGTAAAATATGCCAACTATTTAATTTAAAAGCCTTCCAAACTATCTAGAAATCAGAAGTTTTCTTCAAGGTTTTAGGTACAGAGACCAATCACTGAGTTAATTGTCCTTCTTGATTACCTACATAGATGTCTCTATCAAAGTTTATTCAGCCAATAAAGAGAGTCCTATATTTTACAAACTTGAAGATATGTATGAAGAAGAAAATCCTGCTTTCAAGTTAAAAACCTGACAATTTTGAGGAAGAATGCCCAAAAGTGAGACTCATCAATATCATTGTACACACAGAATAAATGCAATCAACAAATTATGTATTATGAAAAAAATAAATGCACAAGGCTTACTTCAAATTCTAAGGACTTTTTTTTTCTCATAATAAAAAGTTGCTTCTCGGCCTCTCCTGTCTCTGGTTTGGAAGTTAGAATCCAAAGTTGGGAGGGAGGCCGAAATTGCAAGTTGTTATTCCTCTGCCCCAACATGAAAGGGAACTGTTTGTATGATAAGAAACAAGAAAAATGTGGAAAAGAGCCACATAAGAATTAACAGATTTCCAGGACTGCTGGAGAGTGGCAGTCAGCTTTGGAAAGATCCAGCTTATGTTCAGCCAGATGCAACTCCAGTGATAAGGGAAGAGGCTTCTCTTTAATGGTACTAAGCCCTGACAATTACAGTCTTTTTCAGCAAACGACTTGATTGTTACCATGAACTCCATTGCACACTTTTACTCCCAAACTGTACATTTTTAAAATTTCTTTCTACCCCACTTTGTTGCTCTTTTTGTTGTAGATATGAGTAAAAATAATCAGAAAAAGAGAAAAGCCACAAATTCAATGTTATGCTATCTTAAAATTTCCTCCACCAAGTAAATCAGTCCGTTGCTTTTAAGTTCAGCCTCATGTACATATTCAGGATGTAGGCAAAATTAAATAACCTTCTTTGCCAAAATATGACAAGAATGGCCACTAGCCCTGTTGCTAATAAAGTCCATGTTTCTCTCTGCAACCTTGTGATTCAGACGCACACTGTCTGCATTACTCTCAAGAGTTCTTCGTTCAAACATTCCACAGAAATGGCCCACTAACCTCTACACGACTGAGCACACAGTAGCTTTTCTCGCCCACAGTTCAGGTTGGGTTTCTCACTTCTTTGGTTCCAATTTTGTATTAGTTAATTTTCTGTTACTGTGATAAATACCCTGACAGAAAAAAATTAGAAAAAAAAAGTTTGTTTTGGCTTATAGTTCCATATGGATACAGTCCATCATGGAAGAGGGTAGATGTCTTTGATCAAGGCTGCCACAGGAGACCATGTTGGTGTCCATCCACCATGCTGTCACCAGACCTATGTTGATGTCCATGTTCTTTGGCCAGAAGCCAGTTGATGTCTGTGATCAGGGCTTCCCCAGGAAACCATGCTGATTGCCTATGGTCTGTGCTGCCACTGGCTGTTATGGACAGAGATGTTTGTCCTGCAGTATTCATGGCGGTGGATACATAATTGCGAATGAGAAGCATTGAAAGCTTCTGAGGCAAATCCTCTTCCAAATAAAATGAGAAACAACCCAGTCAGGAAGTTATTAA
>NW_026592118.1:1043811-1177906 GCF_907164565.1 Psammomys obesus | reverse complement strand
GTAGAAAAATGCAAATAGATCCATACTTATCACCCTGCACAAAACTAAAGTCCAAGTGGATCAAAGACCTCAATATAAAACCAGACACACTAAACCTCTTAGAAGAAAAAGTGGGGAAGAGCCTTGAACTCATTGGCACAGGAGACAACTTCCTGAACAGAACACCAACAGCACAGGCTCTAAGAGCAGCAATCAATAAGTGAGACCTCATGAAACTGAAAAGCTTCTGTAAAGCAAAGGACACTGTCGTCAGAACAAAACGACTGCCTATAGATTGGGAAAGGATCATCACCAACCCTATATCTGACAGAGGGCTAATATCCAGTATATATATAAAGAACTCAAGAAGTTAAACAGCAACAAATCAAGTAATCCAATTAAAAAATGGAGTACAGAGCTAAACAGAGAATTCCCAATAGAGAAATATAGAATGACAGAGAAACACTTACAGAAATGTTCAATGTCCTTAGTCATAAGGGAAATGCAAATCAAAACAACCCTAAGATTTGACCTTACACCTATCAGAATGGCTAAGATCAAAAACTCAAGTGACATCATATGCTGGAGAGGTTGTGGAGAAAGGGGAACCCTCCTCCACTGCTGGTGGGACTGTAAACTGGTACAACCACTCTGGAAATCAATCTGGCGCTTCCTCAGACAACTAGGAATAGCGCTTCCTCAAGATCCAGCTATACCACTCCTAGGCATATACCCAAAAGAGGCTCAAGTACACAGTAAGGACATTTGCTCAACCATGTTTGTAGCAGCCTTATTTGCAATAACCAGAAGCTGGAAACAGCCTATATGTCCCTCAGTGGAGGAATGGATACAGAAATTGTGGTACATCTACACAATGGAATATTACTCGCAATAAAAAACAAGGAAATCATGAAATTTGCAGGTAAGTGGTGGGATCTGGAAAAGATCATCCTGAGTGAGCTATCCCAGAAGCAGAAAGATGCACATGGTATATACTCACTCATATAGACATATAATATAGGATAAACCTACTAAAATCTGTACACCTAAAGAAACTATCAAGAGGGAGGACTCTTGCTAAAGTATTCATTTCCTATCCAGAAAGGCAAAGAGGATGGACATCAGAAGAAGGAGAAAAGAGGGAACAAGTCAGGAGCCTGACACAGAGGACCTCTGAAAGGCTCTGCCCTGCAGACTATCAAGGCAGATGCTGAGACTTATGGGCAATCTTTGGGCAGAGTGCAGGGAATCTTAGGAGAGAAGTGGGAAACAGTAAGATCTGGAGAGGACAGGAATTCCACAAGGAGAGCAACACAACCAAAAATTCTGAGCACAGGAGTCTTTCCTGAGACTGATACTCCAACCAAGACTATGCATGGAGATAACCTAAAACCCCTGCACAGATGTAGCCCATGGCAGTTCAGTATCCAAGTGGGTTCCATTGTAATAGGAACAGAGATGGTCTCTGAACTGATTGGCCTACTCTTTAATCCCCCCCCCCCGAGGGGGAAGCAGCGTTACCAGGCCACAGAAGAAGACACTGCAGCCACTCCTGATGAGACCTAATTGACTAGGTTCAGAAGGAAGGAAAAGAAGACCTCCCCTATCAGTGGACTTAAGGAGGGGCTTACATGCAGAGGGTGGAGGAAGGGAGGGATTGGGATGGGAGGAGGGAGGGAACCACAGGGGGGATACAAAGTGAATAAAGTGTAATTAATAAAGAAAAAATTAAAATAAATAAGTAGAAGGCTCTTGCTCTGCACAGGACCTCAGCAGAACTGATGGAGAAGGATTGTAGGAGGAGGTGCATCCCTGGAGGTGGGTTTTGCAGTTAAAAAGAATCAAGCCTCTCACTGGGGCCCAGTATTCAAACTATGGGTCTATGAGGTATTTCTCATTCCAACCAGCACAAGTACCATATGAAAGACACTGCCAAATACTGCTGCCAGCTTGAGATGGAGTCTTTTCCCTTTGGGTTACAGTTGCAGCAGCTTTGGTACGCTGCATCTGGTGAAAACTTCCCTGAGTAGCTGATCCAGGATGAGGAAACCCCTTAGTCCACTTGTTCAGTTGGAGCCTTAGCTAGGTGGGTTCTTGTCCTGAAGAACATTTCTCAGATTACCTTGGCCCTATCAACTTCCCAGACCAACCTGCAGCCATTGGAGGCAGGTTTTATTTATTTGTTTTTTTTTTTTTTTTTTACTAGTTTTGGGAATTGTGAATCATCTTGACACAAGCCAGAAACGCCACACAGGTGCCTGATTCTGTGTTTACTGTGGTTTAGGGTTAATTACAAAGTTACCTATTAAGTTATGGGAAGAAACAAAAGACTCTCTATTGATCTTTAGCTCATGTTTCACTTTTTAATTTTTGTTGCTTGCTAATGTTCTTGGCACTTTACATTGAGTTCATTGTGTATACTTAATTAGTTTTCATGACTTAAAAATATCAGTGTCTTTAATCTCTATTGAAAACAAATTTTGCAACTTCAACTAATGGGTAAAGCATTTTAATCCAGTGATGCTTCCTGTCTTTGCTTGCTTTGTGGGTAGATCTGTGAATGAATCCTTCCTCTTCAACAAGTATTTCAGTGCTAATCAGTAGCATTGCCAGTGTTCCAGGAGCTTAAAGAGATAATCAACTTTGGATATTGAATTTGTTCTTCCACATTTACTTCTTCAAAGATAATACATGTCACTTTGTGGCAGCACCAAAAATGTTTTGATATTTTGTTTTGTTTCAAACACTCTTGTCGTAGCTGGCATTAATTTTGTAATCCTTCTGCCTGTCTCTGTCTTTTGACTGCTGGAGTTATGAGCATACACTATGACACTTGGTATAAAAATTGTAATATATAACATTCATGAACTCGATATTTTTTTCTTTGTTGCTGGAATCAGGCTGTTCATCCTCAGTATCATGAATGCTATTTTTCCTTTATTCTTCATTTTTACTTTTCTGGGAAACAGTTCTCACAAAGAACTCAGAATATTTTTTTCTAGATTTCACTATTCCTAGTGAGCCACTTTTCTTCAGTTGAGTATAGCTGAAAGCTTTCATATTTCAATATATTTTGTCTAATAAAGCAATGTATTTCTCCATTTAGACTCTTTGTATTTATATGTTTTTATGGTCCTAAACTTTAGAAGCTTTAATAGGTACATAAAATGCCTTACTAAGCTACAGAAGAAGAGGATCCAGGCAGTCCTGATGAGACCTGATAGGTTAATGGTCAGATAGTAGGGGAGGAGGACCTCCCCTATCAGTGGAGTAGAAGGGTGATAGAAGAGGGAGGGAGGGTGGGTCCAGGAGGAGATGAGGGATGGAGCTACAACAGAAAAACAAAGTTAATAACTTATTTAAAAAATAATAAATAAATAAATAATACATAAAATGAAGTATGGTATAAAAATATTAAAAACTGATTTAATAACTTTGTTAATCTCTCTCCCTCTTTTTTCCTCGCCACATGTTTTTTTTTTAAATGTTACCAAGGTTTTATTTTCATTTACTTTAAAACTCTGACTTTTCTAACCCAAAAGGCAGATCTTGTTGAACCATTAGCCAAAGGGGTCCAATCGAAAACCCAAATGCATCATAAGCTACTGGTTGCTCTCCACAATGTTGTTATTGAAGATGCCACTTATGTTATTGAGTACAGAGAACATAATTTCACCTCTGCTTACTAACATTCATTATTCTGGGGTTGAGTGATGCATGCTACCAGGAGAGAAAAGTAATCATTAATATCATCCAACAACAAATCCTACAACTTAAAACAGTGATGTGCCTGCAAGATGTACTGGTAAAATGCCGGCACGATTGTTACGGGAGTAACCAACCACTTTTTAAAACTGGATTTAAAAATTGTGAGATGGAGTCCATACCTGACATTGTTCATGTGGCCCAGCACCTGAGACTAGATAGATCCTGGGTCCTGGAGGAAAACTGACTATTATTATTCTGCAAAAGGAGCATAGCAATAAAATGACTCCTAACAACATATTAAAATATACATACATATATGTATGTATATATGTAGACAGATAGATAGATAGATAGATAGATAGATAGATAGATAGATAGATAAATAGATATAGATCAGTGTATCAATCATCTCTCATCAGAGAAGCTTCTTGCAGTAGATGCTAATTAGCAGGGACCCACTTTGGAGCACTTAGTCCTGAATCTCTCTCAAGGCTAATAGATCTATATAGAAGACAAGGCAGAAATATTTTAAGAGTCAAAAATAGTTAGTAGATGACTCCAAAGAAAAAGCATCTTCCACACACACAAGAGTTCTAATGTACATATAAACTCAGGAGACATGACAACATGCACAAGACGAGCACAAATTCAAAAAGACAAAATCCCAGCACTGAGAAAAGAAAGTAGATATGTGGTCTTACTCTAACAAAGAAGCTATTTGAATTTAATACCTACTGGGTACGCCATCCATACCCCAGGGCAACCCTCATGCCTAGGAGTGGTTGGTCAAGACAAAAGAGATTTCATGATTTTGCTTGTGGGATTTTTGTTTCATTTCTTAAAATTTTCTTTCTTCCTTTTTCTTTTTTGTCTTATTTTTGTTTGTTTTGATTTTCACTTTATTTTAGAGAGAAAAGAAATATAAAGTTGGGAGGTTAGAGAGGTGAAGAGGATCTAAAAGGAATTGGAGAAGAGAAAGAATATGATCAAAATACATTGTATGAAAAGAATTTTAATACTTTTAAAAGGTTCTGTCTTTTATATAACATTAAAATACTGACAGTGCCATATCATTTAAATCACTTGTTTTTGCTATTCTTATTTGTTTACAGTCAAGACTTCTTACAGAGACAACCAACTTGCTTGCCTTCAGTCAGCTCCTTCCTTCGAAGCAACACTGAAGCCTGGCTGTGACACATACTTTTATAGGTGGAAATTCAAGTGTAGAAATGTTGCATTTTAGGATTACAGAAGAAAAACAGAACTATAATATTTGAAATTGTTTGTTCCAATAAAATTAGGTAAGAGAGTAACAGAGGAGAGATAAAATGGTGTAGACTTATTTCTGTGATAGCGTTGTCTCTTTGTGAAGTGGGTAGCGTCACTAAGTTGAAGCACTGAAAACTTCTAGTTTTCTAGCTCATATTGCACAAATGGATTTTCATGCCTATTGGTCTCCTGGTAAGAATAAGTCTTTTGTTTCTTTAGGTCAACCAAAAGTATGAGTTTCAATCAAAAAATATAATAAATATATGAATGACAGTGATCCAAACAATTATCCATGAGTTAACCTGTTCTTTCTTCCTAAGACTCAAATATTTTATAACTTTTTGTAAAGCATACATAGTCTTTCTCCAGGCCCTACGTGTGAAGACAGGAGTAGATTTTATTACTCTGATTGTTGCTAATGATGCTTTTGCCCTCAACTTTCAAAACAACAATCATTAGAAAGGAGATTTCTAATTTTAGCCCCCCTCAAGAGGTGGCACTTAAAGTGTACCTGAAACCCCAGCTGAGAGGCAGAGGCACAAGGTTTGCAAGTTCAAAGAAAACTGGTCTACAGAATGACACTTTGTCTCAGAAAAAGAAAAGAAAAAGGTAATTTAAGACTACAAGTGCAACTGACTGTTTGAAATAGATGATAGTCTTTCTTTGTCCTTGGATGCTTAGTCTACGCCTGAAAGTTAGGATAGCCCCAAACTATAGACATACAAATAGACATGTTGATCAATAGAATCAAATAGAAGACCAAGACATAAATCTGCACACCTATGGACACCTGATTTTTGGTAAAGAAGTCAACACACACTAAAAAAGATTTAACATCTTCAACAAATGGTGCTGCTCAAACTGCATAACTGCATATAAAAGAATTCAAATTGATCCATACTTACACTTTGCATAAAACTCAACTCCAAAACAATTGAAGACTTCAACATAAGACCATATTTACCGAATCTGATAGAAGAGAAAATTGGGAAAAGTCTTGAATTAGTTGCCTCAAGAGAAACCTTCCTGAACAGAACACCAATCGTGTAGGAACTAAGGACAATAATTGATAAATGGGACTTCATGAAACTGAAAAGCTTCTGTGTGGCAAAGGACACCATCAAAGTGGAAGGCTACAGAATGGGAAAAGATTTTTTTTTTTTTTACCAACTATACATCCAGCAGATGGCTAATATCTAAAATATATAAAGAACTAAAAAAAAAAACAGACAAAAAGAAAAAAATACACAATTAAGAATGGGGGACAGATCCAAACAGAATTCTCAAAAGATGAGACACAAATGGCTGAGAAGCACTTTCAGCATCCTTAGTCATCAGGCAAATGCAAATCAAAACTGTTTTTATCTTACATTAGTCAGAATGGCCAAGATCAATAAAACAAATGACAACACATGCTGGTAAGAATATGGGATAAGGAGAACACACATTTATTGATGGTGGAACTAAAAACTTGTACAGCCAGTGTAGAAAACAGTGTGACAGTTCCTGAGCAAATTGGGAAAAGATCTATCTCAGGATCCAGCTATAGCACTCTTAGACGTATAGTTTACATTATACTACAGAAACATTTGCTCATCTGAGTTTCTTGCTATTCTATTCATGATAGGCAGAAACTGGAAACAGCTTTAGATGTATGTCAATGGATGAATGGATAAAGAAAATATGGTACACCTACACAATAGAATATTATTCAGTTGTTTAAAAAATGAAATAATGAAATATGGAGGAAAAAGGGATAGTGCTTTAAAAATATCATCCTGAGTGAGGTAACCCAGACCCAAAATGACAAACATAGTGTATCTTCACACACACACACACACACACACACACACACACACAGAGAGAGAGAGAGAGAGAGGTAGAGAGGGAGTTTTCAACAAGCAGGCTACAATCCTAATAAATACAGATGCTAGGTATAAAGTAAGGAACTTGAGCATGGGGAAAGGATCTTCATAGGAAGGGTAAATATAATACATCTTATGGGTGGATGGGGGATATTGGAATAGAAGGATAAAATGGGGAAGGAGGGAAGGAGGAAAGAGGGGGTTCAGGGAGGGAATACAGGAAAGGATAGATTTAGGGCCATTTGAAGTGTTGTATCAAAACCTAGTGCAGTAGGCTTTCTAAATATTTACACATATGAAAGACATCTAAACTTGAATCACCAGATAGCAGAAAAGATAAAACCCCAACTCTACATCTCTCACTGCCAAATGAAACCTCCAGGACCAGGAATAGGTTACACCTAATTGAATTGTTAGCCAAAGAGGCTCCATGGAAGCTCCCAAACAATTCAGGTTATTGCCAAGGCTATTGGTTGCTCTCCACAAACTGGCAGTAAGACCCTTTTGCTGAAGACAACACCTACACAATTCACTGGAGAAGTCAAGCTGGTACCTAGATAGAACCTTCACCTCTACATTATACTGTTTATACTAGAGTATAAGTATATCATAATGTTTATACATATTACCAGAGAAGAAAGTAACACCATGTCAGCTATAAACCCTGTAATCTCCAATGGTGAGCAGCCTGCAAGATTCATTCCTGCAATAGCAGCACAAAGCTTACGGGATTAACCAACCACTATCTGATTGGAATTAAGGTCCACTCTATGAGATAGAACGTATGCCCAACATTCCCTGAGTGGCCAAAAACTGACACTAGAGAGACAGGCCATGGTACTATGGGGAAACTAAATATTGCTGTTCTGCTAAATGAAGATTCAAGAAAACAACTCTTTTATTATTATTATTATTATTATTATTATTATTATTATTATTATTATTATTTACAATTTATTCACTTTGTATCCCAGCTGTAGCCTCCTCCTTCATCTCCTCCCAGTCCCACCGCCCCCTTCATTTCCCCGTATGTCCCTCCCATAGTCCACTGATAAGGGAGGTCCTCCTCCTCGGCAATCTGACCCTAGCCTATCAGGTCTCATCAGGACTGTCTGGATCCTCTTCTCTGTGGCCTAGTAAGGCCACTTCACCAGGGGGATTTGATCAAAGAGCAGGCAACCAAGTTCATGTGACTTCCCCTGCTCCCCTTTCTAGGGCACTCCCATGGAGACTGAGCTGCCCAAGGGCTACATCTGACAGAGGGTCTAGGTCCTCTCCATGTGTGATTCTTGGTTGATTCATCATCAGTTTCTGCAGGCCCCTTGGGCCAGGATTTTTTTGTTCTATTGGTCTCTTTGTGGATCTCCTGTTCCTCCAGGTCTTTCTATCTTCCCCTTCTCCATAAGGCTCCCTGATCTCTGCCCAAAGTTTGGCTTTGAATCTCAGTATCTACTTCAATACCCTGATGGGTAGATACATTCAGAGGTCCTCTGTGGAAGGCTCCTGTCCTGTTCCTTGTCTTCTCCTACTTCTGATGTTTATCCTGTTTGCTCTTCTGAATGAATATTAAGCCTCTTCCCTAGGGTCCTCCCTTTCATTCAGTTTCTCTAGGACTATAGATCTTGGTATGTTTATCCTATATTGTATGGCTAATATCCACTTATCAGTGAGTATATACCATGTGTGTCTTTCTGTTTCTGGATTATCTCATGCAGGATGATCTTTTCTAGAAGAAAACAACTCTTAACAACATTCAGCTATCCCATAAATCTGTGTCTTGCTCAGCCATTTTTAGCCACCTACAGTAGATAGAAACAAATACAGAGACCCACAACTGGACGATGTGAGGAGAGTTAGGAACCTTGGAAATGGGATGTCTTCATCCCATCAGAGGGAACTGATGACAGTTCCCTCAACCCTGTCATCAGGGTTGAGGGAACTCTGTAGAAGAGGCAGAGAAATTATAAGTGTAAGTGGGGATGGAAGACACCAAGAAATCAAGACTTCCAGAATCACAGGGCTGATGCACACATGGGCTCACACATATATACTGTGGAAGTATATATAAAGCCCATACAGATCTAAAACAGATCTAGTGCTGAGAGGGGAAATGAACACAAACCCTCATACCTAACCCAAAAGTCATCTCCAATTGATAACTTTTCACAGAATCTCACTGTGCACAGAAACCAGACATTATGGCAGGCCCCTTGCTTACCAGAAGATTGTCAACATAAAACAAACACCATGGTATTTATGTATTTTATTTTTGATCTTACAGTGATTTCTCACTTTCCCACATCCCCTACAGATCTGCTTATCAATTATGGTTTCCGATTTTGTTTTGATGTTTTTGTGTGTGTGTCTCAGCATCTGTATTTGTTTCTTGTTCTCTTTCTTTCTTTTTCTTTTTATTTATTCTTCTCTCATATAATACATCCCAACCACAGTTTCTCCTCCCAGTTTCTCACCCCAAAACTTTTCTCTCCCCTAGATCCACTCCTCCTCTTTTTCCCTTCAGAGAAGAGCACAGCCTTCCAGGGAAGGCATAGAATAATAGTATTTAATAAGGCTGGTCACAAACCCTCATATCAAGGCTGGACAAGGCAACCCAGTAGGAGGAACCCCAAAGGCAGCAAAAAAGTCATAGACACCCACACTCCCCTCCCACAAAACCCCTAGCTAAACAATCATAATGTATCTTCAGAGTACCTAGCACAGACCCCTGCAGGCTCCAAGATTGCCACTTATAGTTTGAGTCCCTATGAACCCTCCTTAGTTGATTCTATTGACCATGTTCCCCAGCTATCCTCCAACCTTCTGGTTTCTATAACCTTTCCACCTCCTCTTCTGCTGGGCTCCCCTAGCTCTGCCTAATGTTTGACTATGGTTTCTGCACCTCATTCCATCAGTAGCTGAAGTAAGCCTTTCTGATGACATTTGGGCTAGACACCAATCATTAGGAATCATTTCATTGACTTTGGGAAAAGCAGTCTGTTTGGCTCGGCCCTAGGTCTCTGGGTTATCCAGCTTCTCTTGTGTTTTTTTTTCCCCTTTGGCTCTTAATGTTTCCATTGTTTGTTTGTTTTTGTTGTTGTTTTGTTTTGTCCTATTCTGGTTTGTTTCTTTTTATTTTATCTTATTTTATTTTATTATAAATTTTAGATGCCTGTTTGCATTCTAATGAGAGAAAGAAAAATGTAGATTTGTTGGAGTGGGGTAGGGGAGAGGATCTTGGAGGAGTTAAGGGAATAAAAATCATAATCTAAATATAAGTATATTGTATAATAATTATTTTCAATTAAAAAGAAAAAAACTCAAAGATAGCACTAAACTATAACCTATGTAAGTTTAGTTCATGTTTTGGACAAAGTGAAAGATTAACAAAAATAGGTAGTGATTATAACATTTTATATTGTATTATAAACATTATTATATTATTATAGCCTAACCATTATCTCAAAGCTTGTACTTTGAGACTATCATTAAGTAAAGCAAAGGTTAATTAAACAGTAGTGCTGAGACACTGGGACTCAATAACTGAGGTGCTGACTACATGACTAATGGGTATATAATATATATGGTATGTATATGCTGGACAAGGAATGATTTATGTCCTAGGACACCATTTAAAATTTATGAATTGTATATTATTAGAATTCTCCATTGAATGTTAAACTAAAGTTGAATATAAGGTTTTTTTTTAAAAGGATGGAAAACTACTGGCTAGGGAGGCTACTCTAAAAGAGATTAGTAATGAATTGCATTGAGATATGTGCATTGTGTAATTAGTATGTTTTCACATGTGAAATAATACTCTTTGTCATATTTAAGAAACAGTAATCCCTCCTACCCCATTGTCTTAACTCAGTGAATTTTAGATTTGTGCTCGTGGAAAAGAAGGTGAAGTGGGTGGTTTTCCAGCCTCTTGCCACAGCAGTGTGATGTAGAGTTGGCAAAGTGTGTGAGCACTTCTCAGGCATGTAGTCTAGGGACTAACCAGGCTTAGTGGTCTACCGCCGCCGACAGGGACCAGAGGCAAACTTTCTTCAGACTTTCGTATCCTTTTAAAAGTAATCCCTTGAGTCCTTCAAGCTCTGTGGGAATGTGCTGATTAAGCAACACCTGCTCCGTAGCAAGTGATCCTCTGATGACATGCGTGCTCTAGCACGAACGCAAGATCCTTTAAGTGAGCTGCTTACTAAGGAGCTGTCCAGAGCACACCAGCACTCTTCTACTGATACAGTTTCACAACTGAAGTTGCACATTTTGCTCCTAGACTGTTCTCAGGGAACTGATGCACACGTGATCTTGCTTCTGTATGTCAGTCTTTGGAGGAGAGCAGCCCAGAGGATTCTCTTTAAAGGTGACGCAAGGCTCTGTGGGATGGGTGGATGTTAGATGGATCTAAAATTGGCCCCAAGTTATAAGATTATGGTGTTCAACTTAGAATTGCTTGACTTCTAACTTTATAGGGTTTTTTTGCTTTATAATGACATAAAAATGCATTCAATACAAATCTGAATTTGAATTTTTATTACTTCTGAGCTAGCTTAAAAGCAGCCATATGATAAAACTAAGCAATTAGTCCTCTCTATGATGATCATTAGGTTAGGCATAGTGAATGTATTTTTGACCTACAAAGTTTTAAACTGATGATCTCATAGTCTAATAAGGAGCATCTCAAGTAAGCAGGAAGATAAGGGATGAAGGGCTCCTCTGCTGTGTTTTCTCTGGGTCACCTATCGCCTCAAGAAGACTGTTTCTAAGCAGATACCTCAGACACACCACTGTACCACACTACTGTGCTACCTGATGGATTCCCATCACTCAGTGCATAGCCTGCCTTCTTCATGTGGCCCGTGTGTACTTAGTCAGTGGCTAATTATTAAAGAAAGGGTTCCTTGGGGACAAAAAGTAAAAAAAAAAAAAAAAAAAAAAAAAAAAAAAAAAAAAAAAAAAAAAACACCACATTTTGGCAACTCTGCCTTTCTTATTTTTATTCTTTTAAAAGAAAGCTGAAATTAAAGCAAAATTATCTTACTAACATATTGTGGTTGTCAATTCTAACTTAAAAATGAAGACTGCAGTGCCAGAAGTCTGTTGAAGAATAATCAGGAAAATATCTCTTGACTTAAACTACTTGCAGCATCATCCAGGGATAAAAAATTGAATATTTGAGCATGAACACACACAAAAATTGTGTAAAACAGAGTGTGTCTAAAGAGAAACACATTCATGAACTGTTCACAAGATCTTGTGGCACCTTAGACTCTTAACAGGGTACAAGGTAGAAGTGTGTTGCCTACTCATAAACTCCAGAGTTATTGTCTAACACACCCCACACCTTTCCTTCCCCAACTGCCTTTATTTTCCCTAGTAGTATTCTTATACAGATTCAGGCTTGAGAAGGCAGATATTTCTTCCAATTCTTTTAATTAATCACTTTTGAAACTTATAAATGACTCACTGCCTGTTTCTGAAACTCTATTTCAGTATGCTGACATATGTGCTGGTTTTCATCATTAATGTCTTTAACATAATTTTATTTTACTATAATTTTTATTTATTTGGAAAATGTATAACATCATTTGAAAAACTCAGGTGCAAGATCTTAGCCAGAGGTTCTCCTCATCTCGAGGAGTTCGTACACTAAGGGATGGGCTGGGGAGATTACTAACCCTGAGTAAAGCCTGCACTTGTGACAGTGCAGCCCTCGCTCACTGTTGAGAGTCTAATACAAACTGTTGATCATATTAACTCACTCCCACAGTGCTGCCCAGAACAGGCCCTCCTTACCCAACTATGTACCATTCCTTTTCTTTCTCTTTCTTTCTTTCTTTCTTTCTTTCTTTCTTTCTTTCTTTCTTTCTTCTTCTTTTTCTTTTTATCAACTAAAACCAATTTGTGCTGACCAAATACTTTTGAATTTGTGGCCTTCCACTGATCAATTCATCAGGGGCTAAACTCTTAGAGAAAACTTTCTTTCTTTCCCTCTCCAAGTAGCTAACATTGCTAACAGCCCCATGGATATGGGTAGAATATTATTCTGGTGTACGCTGACTTGGAGTCCTTGCTTTACTACTCTATAGTAGATTACTTTGGGAAACACACAAGTGTCTTCTCATCTAGTTTTCTTCAATTTAAAAGATGATAAGAATATCACTTCAAAGGTTACAAGGCTAATAATATTACCGAGTTAATATTCTAATGACTGATTGACAATATTTACAGGCAGCGTTTTATATGGCAGGCCGTGGTTTATATGAGTAATATGACATCAAGCTCCCGGGTGACCTGAGAATCCAGAAGTGAACTTTCTCTACAGGTGACTTTTATACTGAGATAAGAAGAATGAGAAGTGGGTAAGTGCTCAAAGATGGGCAGGCTGGAAAATAATTCTGGCATCACACTAAGCAGGCTCTGGGTTCTATCTTGACTTACTGTGTACCCTCAGACTGTTTCCTTACCCTTCCTGAGCCTCAGCTTCTTAGCTGTAAAATGAATGTAATAGCCACACGCTTGTTAAGATGGGAGAAGAAATCAGTTTAAATGTGAAATGCCTGTGCATGGTCATCTCTGCATAGCATTTGTTATTGTGTGTTTCTCCCAGCAGAAAGAACAGGGCAAAAGTCCTGCAGATAACTTGGTTTGTTGCAGAGCAAAGTGTTTTTGGATAATGGTAGGAATGGACATATATGCTTCCTCACAGCATGTTCCCAGTAAAAATGCCCTTACTTTTCAATTTCCACCTTCTACCAAAACCCTTCTGCGAGTCTACTGTATAGTCATCTCTCAGAGCCAAGTTGCTTCCCAACATGTAGGAAGCCCTTCTGACCGTTCCTTCGTCAGAAAACAATCAGGGACCAGAAATTAAAACCTAAGTTAATGTACCATATCTGTCACTTAGAATCTATGCTATCTAGACAGACAGGTCACTTTAAAAAGCACATTTTCTATTTTTAATATATATATTATGAAAATCATCCTCAGGGAGGCCTCTTAAGAATATAACGGGGGGGGGGGCAAGATGGCAGCGCCAGGAGAACCCTGCATCTGAGGAGCAGGACAACATTTTCCATACAGCGACCAAGAGACTGAACTCTGGGCCCTAAAACAACAGCGATCATGTTTCCCAGGTGAGAGGAAACTCCCACGGCGTGGGAATCAGTCGGGTGCACGCTCAGGCCACCCAGCCAGAACCCAGAAGAGATCCCAGGTCACACAGGCACTAGGTTGCCAGAGCAGAGCCACACGCCTGCGTGTCCTGATCACCTTCCCAGGCTGATCAGTGGGCACAAAAACACCAGAGACTGGGAGTCCCAGTCATGAGAAAAACCCACGGGGAAGGAAAGTAGCAGGACTGGCCACGGGTCACCCAGTCTTTCCCTGGAAAAAGTCTCGCAGACCGGCGGGTCCGAGCCGCCATCACTGAACTGGCCTCCCGCCGCCAGCACAGACAGAGGCTGCGCTCCAGCTCTCAGGCACAGACAAACCTGCGCGCCCCAGCACAACAGAATCTGGGAGACCCTCACAGGAGAGGGACCCACAGAGAAGGAAGAAAACAGTGTTGACTTGGACCACCCAGGTTTTGCCAGGGGAAGGTCTCACAAACCGGCGGGTAGGAGCTGCAGTCACTGATCTGGCCCCAAGTTGGAAGCACAGAGAGTAGTTGGGCACCCAGCTCCTGCAGACTAGCAGGCAGGCACATGTGCCACCAGCCCAGAGACCTGCTTTGCACCAACTATTCCTCACAGACAGAACTGTGCACCCCAGGACACCAGAGACATGGAGTCACAGTCTGGAGAAATCCTCACAGGGAACTAAGCAAAGGGAACGGACTTAAGCCACCCAGTATATCCCCAGAAAAGGTCCCGCAGACTGGCCCAAACCAGGGACCTGCTGTGCACCAGATAGCCTGCTGTTACCAGGAGAGCAGTACTCACCCGCCACAGATTACTGCTTGGGTACTGGGGCACAGAGCCCCAACCTCAGACCTACAAAAACCCGGGATCCCCGAGATCAACTCCCAGATACTGCTCCAAGGAGCAACCAGTTACCCTAACAAAACCGACAAAACCACGGGACACACAGGTTACAGCAGCAGATCATTAAATTCACTGCAAGAAACAGGGCAGCTGTCTTCAGGACTTGTCCTGGTGAGAGGAGAGCCCTCTTGACTAACAAGGACCACAGTTACTATTCAGATCTTTACACCTGAGGTGAGCAGCGGCAACTCCTGAAAAGTACCAGCCATCCAGTAACTATACCCAAAACGCTGAGAAGGCTTTCTTCAGGAAAAACCATCTTCCTGCCAAAGAGATTCTCTCCACCACAGGATTCCAGGAACCACCAGACACCAATCCCAAACACCTAAGATAACCCAATGGGTAGAGACCAGCGTAAAAGTTCAACCAACAAAAGCCAGAGCAATATGGCATCTCCAGAGCCCAGTTATCCAAGGGCAAGTAGCCCTAGACACCCCAGCATAATTGAATTCAAGAAGATGACCTTACATCTATGATCATGAAGAAGATAACAGAGGAAACAAATAAAATTCGTAAAGAAATAGAGGAAGATAAAAACAAACAGATTATGGCCATCTGTAAAGAAATAGAGGAAGTTGTAGCCAAACACTTTGTGGCCTATAGAGAGGAAATGCTTAAATTACTGAATGAAATAAAAGAAACAGAAGATTGTTCAAACAAAAAGCTGAAAAAATTGATAGAAAAACATGAAAATACAGTAAGACAGGTGAAGGAAATCAACAAAATGGCTCAAGACCTGAAGATAGAATTGGAAAACTTAAAGAAAACACAAAAGGAAGAAATTGTGGAGAGAAAGAACTTAGGGAAGAAAGCAGGAACTACAGAGGTTAACATAGACTACAAGAGATGGAAGAAAGAATCTCAGGTGTGGAAGATACAATGGAAGAATAGATGTATCTGTCAAAGAAAATGTTAAATCTAAAAAATTCCTGACACAGACTGTCCAAGAAATTCAAGACAACATAAAAAGACAAAACCAGAAGGCGGGACAAGATGGCTGCGCCAGGAGAACAGGGCGTCTGAGGAGCCGGACAACATTTCCTGTACAGCGACCAAGAGACTGAACCCTGGGTCCTAAAACAACAGCGATCGTGTTAGTCAGGTGAGAGGAAACCCCCACAGCGTGGGAATCGGTCTCAACCACTCTCAAGTCCCCCAGCCTGAACCCGGAAGAGATCCCGGGTTGTGCAGGCACTAGGTCCCCAGACCAGAGCCACATGCCTGCATGTCCTGATCACCTTCCCAGGCTGATCAGTGGGCACAAAAACACCAAAGACTGGGAGTCCCTGTCGTGAGAGAATCCACAGGGAAGGAACGAAGCTGTACTGACTTAAATCACCCATTCCTTCCCTGGAAAAAGCCTCGCAGACCTGAGGAGCCGAGCTGCCATCACTGAGCTGTGCTCCAGACACAGGCAGTTTCTTCGCACCAGCTAGCTGGCGGAGACTGAGCAGGGCGCCCCAGGGCAAAAAAGAGACTGATACTCCAACTAAGGACTATTCATGGAGATAACCTAGAACCCCTGTACAGATGTAGCCCATGGCAGTTCAGTGTCCAAGTGGTTTCCATAGTAATGGGAAGAGGGACTGCCTCTGACATAATCTGATTGGCGTGCTCTTTGTTCACCTCCCCCTGAGGGGGGAGCAGCCTTACCAGGCCACAGAAGATGACAATGCAGCCTGATGTGATCAACCTGATGTGATCTGATACACTAAAATCACAAGGAAGGAGAAGAGGACCTCCCCTATCAGTGGACTTGGGGAGGGGCATGCGTGAAGAAGGGGAAGGGAGGGTGGGATCAGGAAGGGAGGAGGGAGGGGCTTATGGGGGGATTCAAAGTGAATAAAGTGTAATTAATAAAAATTAAAAAAAAGAGTGAGAGTGATTTATTTTTCCTCTGGTTTTTCTTCATGGTTGTATTCTAATAAAATAAGTTATAGAGTAAAATTTTTAAAAAGGATATAATCAGATGAGCTAATGTAGAAATTTATCATGTAGCACTTACCTCTAATAATTTATATACTTCAGTCATATGGCCTCTTAGGAACAGACATTTTAATAGAGTTCATCTCTGCTTAATTTCCTCACAAGTATTTCATACCCTTAAGATGTATGTTATATTAACAGGAGAGGGTGGTTGTAACTTTAAAAAATGTTCTTTGAGAATTTATTACATGTTTTCATTTATATTCATGTCCCAACTCTTCCACAATCTTCCACCTCCAGTCCCTACCAACCCAACATTTTTAAACAGTTGAACCCATCAATACAAATTTGTATTACTCAAATATTGTTTGATATGTGGCCTTCCACTGTAGCATAGCTGACTCTACACCCAAGAGTGCTGAATTCCCCCTTTCCGTGCTAGGACTTAGCCCACCATGGACTTGCGTAGATTTTATACACTCTGTCAAAGCTGCTCAGAGTTTACATGTGCAGCTGCCTGCTGTGTCCGCAAGATGCTGTCTCCTCATAGTCATCCACCCTTTCTTTCCACCACCTCTTTCCCAACGACCCCTGAGCCTTTGGAGGACAGAATGTGGTATTTACGTTCCCTTAATGACTAAAGAGACTACAGACACTTATTCTCCACACCTTGGAAAGCTGTAAGTCTCTGAGACTCACCATATACAATAAATAGAAGTTTCTCTGATGAGCCATGCAATCCTGACTGATAATGGTGTGAGGTATGGGTTTCATTGTATGGATGACTTCAGTCAAGATGGTGGTTGGTTACCTCTCTGATGCCCATGTTACAATTGCATCAGTGAACACATATTCTCAGGAAGTCATTGTGTAGCTTGCAGGGGTCACAGACAAGTAACCCTGATGATTACTTCTTTAGTAGCATGTCTAGCACCTCCCGGTTCTACGAAAACTAGCCGGTAGGGATGAAGCTTGTTTTCTTTTTGTTCTATGACTCAGATATGCACAGCCTTAAGCAGTAAGGTTTTATTGTCAAGATCTAGAGGATAGCCACTAGCATTGGCATTAGTCTGCAATGTTTGGGAGTGTGGGAGCTCACCAACAGCTTGGCACTGTATTTTTATTTGTTAGTCTCTGGTGTCTAGTGGAGGAATTAGTGCCCCATTTTCATACAATTCATGGTAATAAGTTTCTACATTTGTTCATTTTCATATGATTATTTCAAAAGGTCTTTTCATAGTTCCTCTTTTACCTTGTTCTCCACTTCCCCATGCCAGCTTAACCTTTCCAAACAAAACACATATATCTGAAGTTTCATAGCTAATTCCCACAAATGAGAGAAAATATTTGTTATTTCTCTTTCTTGTCTGTATTACCTTGCTTGAAATAATTGTTTTCAGCTCCATCAATTTTACTGAAAAAATTTATATTTCCATTTTTCTTAACAACTGAGTAATATTTCAATATGTAAGCATACCATATTTTTATTATCTGCTTTTCACTGATTGAAATCTGGGCTGTTTCAGTTTCCTGGAGATTATGAATAGAGAGCATCAGTGAACATGGATGAGTAGTTATAGCTCTAGTCAGATATGGAGAGGTCTTTTTGTGTATTGCTGCATTATGTGGTAGGTACCCTTTCAGCTTTCTTGAGAACCTCCACAGTGGTTTCTATTGTGGTGACACCAGTTTGCATTTTTACCATCAGTGAGTGTGTTCCTTCTTCCTATATCCATGCCAGAATTTGTTATTTTTAGATTTTTAAATCTCTCTCTCTCTCCCCTCTCTGTCTGTTTCTCTCTATGTGTCTGTCTCTCTGTCTCTCTTTCTCTCTCTCTCTCTGTGTGTGTGTGTGTGTGTGATGTGTGTGTATGTGTGTAGGTATGTGGTAAACATGAGTTCAGGTGCTTTGAGAGCCAGAGGTGTTAGCTCTCCCTGGCGTAGACTAGCAGACAGTTGTGAGATACCTGGTAGGTGTGCTGGGGATTGAACTCATTTCCTCTGGAAGAGTAATATGTAGTCTTAACCAGAGTTATCTCTTTACCCCATCATGTTTAAAAATCTAGTGTGGGGTAAAGTAAAACTCAAAGTTGTTTTAATTTTCATTTCCCTGATGGGTAAACATGTTGAGAATTTAAAAAGAAAATTTTTTCTCAGACATTTATATCTTATCCTTTGAGGACTCTCTGTTTTGTTCCATGACCTATTTTAAAATTAGGTTGTGTTCCTAATGTTTAGAGTTTAAAAAAAAATTGTCTACTTGAGATATAAACCTTTTGTTAGGTTACAGAAGGTAGAAAAAAAATTCCCATTGTGTAGGCTTCCTTTTCACTTAGTGATGATGTCCTTTGATATTCAAAAATTTCAGTTTCACGAGCTCTCATTTATTAATTGTTGGTCTTTAGTGTCCCCATGGCTGGGATCTTGTTCAGGAAGCCCTTTCCTGTGCCAGTGAGTTCAAGCATATTTCTTAATTTCTTCTCTATAAGAGTCAGGGTTTCAGATCTGTTGAGATATTTGATCAATTTGGAGTTGAGCTTTATACAAGGTGAGGAAAAAGAATCAAGTTTATTCTTCTATGTGTAGCTGTCTAGTTTGTCCCACACCATTTGTTCAAGATGTCAGTGTGTATTCTTGGTCTTATTTTTTCCTCCTGAAAAATCAAATAGCTGTAGGAGTGTGCATTCTTAATTCACCTCCAATGACCACTAAGTCTGTATTTTATTCAAGTATCTTCCTGTTTTCAAATACTTTAGCTCTGTAAGTTGAAATCTGGAATGGTAATATCCTTAACAGTTTTGTTGCTGTTAATGTTCAAGATTGTTTGAGCTATCCTGGGTCTTTTGTGTTTTTATATGAAATTCAAGGTGTTTTTTTTTTTTTTGTTGTTGTTGTTGTTTTGTTTTTTCAGTTTCTTTGAAAAACTACATTAGAAATTTGGTGGAGATTGTGTTGAAACTGTAAATTACTTTTGGTTTTCAGTTTCTTAAAATTTTCATGTATCTTGGTTAGATTTATTGCAAGATTTTTTTTCCTGACCAATGTTTGTATTATTGTTTCCTTTCTTTCTTGGTTGTTACTTGTATAGAGGGATACAGCTAATTTTTTAAATTAAATTTTTATTTTTTTACATTAATTACATTTTATTCACTTTACATCCTAGCTGTAGCCCTTTCCCTCATCCCCTCCCAACCCCACCCTCCCTTATCTCCTCCTTGCCCCTCTCCAAGTCCACCGATAGGGGAGGTCCTCCTCCACTTCCATCCAACCTAGCTTATCAGGTCTCATGAGGACTGGCTGCAATGTCCTCCTCTGTGTCCTGGCATGGCTGCTCCTCCCTCGGGGGGGGGGGGTGTTCTAAAGAGCAAGCCAATGAGTTCATGTCAGAGAGAGTCCCTGTTCCCCTTACTAGGGAAACCCACTTGGTTGCTGAGCTGCCATGGACTACCTCTGAGCAGGGGTTCTAGGTTGTATCCACACATGGTCCATGGTTGGAGTATCAGTCTCAGAAAAGACCCCTGTGCCCAGATGTATTTGGTCCTTGGGACACTCTTGTCCTCTCCAGGTCTTTCTTACTAACTCCCTCTTTTTTCATACGATCCTCTGCACTCTGCCCAAGGTTTGGTTATGAGTCTCAGCATCTGCTTTGAGAAACTGCTACATAGAGTCAGTCTGTCAGAGGCTCTCTATGGTAGACTCCTGTCCCGTTTCTTGTTTTTTCCTACTTCCAATGTCCATCCCATTTGTCTTTCTAAGTGAGGATTGACTCTGGGACCTCCTTCTTGTTTAGCTTCTTTAGGTATACAGATTTTAGTATGCTTATCCTATCTTATAGGTCTAGTAACCACTTATAAGTAAGTATATAGCATGTGTTTCTTTCTCCTTCTGGGATACCTCACTCAGAATGATCTTTTCTAGATCCCACCATTTGCCTGCAAATTTCATGATTTCCTTGTTTTTAATTGCTGCGTAGTATTACAATGTGTAAATGTACCACAGTTTCTGTATCCATTCCTCTGTTGAGGGACATCTGGGTTGTTTCCAGGTTCTGCTTATGATGAATAAAGCTGCTACAAACATGGTTGAGCAAATGTCCTTGTTGTGTACTTAAGCTAATTTTGGGTATATGCCTTGCAGTGGTATAGCTGGGTCTTGAGGAAGCACTATTCCCAATTGTCTGAGAAAGTGCCAGATTGATTTCCAAAGTGGTTGTACAACCCTCCACCAGCAATGGAGGAGGGTTCCCATTTCTCCACATCCTCTCCAGCATGTGTTGTCACTTGAGTTTTTGATCTTAGCCATTCTGATGGGTGTAAGGTGAAATCTCAGGGTCGTTTTGATTTGAATCTCCCAGATGGCTAAGGACATTGAACAGTTCTTTTTTAAAATAATTTTTATTTTTTATATTAATCACAGATTATTCACTGTGTATCCTAGCCATAACCCCCTCTTTCATTCCCTCCCAATCCCATCCTCCCTCCCTTATCTCCTCTCTGCCCCTTTCCAAGTCCACTGATGGGGGGGGTCCTCCTCCGCTTTCATTTGACCCTAGCTTACCAAGTATCTTCAGGACTGGCTGCAATGTCCTCTTCTGTGGCCTAGCAAAGCTCCTCCTCCCTCGGGGGGCAGGGAGGTCAAAGAGCCAGCCATTGAGTTCATGTCAGAAATAGTCCCTGTTCCCCTTACTACGGTAACCCACTTGGATACTGAGCAACAATGAGCTACATCCGACCAGGGGTTCTAGGTTATATCCATACATGGTCCTTGGCTGGAGAAAAAGTCTCATAAAAGACCCCTGTGCCCTAATATATTTGGTCCTTGTGGAGCTCCTATCCCCTCTAGGTCTTACTAACTCCCCCTTCTTTCATAGGATTCCCTGCACTCTGCCCAAGGTTTGTTATGAGTCTCAGCATCTGCTTTGATACACTGCTAGGTAGGGTCTTTCAGAGGCCCTCTGTGGTAGGCCTCTGTCCTGTTACTTGTTTTCTCCTACTTTCTATGACTATCCTATTTATTTTTCTAAGTGAGGATTGATCATCTTACCCCAGGTCCTCTTTCTTGTTTATCTTCTTTAGGTATACAGATTTCAGTATGTTTATCCTATCTTATAGGTCTAATACCCACTTATAAGTGAGTATATACTGTGTGTGTCTTTCTGCTCCTGGAATACCTCACTCAGGATGATCTTTTCTAGATCCCACCATTTGCCTGCAAATTTCATGATTTCCTTGTTTTTAATTACTGAGTAGTACTCTATTGTGTAAAAGTCCCACAATTTCTGTATCCATTCCTACATTGATGGACATCTAGGTTGTTCCCAGGTTCTGGCTATTACAAATAAAACTGCAACAAACATGGTTGAGCAGTGCTTTAAGTGTTTCTTGGTCATTCTATATTCCTCTACAGAAAATTCTCTGTTTAGCTCCGTGTCCCATGCTTTAACTGGATTGCTCGATTTGTTGCTTTTTAACTTCTTTAGTTCTTTATATATTCTAGATATTACCCCGCTGTCAGTAAGATATAGGCTTGGTGAAGATCCTTTCACAGACTGTTGTTTTGTTCTGACAACAGTGTCCTTTGCTTTACAAAAGCTTTTTAGTTTCATGAGGTCCCACTTATTAATTGTTACTCTAAGAGCCTGTGCTGTTGCTGCTCTGTTCAGGAAGCTGTCTCCTTTGCCAATGAGTTCTAGGTTCTTCTCCACTTTTCCTTTTAACTAATTTACTGTGTCTGATTTTATGTTGAGTTCTTTGATCTACTTGGACGTTAGTGCAGGGTGATAAATATGGATTTATTATCATTTTTCTGCATGTAGACATCCAGTTGGACCAGCACCATTTGTTGAAGATGCTGTCTTTTTTCCATTGAATGAGTTTGGCTTCTTTGTCAAAAATAAAGTATTCATAGGTGTGTGGGTTTATTTCTGGGTCTTCTATTCAGTTACATTGATCCACCATTCGGTTTCTATGCCAAAACCATGGTGTTTTTATTACTATTGCACTGTAGTGCAGCTTGAGATCAGGAATGGAGATACCTCCAGACAATCTGTTGTTGTACAGGATTATTTTGGAAATTCTGGGTTTTTTGTTTCTCCATATGAAGTTGAGAATTTTTCTTTCAAGATCTGTAAGAATTGTGCTGGTACTTTGATGGCAATTGTATTAAATCTGTAGATTGCTTTTGGCAGAATGGCCATTTTTACTAGGTTAATCCTACCAATCCATGAGCAGGAGAGATATTTCGATCTTCTGCTATCTTCTTTAATTTCTTTTTTCAGACACTTGAAGTTTTTTGTTGTTTTTTTTTTTGTTTGTTTGTTTGTTGTTTTTTTTTTTTCAAACAGATCTTTCACTTGCTTGGTTAGAGTCACACCAAGGTACTTTATGTTTTTAGTGGTTATTTTGAAGGGTGTTGTTTCCCTAATTTCTTCTCAGCCCTTTTGTCTTTGGTATACAGGAGGGCTTCTGATTTTTTTGAGTTAATTTTGTATCCAGCTACTTTACTGAAGGTGTTTATCAACTGAAGGAGTTCTCTGGTTGATTTTTTGGGTCACTCATGTACACTATCATATCATCTACAAATAGTGAAACTTTGACTTCTTCCTTTCTGATTTGTATTCCCTTGATCTCCCTTAGTTGTCTTATTGCTCTAACTAGGACTTCAAGTATTATGTTGAAGAGATATGGAGAGAGTGGACAGCCTTGCCTTGTCCCTCATTTCAGTGGGATTGATTTAAGTTTCTCTCCATTGAGTTTGATGTTGGCGATAGGCATGCGGTATATTGCCTTTACTATGTTTAGATATGTGCCTTGTATCCCTGATCTCTCCAAGACTTTAAACTTGAATGGGTAATGAATTTTGTAAAATGCTTTTTCAGCATCTAAGGAGATGTTCATGTGGTTTTTCTCCTTCAGTTTGTTTATATAACGGATTACATTGAGTTTCTGTATGTTGAACCACCCTTGCATGCCTGGGACGAAACCTACTTGGTCATGGGGGATGATATCTTTGATGTGTTCTTGGATTCAGTTTGCAAGTATTTTACTGAGTATTTTTGCATCAATGTTCATAAGAGAGATAGGTCTGAAGTTCTCTTTTTTGTTGGGTCTTTGTGTAGTTTAGGTATCAAGGTGACTACGACTTCAAAGAATGAGTTTGGTAAAGTTCCTTCTGTTTCTATATTGTGGAATAGTTTGAAAAAAATTGGAGTTAGCTCTTCTCTGAAGGTCTGATAGAATTCTGTGCTGAAACTATCTGGGCTAGGGCTTTTTTTGGAAGGGAAACGTTTGATGACTGCTTTTATTTCCATGGGAGAATATAGGACTATCCCATCTTTCTACCTGATCTTGATTTAATTTTGGTAAGTAGAATCTATCAAGAAAATTGTCCATTTCATTTAGAGTTTCAAATTTTGTGGCATATAGGCTTTTTTCTATTTCCTCATTGTCTTTTGTTAAGTCCCACTTTTTGTTTCTGATTTTGCTGATTTGGACAGTTTCTCTCTGTCTTTTAGTTAGATTGATTAAGGGCTTGTCTATCTTGTTGATTTTTCTCAAAGAACCAGCTTTTGGTTGCATTGGTTCTTTGAATTGTTTTATTTGTTTCTAATTTATTGATTTCTACCCTAAGCTTGAATATTTCCAGCCGTCTACTCCTCTTGGGTGTTTCTGCTTCTTTTTTTTCTAGGGCTTTCAGGTGAGCTATTTAGTTGCTTATATGTGATGTTTCAAATTTTTTCTTGAAGGCATTTAGTGCTATAAACTTTCCTTTTGGCATAGCTTTCATTGTGTCCCATAAGTTTGGGTATATTGTGTCTTCATTTTCTTTGAATTCTAGGAAGTCTTTAATTTCTTTCTTTATTTCTTCCCTAATCTAGTTGTCATTGAATAGCGAGTTATTCAGTTTCCATGTGTGTGTAGGCTTTTTGCTATTTCTGTTGTTGTTGAGGTCCAGCTTTAGACCATGGTGGTCAGATAGGATACAAGGGATTAATTCAATCTTCTTGTATCTGCTGAGGCTTGCTTTATGACCAACTATATGGTCTATTTTGGAGAAGGTTTCATGAGGTGCTGAAAAGAAGGTATACTCTCAAATTTGAGTGAAAAGTTCTGTAGACATCTATTAGGTCCATTTGATTTAGTGCCTCTGTAAGTGCCCTTATTTCCATTTTTAGTTTCTGTCTAGATGATATGCCCCTTGCTGAGAGTGGAGTGATGAAGTTTCCCACTATTAAGGTGTTGGGATGCATGTATGATTTCACCTTTAATAATATTTCATTTACAAATGTAGGTGGTCTTGTATTTGGAGCATAGATGTTCAGAATTGTGATGTCCTCCTGGTGGAATTTTCCTTTGAGGAGAATGAAGTGTTCCTTCTCAGCTTTTTTGATTAATTTTGGTTGAAAGCCTATTTTATTAGATTTTAGGATAGCTACCCCAGCTTGTTTTCTGGGTCCATTTGCTTGAAAAATATTTTTCTAGCCCTTTACTCTGAGATTGTGTTTATCTTTGTTGCAGAGGTATGTTTCTTGGATGCAGCAGAATCTTGGATTCTTTTTCCACAACCATTCTGTTGGTCTGTATCTTTTATTGGAGAGTAGAGTCTATTGATGTTGATAGATAATGGTTACCAATGAACTTTTATTGTGGAGCTGGTTGTCTTACTGTAATTCATTGCTTGTTTTCTTTTAATTTTTATAGGGACATTTTCTGTATCCTATGTTTTCTTGGTATAGTTGTTTTCATTGGATTCGAGATTTCCTTCTAGTAATATTCTGTAGGGCTGGTTTACTGTGTAGATTTTGCTTAAATCTAGTTTTGACATGGAAAATTTTGTTTTCTCCATTTATGTTGATTGAAAGCTTTGCAGGGTATAGTAATCTGTGTTGGCATCTGTGGTCCCTTAAAGTCTGCATGGCCTCTGCCCAGGCCCTTCTGGCTTTCATAGTGTCTGATGAGAATCTGGTGTGATTCTGATAGGTCTACTTTTATACGTTACTTGGCCTTTTTCCCTTGCTTCTTTTAATATTTTTTTCTTTGTTCTGTAGATTTAGTGTTTTGACTATAATGTGACAGAAGAATTTCTTTTCTGGTCTAGTCTGTTTGGTGTTCTGTAGGCATCTTGAATGTTTATGGCCATCTCTTTCTTTAAGTTGGGAAATTTTTCTTCTATGATTTTCTTGAAGATATTTTCTGGAACTTGTAGCCTGGAATCTTCTTTTTAATTAATTCCTATTATTCTTAGATTTCACCTTTTCATGGCATTCTTGGTTTCTTGGATGTTTTGTGTTTGGGACTTTTCCAATTTTACTTTTTCTTTGAGAATAATTTCAATTTCTGCGAGTGTGTCTTCATCAACAGAGATTCTCTCTTCCATCTCTTGTTGGTGATGCTTACCTTTGTGGTTCCTGATCTATTCTCTAAGTTCTCCAGCTCCAGAGTTTTCTCTGTTTGTGTTTTATTTATTGATTCTAATTCTGTTTTCATGCCTTGTACCATTTCCTTCATCTGTTTGAATGTGGATTTCTGTCTATCATGGCCTATATACATATTTTTTTGTTTCCTCTCTATATGCCACTAATTGTGCCTCTATTTGTTTGGCTATATTTGCCTGTGTTTCTCTGAGAGCTTTGTTCATTTCCTTTTTATTTGTTTGCCCTCACTTGTGTGTCTAATTCACTGAGATATTTGTTCATTTCCTCTTTATCAGCCTCTATTTTTGTGGCTATTTCTCTGAGAGATTTCCTTGTTTCCTCTTTATGTGCCTCTAATAACTGGATAAGCATAGCTTTAAAGTCATTTTCCTTTGTTTCCAATGAATTGGAGTATCCATTGCTCTTGGGGGTTGCTGGTAAAGCCATCATGTCTTGATTTTTGTTGGATGTGTTCTTTCATAGACCTCTGGCCATTTGCTTATCTCTAACCTTCACTGCTTGTTCCTGGATTCTACAGTTCTGACTGGTTCTGTCTTCTCTGGTGTCTGGAGAATTCCTCAGGAAGATGAGAGAGGTCCAGTGGTTTCAGCATGTGTGTTGGTGTTTCAGCTGTAACTGTGGAAAGTCCCTGGGCACAGAAGGGCAAATGAGCATGAGTGTGCGTGGTAGTGTGCCTTGAGAGACAGGGTCCTAGAGAATACAGAAACCTGTGTGTGAGAAGGGTGCCTTGTGGGCACCGCAGGGGTTGCAGATACTGAAGGTATCGCAGATGCTGGTGATGATCGCAGGTGCAGTTGGCTCATGCAAATTCCCTGAATGCCTACAGGCTACCAGTATTCAGCTCTGTCTGAGCTCCAGGAGTTATTTGCCTGAACTCCTCTGGTAGACCTGCAGAACAGAGGTCTCAATGACTGAGAATCCCTCTTTCCCACAGTGGGTGTGTGGGTGGGAGGGATCTGATGTCTGGCTGCTAGCTTAGAAGGATCTTAGCCCCTGGATCTGGGGCTCTGCAGGCACTTGAGGGTGCACTTACTCTCTAGTAGGTCAAATTAGAAAGCATAGGCGTTCCCCCTGTTCTTTACTCTCAGGTTTGGCCCTGCTAGGAAAAATGTAGGTGTACTAGCTCCATCAGCTCAGTGGTGCTGCAGCTGCTGAACTAGGGAGTCCAGCTGCAGCTGTGGAACTGGGAAGCCAGTCCAGGTGCCTGCTGGGAAATCCTGGGGAGCCACAACTGTGGTCCAAAGACCCAGGTGGCCCGGTGCCTGGTATACCTGGGTGGTTTGGCAGCTCTGCTGGACTTTGGTGGCTGTACAGCCCGCTGTCTGCGACTGAGGAACTGGGAGGCCCATACAGTTACTGACTAAGGCTCTGCAGGTTCGGTATGGCCGCTCGCATACCCTTGACCTGGAAGGATGATATTGCGGATCTGGGACTTGGAAGCCTGGTACAGCTGGAAGCCTTGGCAGGAAACTAGGAGCCCCGCCTCTGCTGTCTCGGTCGCCAGGCAGTGAATTCTGTGCTGAGAGTCTCTGGTACTGTGGGTCGGCTCCACTGACCAGGAGGGAAGCCCAAAAAAGAGAAATGCAAGGGGTTTGAAAGAGTGCTACTCTCTGTCCCCAGAGAAGTCTGCGGGTGACCTGAATCTAAATGGCCTCAGCTCATGTGATGTCCCCTCATTCAGGATGCCTCAATGTCGATTTTCTGGCTTCAGCTGCCCCTCCACTCACCAATTTCGGAGTTTCAGATCCTCTGCTTCTCAGATATGGTGCACCCTGATCACCGCCATCTTGGATCCCCTACTAATTTTTTTGTGTATGACTTTGCATCCTTTTGTTTTTGGAATGTATTTATAAGCTGTATAAGTTTCTTGGGCGTCTATAGGATCTTTTATTAATGATATTTGACTTCTTCGTTTTTTATTTATCTCCTATTATCTCCTTGATTTGTCCTATGTCTATAACTAGACCTCAAATACTATGTCAATGAGGTTGGGGGTGGGCATCCTTGTCTTGTTCTTAATTTTCCTGGAAATGCTTGGAGTTCTTCTTCACTTAGGATAATGTTGAGCGTACGTTTCCTGTATATTGCCTTAATTACAATGAGATATGTTCCCTGTATCTCTCCATGTTAACTTTTGTCACAGGCCTGTTCTGTGTTTATTAAGATAATCATGTGACTTCTGACCCTTTGTCTATTTATGTGGTAGATTAGATATATTGATTTATGTATGTTGAATCATTCTTGTATCTCTGTTATGAAGTCAACATAATCATAATAGATAATGGTTTTTATGTGTTTTTGAATTTGGTTGCTAAGAATTTTATTGAAAAAATGTGCACCAAGAAGATTGGTTGAGATATGTATGTTGTCTGGTTTTGGTGTTGGAGTAATACTTGCTAAATTATTTACTAAAGTAAAAGGAATTTGAACTGCTTTTTTCTTCTCTGTTTTGCAGAATAGTTTCAGTAGTACTGGTGTTAGCTCTTCATTGAAAGTGTAGTAGAATTTTGCTCTAGTCCATCTGGCCCTGGGCTTTTGTGTTGTATTGTAGAGATTTTTAATTACTACTTTTTTCTCACTAGGTGTTGTGAGTCTATTCAGTTATTTGCTTCATGTAAATTTAACTTTGGTAGTTCATAGATATATCTAGAAATTTATTAATTTTTTAAATTTTTTCTAGTTTGGTGAAATATAAAATTTTAAAGTAAATTCTTATGATTCTGTGATTTTTTTTCACTGTTATAATTTCTCCATTTTGTATTTCTAATTTTATTAATTTGGATTCCCTTTTTCTAATAGTTCATGTGGCTAAATTTTTCAACCTTGTTAATCTTGTTCAACTCTGTTTTGCTCATTCATTTTGCTTTTTGTTCCACATGAATTTCAACATAGATTTTCATTATTGCTTCCTGTCTACTTCTTTGGAATACTGATTGTTCTACTTTTTACAAAGCCTTCACATACATCATTAAGTTATTAATTTGAGGTCTCTCAAATATTTTGATGTAAATTTTCTTACATTTGCATTTAGTGCATGCTGTAGATTTTCATGCATTATACTATTATTGTCATCCCTTTTCTAAGAATATTTTATTTCTATGAATATCTTCCTTTAACTCATTTTGATTCTTTAGTGTGGTGATTAGCTTCAGTGAATTTATGACCTTTTGTCATTTTGTTGTTGAAGTCCAATTTTATTCCATGGTGGTGAGATAGAATGCAAAATATAATTCAATATCCCTGTGTGTGCTGAGACTTTCTTTGTCCCCTAATACGTGTTCTGTTTTGGAGATAGTCTCTGCAGCTTCTGAGAAAAACAAATGTTATTGACTGCTTTTGTGGAATGTTCTTTAGACATCTTTAGGGCCATTTAATGACATTTACGATGTCATTAAACTCCAGAGTTTTTTGTCTGTTTTTTCTCTATATTAGTGATAGTGGGGTATTTAAATCATCCACTGTCATTGTGTTGATATCAATCTGTGTTTTTCAATTTAATTGTTTTTTGGGGGGTTGTGAAATTTTTGTTTTGTTTTTGTAATTGAATATTTTAGTTTTCTGTGTGTATATGTTTAGAAGGGTAATACATTTCTCTTGGATTTTTTTCTTTAATAAATAGGAAGTGCCCTCTCTTTTCGCTTTTGATTAGTTTTGGTTTAAAGTCTATTTTATCAAATATTAGACTAGCTATACCTGATTTTTTTCTTAGTTCCATTTAATTTTTTTCTTAGTTCCATTTGATTAGACTAGGTTTTTTATCCTTTTAATTCAAGTGGTATCTGTTGTTGGTCATGGCAGCCAAAAGAGGAAGATCATATTTTCTTATTCAATTTGTTACAATGGTCTCTTTACAGGAACATTGAGACCATTAATATTAAAACTTATTATTATAACAGTTGTTAATTGCTGTCATTTTGTTGTTTTTTTGTGTTTTATTAAACGTCTTTGGATTCAATATTCGGGAATTATTTGTTCCTTGTACCATCTTGAATGTGTTTAATATTCTCCTAAGACTCAAGTACTCCTTATAGTATCTTCTGTAGAGCTAGCTTAGTGGTCATAAATTCCTTAAATCTATTTTTATGGTAAATGAACAGCTTTCCTTTCACTTTTAATTATCGCTGATAATTTTATTTGGGATAGTAGTCTGGGCTGATATTTGTGGTCTTTCACAATTTGCAGAACACTGGGCCACCCCATTGCAGCTTTCAATTTCTCCACTGGGAAAAAAAAAAAAAAAACAGCTGTTAATTTGATGGACCACCTTCATATTTAAGTTGACATTCTCTCTTGCAGATTTCAATATTCCTTTTTTTGTTCTGTATATTTAGTGTTTTTAGTATAAGATAATGTGGAGAGCTTCTTTTATGATCCTGTCTACTTGGTGGTTTGTATGCTTTTGGACTTTGATAAGCATCTCCTTTTAGTTTTTTCTATGATTTTGTTTAAACTATTTTTCTCCGCCTTTAACATGTGTCTCTTATTATTCATAAGTTTGGTCTTTTATAGTGCTGTAGAGTTCCTACACATTCTGTTGGAATTTTTTGGATTTGGCATTTTTTTGACCATGTCATTCAATCCCGTCTTCAAGATTTGATATTTTGTCTTTCACTTCATCCACTATTGATATTTTCTCTGAATTTTTGTTTGAATTCATGAAATTTTCATTTCAAACTTTATTTCATTTTGTTTTTTCCACAAAACTTCTGTCAGTATGTGAATTCTATTTTCTTTTTTTTTTTAAATGCACTTTATCTTTAGACAACCCACATGACGTTTTTTCTTACAAAAACAATGCCTCCACTCCAAATAAATAAAAGCTCAAGATGACATCAGTCCCATTTGTCTTAAGTCCTGGTGTTGAATGGATGGTAAGCAGCAGCCAGCTACGGTGACAGGTGATAGGTCCAATTTGTTAACATTTTTCCATCTCTAAGCCATCCTTAAAGAAATTCTATTTTTATATCTTGAATTGCTTCCTTTATTTCATTCCGCTGAGGGTTCTCAGCAGTCTTTATTGTGTTGTGTATTTATTCATGCCTTCTTTGAATTTATTGATCATGTTTATTGTTGCTATTTTGAAATCATTATCTTGTATGCCATCTAAGTTATTTTCTCTAGAGCATTATTATGGGAATATTAATTTGGGGAAGAGAATTAGTGTTTTGTTTGCTAATGTTTCTGTATTAACAATGGGATCTAGACAGATTGTTGGTAATATTTCTTGGTAGGGGTGTGTGTGTGTGTTCTAGAAGCTCTGTTTCTCTTACCCACCTGCTAGGTAGTAAATGACTCTAGGGTGCTTAGGGTTCAGTCTTTCGGTAATTCAGTGTTGATACTCAACACTGAAGTAGTCCCAGTTCATATTGGGCTAAATAATTTCTAAGCCCAGTAGCGGACCTTATGTGGAATTTGAGGATTCCCACAGGCTAATTGTCAGGAATCTGGGGAAGGTGATCAGGACTTTCCTTTAAACAATGGATGCTGGTGGAGTTTGCAAGGTGAGTTTAGGGTTCTTATCTGAAGAGAAAGACTAGAAGGGATGCTGCAGGGCAGGTGTAGTCCATATGGTTCTCAGGCGGTGGAAGGAGTGGGGGAAATTGTTGGGGTGGGTCTAGTGCTCTGCCTCAGAAAGGAGAATTCCAAATTAGGTGGTGGGGGAGAGCAGAACTGGTGGATAGAGTGCTTCTGCCTAGATAATGGGACGAGTGTGTTTGGTAGGGGTGGGTGGAGTTAGCCATGGTGGGAGGAGTTGATGGCAGAAGTCTAGTCTCCCTGCCTAGAAATATGCGGGTAAGGGGACTCAGTTAGCATGGATGGGTTATTGGCAGTAATCTGGTTTTCTAGATGAAGAAGGGTGCTAAAAGGGAACAAAAACGAAATCAAGGGATACATGAACTAAAGCAAGTTGGGGTATTGTTAATCATTTGTTACATGCTCCCACAAATACGTAACACGATTATAGACATTTCTGTTGAGTAAAACACATAAGAGTTTGATGATTCACCAAGAAAACCAATGCCATTTATCCTATTTTTTAAAAGCAATTACTTTAATTTATCCTAGATTTAAAATAGTAAACTTGCTGCGTTGGGAGAAAAGGACAGGGATGCAAGTGGGGAAAGGGACAGCTTTAAGTAGGGAGGACAGAAGAGAAACTTTCAAAAACAATGCATTAGAAATTATTAAGTCAGGATTCTCTTACTACTAAGAAAGAAAATGTATGTTCCTCAGACATATACAGAGAAAAAAAAAGTTGAGTAAAACTGACAAGTGTTCAAGTGGTAAGTAAACCATTCTTATCATAGAAGAGGTGATTATTATAGTCTCTTCCATCTCAGTCAGAACAAAGAGACATATAGAAAGCTGTTTTCAATAAAGTCAGTTTTACCCTGCTGCCAATCAAGTGTTTCTATTCTTGCTATATTGAAAATCAGTTTTTTGTGGTGCTGTAAACAGTGACACTTCAGAAAGTTGGGTTTCTTATGAGCAAACAGGAGGGAGAATTCTTTTCAGATGGTGACCTTTGTTGCAGGTGGGTGATGTGGCCAGGCTTGAGTGCAATTTTAATACCTATGGTATTTGAGGCCCTGATGCTGGTGCTCTGTGTCAGAGATAATGAGCAGATAAAGTTTTTATTATCCTCCTGTATTGGCCATTGAACATAGAAGCTTTACCAGGCTCCCACGTTTAGTCAACAGACCTTTAGCCGATAAGCACTTTCTAGATCTTGGTCCCCTGGAAAAGCCACAGACGATGATGCGACCCTGAGAGGGGACTACAGTGTGGAACGCAGACACCCTCACAGTTCCTATCACTCAACCCATGTGCTCTGTGGCAACATTGAGCAATGCTGAGAAGACAGCTGAGAAGAAAAAGCATAAAACTTAGTGTTATCCAGAGTCAATAGTCTCCAAAAGAATTTCCCTTCTCTTCCCTCCTTGAGACGCACCTTCTTACTACAGGGAATAATTCACTGTTCACCTGGGTTTGATTAGTGTGGTGTTTGGTTTTTATGTCAACTTGACAAAATCTGTAGTCACCTGATAGGAAGGAATGACAATGAGAAAATTTTTCCATAAGATTGGGCTAAATGGATATATATATATCCAAATGGATATATATATATATATCCATTTCATCATGGAAGTTATAATGTGTCACAATGTGTCACACAGTATACCTGTTTGTCCACACATCTTGAGTCATTGGTCTGTTTTGAGGGCTCTGGCTTCTACTACACTGTCAATATTGGCTCCTCACCAGGACTTCTCTTGGATATCCTCTGGTTGCCCTGTGTTATGGATATCCTGTAGCTTTGGATCTGCAGGTCACTTCCTGCACTTCAGGAGTTCGTAGATGGAGTAGATATTGGAGTGAGCCAACCCTGAGCCCTGGATCTGGACCTGGGTGGGAACTGAGTTAGTTAGCCTGCCAGATTTCCTGCACCCACACCACCAGGGTCAGCTCCTCAGCACTGCTCCAGCTAACTTACCCAATGCCACAACTGTCAAGGAACACGGCTAGCCCTCCTGCTCTCATGCTTTTAGGGACATCTCACCAGCCCACACCTTCACCACCAGAGCCAGCTCCACTCTGCTCCCCAGGCAAGGTAGAGGGTCCACTCTCGAGTGCTGCAGGTGGCAAGGGATTGGGGTCTGCTCTCTAGCTCTCATGACCTTAGGGCCAGCTCTTCCACCTGCCACAGATGGCAAGGGTTGAGTCATGGGGGCATCTCTCCCTCACCCACGTAGCAGAAAAATGGCAGGGCCAGCTCTTCCGTGCTTGTATCCTCAGAGCCAGCTCTCCTGCTCCCCTGTCACCAGTGCCAGTTCTACTGTGCTGCCCAGGTGAGGTGCAGGGCCTGCTTCCCTGAGTGGTGCCAGTGGGTTAAGGGGAGGGCAGCTCTGCACAGAACTTGGACATCAACATGTTCCCAGGTGGCAGCCCAGATACCTCTGAATTTTTTTCAATAGTTAACAGAGATGTGGAAGCATAAGCCACATAAACTCTTTCCTCCCCAACTTGATTTTGATGTTTCATCTACGCAATGATAATCCTGAGACAATTTTTTTTCTGAGTTATGGTAATATAATTCCTGTTCCCTTGTCTCCTTCCCACTGTTCTTCTGATAACTTTGCTGTATTATAGTAACCAGAACTGCTGAGCATTGTCAGGGAAGCCCTGAGGGGCACATGCTGTCAAGGGGAACCAGATTATGGACCAGTACACATCTGGTGCACCAATAAAAAAAAACATGGCCCTGCTCTCAGGGAGCTTATGCCTTGTAGAGGAAAATAGACAAAAACACCAAATACGTAAATAATGGTCATGGCAATAAGCACAGGTATAGGTGGTTATTGGCTTCCTGATACCACTAACAACAAATTATATGCATTTATTATTCAAACTTACTAATAAATATGCATATGTAAGTTAAGTATTATGTAATATTGGATTAGTAATGCAAAAGATTAAGATCTGACCAAGGGTAGAAGGGTTGGTAGCTATTTAGTTCTGTACTATAATTATAAAACACTATAAAGTTAAAAAATACAAGGGAGTGTTCCTGAGTTAGGGGATAGAGAAGAGAAACAGTGGCAATTTTCTAGCATGTTCAATGTTTTGATTCTATGTAGTTACTGTAACAGTTTATTTTGTGTATGAGCTAAGACAGGGATACTTAACAGGACATTTCTTACCATCTAAACAGTTTTTTCCTGTGGTCCCTGGAAAAAGCACTGATGTAAATAGAAATCAAGACACACTAAATGCGGTAAACACTGTGACTGACTCTTAGGGATTTTACATCCTAGAGTTAATTAATAAAAAGATATAGGATAGGTGGTGATGACACATGCCTTTGATCCCAGCAGTTATGATGCAGAGGTAGGCAGATCTCTGTGAGTTCAAGGCCAGCCTCTTCTACAGAGCTAGTTGCAGGACAGTTAAGACTACACAAAGAAATCCTGTCTTGAATATATATAAAGGCATGTAGGTAGTAGGTAGGTAGGTAGATAGATAGATGGATAGATAGATAGATAGATAGATAGATAGATAGATAGATAGATAGATACGGAATTTCTGTTAGGTATATTTAGCGAAGCCCAACCTTTAGGTGAAAGAGTAATCATGATCCTTCTACAACTGGGACCCTAACTATTATAGGAAAAAGGTCATCGGCAAGTGAGGACAGGATAAATGCTTGGCTTGGTGCTGTTCACATACAGTGTCCACTACATAGCTGGACTTCAATGCATGTAAGGTGTATGAACTGACCAGTGAACATGAAGATTTATACTTTTTTAATACTGTTAGGAAAGGAGAGAGGGTGTGGCCCACAAAAATTCAGTATTGACTTTGGAATGTAGCTCAGCCATTAGTTCTGTATCAGGTACCATCTCTCCCAGGATGCTTTTTTAGCTTCATCCTCACCACATACAGAATTCTTTATCCTTCTCATAGACCTACTGTGCATTAGCTTTTATCTTTTTTATAGAAATAGCTTATTAAGTATGATACTTATTTAACATTCTCACTCCTTACCCCATAAAGTAATTTTTTGGAGGTGTACTCACTTGCTTTTATGCTCATTATTCTCTGAAGCATTTCCCACCAGCAAAGACAAAAATAGCTGTCTGGCAAATGTCTTGGACTGAGTTGCACCTGCTTTTGCATATATGTTAAATTAACTCTTAGGAGTTGTCCTAGTCATTTGAAAGATACATAACTCTACACTCTCACTATATCCTATTGCCTAACTTACTTAGCCAGTTCTTTAATTTCTTGTTCAGTGTTCAGGAAGTTTTTGTTTGTGTTGAGTTGAAGCCAAATCTGATGAGATTTCTGGCACTCAGGAACTTGTTTGTAGTTTCTCTCTCTCGTTGCTGCTATTGTGTAAAGGGGCCTGCCTGGGGAGTGTACTGAACACCACACAGTTACCCAGGCATCCAGTTAGTCTGTGGCACACCTATCAGCTGACCCATTTATCACTCAGATAATTAGGTGAGGTGTGCAAGCTTGAAATGCATTCAGTGGGGTTCCATGTCAGACAGATAACCTGCTGTACTACTATTCATGTTTTGACTTCAAGTGAGGGACACTTCCCTTAAACACATGGACAAAAGTTATGAAATATGAGCTGAATTTCTCCATTCACATGTATTAGTTGTGTATGTTAAGGAAATCTAGTATATTTCCATACAGGTATGTAGCATGCACTGACCAAATCTATCCCCCTCTTCCCTACCCTTCCATCCCTGGAAGCCTATTAATCTTAAGTAATCACTATTCTTCTTTCAAAATGACATTCATTTCAAGATTCTACATGTGAGAAGAACTCCAAATCTTCCAACGGAGGTTCTGAGAATCGAACTCAGGTCCTCGTACTTCAATAGTAAGCACTTCTGAACTATCAGATAGTACCAAGTGAACTATCATCTCCTCAGCTCATACATCACACTTTATTCTATCAGTTGGTAAGAACATAAAGTGGGGCTGTAGCTTTCAGGCATGTTCAACCTTCCGATACTGTAACATGCATTGTGATCTACAAATGTTTAGGAACACATACAGAGTTATCCTGAGATCTATGTGGACCATAATCCACACCTTGTAAACAACAGATTAGCTACTGTGAACAGTGCCATACAGTCTGTGAACATGTGTCTTCTCCATTCATAATCCCTATTCTCTGGATGTAAACTCAGAAGTGCATACAGTGGACCTCTTTATATTTATTTAAGGAACTTCAATAGTTTTCTCCATAATCTGTATGCTCATCCTCAGCATATAAGAGTTTTAGGGGCTGGTGATGTAGCTTAGGGGTAGAGCACTGGTTTACAGTTTCTTATGCACAAGTTACAGATTCAATTCCCAGCACTGAACAAAATAATAAATAAACAAAAGGAATTCTTTTTTCTTCACATCCTTGCCAGCACTTGAAATATTTTATAATAACCACTCTAATTAAAAGAAGATATTATTTCATTGTTATTTTGGTTTATATATCTCTAGTGATATTTTTCATATATATGCATTTAATATGTCTATATTTGATCATTTGAAAAGTTTCTATTAAGATCATTTACTTGTTTTTAATTGTTATTGTTTGGCACTTTCATATATTTATACAATGATCTTCTTAATTGTTGCCCACTCCACATCCCCCTTTCTTATATGTCCCTCTCTACTACTGGAAGCCTTCCTCTCAACAGAGCCTCATACTTTTATCTCGTCTTTTCTCTCTGTGACCCACTGAGTTTAATTAGACTTTCTTGCCCAGATGTGAGTGGGGAGTTATTTACTTGAGCAAGGACAACTTATCAATGTTTATCAACTAAGGAAAATAACATTGCCTGTCTCAACAAACTTTAACTGCCAATAGTCTTCCAAGGATAGGTGGAGCTTAGTATCACCTCCTTCATCCATAATTAAATGTTGATGGGCCCAGTCATGTGCAGGTCTTGTACAGACAAGCACAGCTGCAGTCATTTCTTTAGTGCTATGGCTATATATTGTCAAGAAGTCATCTTTTTGTTGCTCAACTCCCAATCTTCTGGCTTGCACATGCTTTCGACTCCCTCTTCCCTGATCCCTGGAGGAAGTACCATGGCTATTCCACTTATGACTGAGCATTCATTCTACCATTATTTATTCTTGCCACTGGGACCAGCTATGAAATTCTGCTTTAGCTGGCACACACAGCAATAAGAAACGTCTCCAAGGGAGGCTGGTTACACATTAATCTATGATATAAACAAGAGTATAAAGAAGGGACTTTGACAATATTAGCACTTAACAAAACAGTAACAGCTCTCTACCTCTCCCCCACTCCCACAGAAAAGCATATGACATCTTCGTTGGTTCATAACTAACTTTAAAGAATGAAGCCCGATTTCTCTCTGTAGAATGGGGCTCAAAGCAAATCAGAAAATAAATAGTTAACCTCACAAAAGTTGTGTCACTATTACCTTGCCTGGCAAGTCATTATTTTAGATGGCAGTATTTGCAGCTGAGTAAGATTGTGGATGAACTTTCTTCCCCAGCAACCTTCATAGCACCTTCATAGCGAGCACATTTACTGGCATTATCAACCCTAGCAAATGGAAGAAAGCTCCCAACTCATCTCCAGCCTGATTTCTTCATGTTCTGGGCCTTAGTGTGTGGTGTCTTCAAAAGTGAAATCCTATCATATTGCAACCAGGAGCAATGGCAATAACTTGTTTTGTCTTCAGGACCTCTGGGGCGTCCCTGCAAAACAGCGTTCAGGGCGTTATTCCAGAGCCTGCGCTGGACTTTTCATTTAATACACATGGCTTCTGGGAGCAGAATTACCCATCCGTGAAGGGTCCCTCTGTCCAAAGTCTTTCATTTTTAGATTATATTTTTCAATAGGCCTAAGGAATAGTAGGTTTCCATACGATTTTTCATATATCTTTATTTTTAGTTTCTCTTCCCCTCGCACTCCTAAGCCATTCCCTCATTATACCTACACATTCCCAGTATTCTCCTCCTACTTTCATGTTCAATATGTTCTACTGTAGCCCCTCCCTTTCTCAAATGCTCCCTTTTCTCTCTCTCTGGCCCTACTAGTGCTCAAAGGCAAACTTGCTATTCTAAAAAATATCTTAAGAACTTCATACATAGGGAAATATGTGGCATTTACCTTTCTGTATCTGGGGAGCTTCTCTCAGTATATTTCCTGATCTATCCGTCTTCCAGCAAATTATATTCATCTTTACTGCTGAATAAAGCTTACTGTATATATGTATCTCATTTTATTATCCACTGATGGAAATGTAGGCTGATTCCATTTCCTTTGTATTGTTACTAGAGATACAATGAACGTGGAAATATACTTTTAACTTTTTAAGCAAAGTCTACACTGATTTGCAGTGTCTACATCAGCTTACATTCACAACAGCAGTGAACAAGTTTTCCCTTTTCCACAACTGTACTATCATTTGTAGTCATTTTTTTTTCTTGATAATAGCCATTCTGACTTGAGTAAGATTAACTCTTAAAATAGTTTTAATTTGCATAACCTGAATCACTAAGGGCATTGTATACTTTTAAAGCATTTATTAAGCAGCTGTGTTTTATCTTTTGAGAACTGTATTCAGTTCCAAAGACCAGTTTAAACTATTTATTTTCTTGACTTAGTTTTTCAAGCTTTTTCTGCTTTCTAGACACAAATCATCTACTAGATGTCGGGTTAATATTGCAATTTTCTCCATTATATTGGCATTTTCTTCACAAAATTATGATATTTTTTTTACAGCATAGAGGCTTATTACTTTTATAAGATTCTACTCAGTGATCATTGGCAACTAGCATCATGTTCAGAAAGTCTCCATCTATACCCTTATTATTTTATTTTACCTATACAGTTTCACTCTGTCTGTCTTTCTCAAAACAAAAACATGAAAGTCAAAGCAAATAAACAAAACCACCCAGTTTTTCACACCCAGCGTCACTTCACCAGGAGAGAACTGAGCTTTCCTTTCCTAGCTAGAAGCACCAAGACCTGAATGGAATGTCTTCATCAAACCCTTTTATCTTCATGGCTCAGAGCGCTATGCAGGAGAAGACACAGAAAGAATGTAAAATCCAGAGGTGGTGGATGATTCCAACAAAAAAAACACCTTCCAAATACAGTAGGACAGAGGTACATATGAAATCACAGAGACTGTGGCAGAATGCACAAGACATGCACAAGTTCAAACAGACAAAAACCCAGCACTGAGAAGTGGAAATTGGCACAAATTACTACCTGAAACCAAGAAACTATTTGCAATTGAGGCCAAATATACACTTTATACTATACTTTACAAGTATATAGCTCATGCATTTACAAAAAGATAAATAAATTAATTTTTAAACTAATTTGCAAGAGAACTGCAGAGATTAAAGATTTTTCAGTACCCTTTAAGTCATATATGATACTAAGCTTTGTTTGATAACATCTAGTGAACTCGACACCCTGTCCTTAAAATATTCCCTAATGAAAACCCTTTCACTACATATTCCAGTGCCCCAGATCCTGAAGTAAGTGCTATGATTGAAAATTAACCTAATTCTCTCAGAGTAACTGTGGCACAATTTATTCTGATGTAGTAGAGAAACATGACATAGATGAGCTTGCAAGATAAATAAGAATTCATAAGTGACATCCTTAAGGGGGGGATATCCTTGTACATCAGCTTTTATTAATTTTAAAAATTAAATTTCAGACAATATTTGCATGGAATTTATGTGGACAAGGCTGGGCTCTTTAGATGATCATGCAGGCAGATTCAGGCCTGTCAACATCCTTATTCTAAAGCTATTGAAGAAGCAAATGATGACATTCTAGAGAAGGCACAAATGAACTATCCCATTGCTTTTAACTGTGGACCCCTTATTATTTTTTTTTAATTTTATTTTTCTTATTAGTTACATTTTGTTAACTCTGTGTCCTAGCTGTATTCCGCTTCCTTATTCCCTCCCCAACCCCACACTCCCTCCCTGGTCTCCTCCCTGCCCCTTTCCAAGTCCACTGATAGGGGAGGACCTCCTCCCCCTTCATTGGACCCTGTTTTATCAGGTATCTTCCGGGGTGGCTGCAAAGTCCTCCTCTGTGGCCTAACAGGACTGCTCCTCCCCTGGAGGGTGGGAAGGTCAAAGAGCCTGCCATTGAGTTCCTGTTAGAAATAGTCCTTGTTCCCCTTACTTTGGAAAACTACTTGGTTACTGAGCTACCACAGGCCACATCCGAGCAGAAGTTCTAGGTTATATCCATAGATGGTCCTTGGTTGAGTGTCAGTCTCAGAAAAGACCCTGTGCCCGGATATATTTGGACCCCTTATTATTAATGCCTTAAAGCAGAGAACACTTGGGTTAGGGAGAAACTGTAAAGTTCTCTGCTTTAAGCCATTAATAAAAAGGGGTCCATAGTTTCAGTTTCCCATGATCAACCATAGTCGGAAAATATCAAGCAGAAAATTCTCCAAATAAATGCTTTTTAAAGTTTATAATTGCATACTATTCCACACAGCATGAAATTTCATGCTGTTCTGTGTGAGCCTACTGAATCCTACTCAAGATGTGAATCATTCCTTTATTTAATGTTTTGACAGTGTATAAAATACAGGCTTGTTAATCACTTAGTAGTTGTTTCAGTAATTAGGTCAGCAATCAAGCTAACATAACTGGTGTGATAGCAGTCTATGTTTTGCTTAATATTGTTCCCATAGGTCAATAATGCGATGCTGGCATTCTAAGTATATGAAGAAGAAGTTGGGGGCTGAGAACATAGCTCAGTCCCAAGTTAAGTACTTGCTGTGCAAGCATAAGGACCTGCACCGGGCGCCCAGTGTCCATGGGCGTGTGAGAGCCAGGCATGATGGCACACATCTGTAACTCCCGCATTGGGATGAGGTGTAAGCAAAGACCGTAGTATGCCGGGGCCCTGCTAGACTGCAAATCTTGCCAAATCCCTTAGCTCCTGATTCAGCGAGAACTTCCATCTCAAAGCCTGGGGTGGTGGACAGCTGAGGAAGATGCCTAATGTCAGCCTCTGATCGCTACACTACATACACAAACTTGCACACACAGAGCAGGACCCCGGGTTTCATCACCAACGCCACAGGAACAGACAAGAATGACAAAGAAGAGAAGTTATAACGTGTTTCGTTTAAGGACTTCTCTATTAGAAAGGAGAAAATTATAGGTTAAGGTTGCTAAGATGTTTGGTAAGAATGAGTCTCCTATCTATACATCACGGAGAAAGAAAAAGAAAGTTGTGATAGCATTGTTACAATATCATCTCTATATTTATTTATACTTATATATAAATATATATTTACTATACTCGAACAACATTTACATATTGTTACAAATGTTTTTTTTAAAAATCGCATATGGTAAAGACTTTGTTAACATAAAAGACATACTAAATTTGTTGTTGGAGGACATGAACTGTAAGATAATGTTCCAATTGATAACAAACTGTTATTCTTTATGAATACATGGGCAACGGGTTCCCTTAAAGCAACAGTCTAAATGTGCCCTTGAGAAATCATAAAGTCATTTATTACAAGTGAGGGATAGTTATATAAATTCAGGAATAACTTTGGATGTGAATTTTAAAATATACTCTAGAGGCTGTGCCTGCCAATGAGTAAACTTCTGTGCCATTTCTTGTAGAGTTGTGGAAGTTGGTCAGGAGAAAGGAAACCATCCAAAGTACATATGCAGTTGTGATGAAGCTGTGCTCTTCTGGAATCAGATGCCCAATAGAACATGTTCTAAAAGGGCAAAGGAGGTGCCTGGCCAGCGACTGTGAAAGGATGGAATAGCTCGGGCACTGTGTGGCAGAGCTGCAAGCATATGGTAAAGCCAGGTGTTTAGTGCAGACTGAAGAACCTGCTCTCTCAAACACAAGAACTAAAGTATCTCTCCAGAGCTGCAAGCATATGGTAAAGCCAGGTGTTTAGTGCAGACTGAAGAACCTACGCTCTCAGACACAAGAACAAAAGTGTCTCTCCAGCCTGGCAGCATGATCTAACAATAGGGAGGACAACTGTGTTGCTTGCTGAGTGATTTGTCACTGCCTTATTCTTGAAGTAAAACTAATTTTGAAGAGGAAGAGCCGGCACGGAAAGTCCTCTTTGTAATGGAATGCATGGGGGGCTGAATTAAAGGATCATAGCATTAGGAAGGTTGAGAACCTGCTTTAGAACATCCCGTATCTTGGTGAACTTTCCTACAAAATGGAATGTCTGCTCTCAGAGAGAGTTGCTACACAGCGCGTGGCCATACACTCTTAACAAGCCAATTAAAGAATAAGACTTAGAGGCAATATTTCGTTTGGCCACACTGAAGAGAATAAAATGCTCTAGTGACTTCCTCACATAGATATTTTGGATGCTTGTTTGAGATATTGGTTCATTAATTTCTGTTTTGTGGTTTTCTTTTCTAAAAATTTATTTTCAATTTGTTTGTGTCTATGTGGGTTATGCGATGTGTGTGTGTGGGGGTGCCTATGTAGGCTCAAAGAGAATATAAGATCCCCTGGAGTTGAAGTTTTAGGGAAGTGTGAGCCAAATGTGGCTATTGGGAACAAAACTTGGATCTTCTGGAAAGGCAACAAGTGTTCTTGAGACTTAGGTTTAGAGAGAGGAGGTATGCATAACTAAACAATCCTGGTCAAGCTTTGACCCCACACATCACTGACGATCATTGTTTCAGCTCTAGTTTCTTCCGCAAAGTGGTTTGACAAGTGATCAGCACTGTGAAATCTCTTCCTGGGAGTCAAGTTCTCTCTCTGGATACCACCAGATTTTAGCATTTTCCCTCTCGGCTAGAGATTCCTGACGGAAATTTGTATTTCTTTCTTTTTTAAAAAACGTATTACATTTATTTATTTGTGAGGTGAGCACGCATGTGACACAGTTCATGTTTGGAGGTCATAGGACAGCTTACAGGAGATAGTTCTCTTCCTCTATTAGACTACCATGGTCTGTCTGGACAGCAAATTTACCTGCTGATCCATTTTCTTGGGATCCACTATTTCAGTAGTCTGGTTGCCTAAAAGGAGCACAATGTGTCCTTAGTATATTATCATTTGTTCTAGTACAAGTTATATTGATTCTTGGTTCTACCATTTGAGGCATCCTTCACAATCTGATAATGTCAGTTTGTCTTCCACAATATTTTTCTCAACAATGTTATCATTCATCAGTCAGTTTCACAGAGATTTTCTCCCACACTCCCAATATAAAACAGACATATCCACATATCTTTTTAAAACAAACTAATTTCTGTCTTTGGCTCATGCTAAAATGGTGGAGGGGTAATCTGTAAACCCTGCGTTTAGTCACCTGATGAGGATCTTATGTGTGCTAGTAATAAAAGCTCTTCTCCAGACTTTAACAAATGGATACATAGTTACACTTAGCTTGTTTAGAGCTAGCTTTGCTCACAGTGACTCACTGTTGCCATAAGAAATGTCTGAGACTTTAGAATCAGGTCTTTCTTTTGTAATAATTCTCTTAATTTATTTCTATTTGCACTTGACTACAGTGGCAAGAAAAAATCAGGTGGCACATTTAAAACATTATTTGGAAATGTTACGCTAAATGTCTAAGCTCATTTCTTATGAGTAATGATTCCCGTATGCCTGCAAATTAAAATTTCACAGAGCTTACTGCTACCAGAGGGTGAAACTACCTTCCTACGTCTCTGACAACACTCTCCTCATTTCCACCCAGGCCAGGAATCCATAAAATTCAGGTTTCCACTCACAGCTTTCTCTACAGCATCTCCTCTTCCTGCCAGCTCCAAAGCTGTTCCCATTGTCTGAAACACTTGTTAAAGAACCATCCCACTTTCACATAACAAGTTCTATTGATTTTCTATTGTTTTGTAAGAAACTACTACAACACAGTGACTCCTTGTTTTGTGTCTTTTCCTGGGGAGACATAAACAAACATCTGTTTACTCTAGATGATTTACCATTAGCATACCAAAGAGATGGTTCCACCCTAGTGCAGCTTAATGAGGCATTGAGTTCATTACAGCAGTACAGGGGAGGGGAGGGAGCGCGAGTGAGTCAAAGGCAGCTCCATCACTAAAAAGCCCATCCCAGTATGAGCAGAAACTCCTGTGCACAGGAGCACCATGCACAGCTCTCAGATGGCTTGACACATCAGAGTCTCATTTTCCCTGCAATTTTTAATTTCTTAGGAGAGGGGCTTGTGTATTGCAGGTAGCCAGTTGTCTGCTCAAGAAGTTAAGTGTTAGTCAATGGGAGCTATAAACGTTAGCTTCTATAATGGAAAAAATACCCCTCTTGTGTGCAGGAGCAATTAAAATTAGGATCTTGTGGTGAAAGAACTATCCTGGATTATCTGGGATTATCTGTATTCTTATTTAAAGGATGCAAACTAAGAAAAGACACACAGAATAGGTCAAAGTAGGCCACATAAAGACAGGGCTGGAGAAAAGATATTGGCCTTTAGTGAAGACCCTGGTGACGCACATTGAAGGATGCTGGCTACTACCCTAAGTGGGGAAAGCCTAGGTCTCAGTTCTTCCAGAAGCTCCTTACAGGCCTGCTCCACCTGGCGCCTTGGGTTTTCTTGACCCTAGTAATACTAGCTTTTTTCATCAGACCTCTAAAGCTGAACAGTGATAAGTTTCTATTGTTTTAGGTCACTCAGTGTCTGGAAATTCTTTCCTTCAACTCTAGAACATTAATAAAAACAATGTTAAATGAGTCGAGTGGCTAGCCAGATGGCTCAGTGGTCAAGAGAACTGGATGTTCTTCAGAGGATTCGAATTCTAGTCCCAGCACTCACATGGTGGCTCACAACCATTTATAACTCCAGTTTCAGGGGACATGACCCTCTTCTGGGCATCACAGGCTCCAGACATACACATGGTTCAAAAACATACATGCATGCAAATGCTCCCAAGCATAACAGTATTTAATGCCTTGTAAACAAAGTGTTGCGCTTTAAATTTATTTAAGAGTTGCTCAGGGAGGCTTAGTGCTTTCATACTGTTGCCGGCTGTTCATGCTTCTGCTTTTGAGTTTTCCAATTTGTGTCTCTTGGTATTTGTCTTTTGGATGCATTCTCTTTCTTAAGGTAGAAAGTACTCCTTACCTAGTCTAACAGTGTACCAATCCTATGCCGAGTAAACGTGTTACTAAATAAGATACGTATCTTTTGATTGTAGCTTGTATTTTATTTTGTTCATGTGTATTTTGAATTTAGACTTGCTTTCAGTGTATTTTATCATGGAAATTTTAAACATTAAAATGGGAGAGACTAATACAATAGACTTTCCCATTTCCCATTATTCAACTTCAATAATGACTGGCATTTTTCCAAGAAGTAATATTTTTTCCTTTAATTGTAATTTTAAAGAGGTATTTTGGTGTGTGTGTGTGTGTACATATAAATGTATGGAGGTGTACATAAGCATTCACTCACATTCACAGGCCAAAGGTTGATGTTGGGTATCTACCTGTATCTTTCTCTGCCTTGTTCCCTGAAATGTCATCTCTCACTGCACCTGAAGTTTCCCAGTTTTGCTTTCCTGGTTGGCCTCCAAGCTCCCAGAATCTGCCTGTCTCTTTCTGCCTCAACTCAGATGACAGGTACATCTGTCTGGGCCCAGCTGTATTTTCACATGAGTTCTAAGGGATACAAACTCAGGTCTTCAAGTTTGCACAGCAGGTTCTCTTACCCAACGGACCCATCCCCCACTCCTAATTTTTTTATTCTTTGACAATTTCATAAGTGTATATGATGTATTTAGTCATTTTGTTATTTCCTCTCATCTGTCTCAACCTCCCACTCTTGCTGAACCCATTCTTCCCCTGAAAAAGTTCCCCTTCAAGTTTCATGCCTTTTGTTTTGTGAACCATTAAGTTTAATTAAGATTGTTTTCATGACTATGGGTGTGAGGTTATTTACTGGATTGTAGACAATGTACTAGTCCCTGAAGAAAATTACTCCCTCTCCTTTAGCAACCATTAACTCTCAGTACTTCCTAAGGGGATGCTTGTGCTCCACGATCCTCTCCCCCAACCATACTGGAATATTGACTTGTTCCTATCTTATGCAGATCTTTTGTTGGTAACAACAGCAACTGTGAGCTCATGAATATTACAGCCATGTCATGTCGAGAAGACAGTGTTTTTCAGCACTTCTGTCTTCCTCTCCCTTGTTCTTTCTTTCTTAAGATGTTCCCTAAGCTTTGCTAGGGGTGATATAGATGTCCTAATTAGGAATTAGTGCTCAACAGTCATTTGTCCTCAATACTTTGGCCAGTTACAAGTCTTCATTAACCATCACCCACTGTAAACAGAAGCATCTTTGATGAAGGTTGAAAACAGCCTTGATTTTTTTGGTATAAGCATAAATAACAAGAACAATTTGACTCACATTAATTTAGCAATACAATAGTAGGCTCCTCCCTTGGGCCAATGATGCCAGCTTTTGTCCAGATGTACAATAGCACACATGAATTCCCGCCTGTGAAATGAGCCTCAAATAAAATTTTAAAAAGCAGTTGGTTACTCTTATAACACTCATGGTGCTACTGTGACAGCAGACACATCTTGTCTGGCGGGCAGGCCTTGTAGCTTACAGAGTTCAGAGAGGGTAAAATAGGCTGAGGAGTGGAATTTGGGAACAAATTTTTTTCTGGTAATGAGCAGATGGTGATACTTGGCTATGATAAATTCCAAGAGAAAGCTAATTATCAGAGAAAGGCAAAGCAAATATTCCTCGGTGTGCATGGCTGTCATCAAACAGATAAAGAAGTCAGCAGCTGCAAATGTAGAGACAGAGTAACATGCAAATTCAATTGGTAAAAATATGAAACAGTGTAGCTAATATTTAAATACATTTTGGAAATACCTCAAAAGGTTAAAATTAAAACTACCAGACCACACAGGAATCCACTTTCTGGCCTTTTATCCAAAAGGACTGAAGTCCAGATCTTAATTTGATATTTACATTCTGTGTTTATTGATCATGATTCAGAAATCAGAGATGTGATGATTACCTGCATGACTGTAGATGAATGAATGGATAATGAAAGTATGGTATTTTGAAATCATAATAATAATGAAATATTATACCACCTTTAAAAAGAAAGAAATATTACCGTATTCTATAAAATGAATGAAGATTAGGAATGCTATGATGAGTAGAATAAAGCAGCTATTGGAGGTGAGCCTTGCATAAATCTACCTGTATTGATATTCTCAATGGTCAGCTTGAGAGAGACGGAGAGTAGAACTATTAGTTGTCAGAGGCTTGAGGGAGATGGCAACACAAGGTTTCTATTCAAGAAGTATGGAGTTTCAGGTAAGCAAGATTGAGTCAGTTCGAGAGAGCTGTTCTTTAACATTGTGCCTGGAGCTCATAATGTAATACTGTTCGCTTAAAATTTTGAGGTAGAATCATCTCAGTTGTTCGTAGCACTACAAAATGGCACAACAAATAAAACATATAAAACAGAACCTGTTAAGCTTCCAGAAATGAGAGAATAAAGATATGAAGAGCAGGATGGGTTTAACTGAAGCTTTACGTTAGATTCTTGTTTTGTTTTGTTTTGCTTTAAAAAAAAAAAAAAACATTCTGTGCAAGCAGGAGGCTCATATGACCTTCCCTGAAGGTCTTTGATAAAGTGATTTTGTCGTAGGCTGTCTAAGGCAGGGGTCCTAATGTCTCTTTCTGTCCAGTTGTTTATAGTCAGTAGTTGCTAAAATCATCCTGAGACTATTCATCAGCCTTACCACAGGACAGAATTTCTTTCAGGAGCCAGAACAAGAATGAAGAAAGAGGTTTCCCTTGGACAACACTTTCAGCTACATTTCTGTTACAATTCTTTGGGAGCAGACTCCAGATACTACACCTACACACATACACACACCATACACACCAGATTCTGGAGTGTTTGCTCACATCTGCCATGACACAGTTACTCCAATCAAAATAATTTTGGATAGACCTCTTAGCACTATACCATTTGGAGAAATCTAGAATCTGAAGAAGTCTGAAAATGTATGTTTTATCTTGAGTTTGGTCTGTTAACCTTTTTTTTCTAAACTTGGTAAATTATTTTCATGGTCAGTACTGTGGTCATTCTTTGTCTCACTCAGGATGAATTTTCTCTTCTTCCATTTTTATCATTTTATAAGTTTAAGAAATGATTGTAGTTAGAAACACATTTATTTGGGCAAACTGGAAATTTGAAGTTGTATTTTGGAATAATCAAGTTAAGAAAAGCACTACCATTCAAGTCAAGATTTGATTTCTCTGGATGCAGAGCACCTCGTAATTGCTATTTAGAGACTATTTAAATCCAGATGTGACACTGTCCCCTGTTGTCCCTTAAGAATCTGCAATATCAAGCGGATGTGCTGAATCACAGAAAACTCAGCTGCGAAACTATGGTAAAAGTAATGGACGGTGGGTTAAGTACAAGAAAATACTGGGAATCTACTGCAAGCAACATTGTTGCGGATGGCGATCCCCCGTGTAGGTCTCTTCATCTAATTGGGAAACCAAACACAGGAGATATGTTGTAATTTGTTATGATTAGTGTGAAGGAGGACACACATGCCATAGACCATGTGTGGAGGTCAGAGGTCAGCTCTCTGAAGTCACTTCTCATACTCTGCCTTCATATGACTCTAGAGATTGAGATCGTGTTGTCAGGCTCGCACAGCCAGCTGAGACATAGTGCTGCTTTCAAGCACATACACTATAAAAATAAAACACGTAGGATGTGGAGAAAAGAAAAACAGGAAGTACAGAAGTGGGGCTAGTGAGAGGAGGGATTGCCACTTATTTATTTAAATAAGTACTTCATTGATGGGACACACTTGTACAGACATGTGACCGAGGGGCAGGAATGAGCCACAAAGCTCTTGGAGGTAGCACATTCCAGGCCAAAGAAGCATACAAAGGCTTTGAGATGAAGGCGGGCCTGGCCTGTTTGGTCAGCAGTGGTGAGCAGGCAGTGTGTATTGATTTCAGTGGGGGGGGGGGGGTAAAAGGAAATTAGGGCTCTCAGGGCAACAGGGACTATGTCTTGTCTATCCTGGGGGTCACTGCCAGGACTTTGACTGGGTGAATCCATTAGGCAGCACTGGGTACAATAGTGCCATGGGCTGACTCATGCGTTGAAGATAACACTGATTGCCAAGCTACAGGGGAAGAAAAGCAGAAGTAGGGAGGCCCCTAGGGAATGCATTACAGGCTGGGACAAGCCATGAGGTTGCATCAGTGGCTGTGGAGAGTGGCTGCCCGGAGAGGGCTTGTGTTCGTGAAATGAGTGACTATAGCAGAGGAGAGCCCACAGCCAAAGGGAAGGAAATGGCAAAAGGTTGGGAGAAAACAACACCAAAGTTTTTTTAAAAACTTGTTTATGGATCTTGAATTTACCTAGAGCGTGCCTGACGTGCTGGCAGACAGGAAGACAAACAGGCACGATCTGCATAGTTATGAATTTTGTGTATAAGTGATGTGTCAGTCATGTAATAAAGTTCATGCAGAGTCTTATATATGTTTACAAACCATAAAGTAATTTATTATATCAGCAATCATCTGTCTAGAAGTGTCTGGATGAGCATATCCTTATTCCAAATAAGACTCTCATGGTTTTGTCCTTGTTAGCTAGTGTTGCTATTAGCATTCCATCTTCGGGTGTCTTGAGATTGACTTCAGAGCATGTATTATCCATATACCATATTCGTTTGTGTCATTGACTAGAAAATCTTAGTACTTCATTATTTTATTTGGTTACGGAAAAAACAATGGCAGTCATTTTAAGCACAGTAAATCGGTAAGTTGGGGAGTGGTCATTAAATATTAACTTTTAGGTTAAATGGATTATACTATAAAATAACCACACCAGCTTTCTTTTCTGACTCATAAGACAATTCACAAAGCAGTCATTGAAAAAATTCTCCGAGCAGAAGCAAAATACTAGAATGATCCCTGTGGTGATTAGTATTTAAAAAAAAAAACTCACTTATTAATGTGTTATGGCAAGATTAGCTGCAATGTTAGTTTAGTTCAAAGAGCCACATCAGCACTTAAACTGATCAAACTCATCCATTCCCTAAGCCATTCCTCATCTCTTGTTCCTGATCAAAATCATTGCTTGTATCTCCATTTTCACTTAAAGTCACACACTAAACCCAATTAGATTAGATTCAATGAGAATTTGGGTTTTCTTTTTTTCTTATTTAATGCAAAACTAGTCACTTCAAAGCATATGACTGGATGCTGAGAATCCTTTGGTAGAGAGAAAACGGTGTCCTTAACCCTAGGAGAGCTTACCATGTACAACAAATGAAGTCGGTGAAAAAAATAGAACAACAGCAAGAAAGGGGCTTTACACCTTTTAATCATGGGAATTTCTTCTATGTGTGTTATCTTATTTACTTATCACAGTAGCACTGTGAAAAAAGGTCACAATATAGTTACTCTTTGATACTCAAATATCTGACAAAGGGCAGCTGAAAGAGGAAGGATTAGTATAACTCAGTTGATGGTGGAGAAGACACTGCGTCTATCTGACTCTGTGGTGGAAGCTTGTAGCATAACTATTACACTTCCAAGGATAAGAAGTGGAGATGGAACAAGAAGCAGGGCCAGGCAAAGCCTCAATACCTGAGTCCCAGCAACCTACCTCTAACTGAGATCCATCTCCTAATGAGCCCAAAACCATGTTACCAGGTAGGGATCAAGTGTTTAAACACATGAGCCTATGTAATATTTTACACTCAAACTTTAACTCTCTTCTGATAATGCAACACATTCAACCTGATTCCAAAAGCTCCCATAGTCTTATAAGCATTGTTCAGATGTCATATGGAGGAAAAGAAAGGGATTTGAGGCAGAGTTTATCAAGGAATAAGAACAGATGATTACTATAAAACCTGTGACTTTAGCTGCTCAGTTTCCAAGGGTATACATTATTCATCCATGGTTGTGCTTCTGGGAGAGGGATGGAATAATGTAGAATGGAAACAGAAATTAAGGACATGAAAATACGATGAAAAAAGCATTAGTACAAGAATTAAAAGCAGAAAAATACAGAATAGTTTGTGGAAATGAAAAAGGGATCTTATTTATTCATACAGTGACTAAGCTGTATGCAATACTCTTTTCTGGGCCCTATCAAGGTGGTTATGAACAAGACTGACCAAGTTCTTTGATATTAACAATTTCCTAAATTTGGGGATTTAGGATTTAATAAACAATTAAACTAACGTGCCTGAAGTTATTTTTATAAGCAATATGTGTAAATATGGAATATATAAGAAATAGTAAGAAGCAAGTGGGATGGAAGCAGTGCTGATTGACAAGCAGTATGTCCTGAGCAAGAAACTGTGCCCAGTGAAATTGAAGGAAGCCTGGAGGTGATGGGCAGCAAGCAGGGAAGGGCTGTAGAGGTCATGTGCTAAGCACATGGAAAAAAATGCTGTTTTGTTTTTTTACTATCATGTAAGGCCATGTACTGAATAGTTTTATGTCAGTTTGACACCAGCTAAAGTAATCTGAGAGGAGGGAACTCAATTAAGAAACTACCTCCTTATAGGCAGGCTGTAGGAAAGCTTGTAGGACATTTCTCAACTAGTGATTGATAGGGAAGGGCCCATCCTATTGTCTGTGACATCATCCCTTGGCTGGTGGTCCTGGGACTATAAGAAGGCAGGCTAACCAATCCATGAGAAGCAAGCCAGTAAGCAGCACCCCTCCATGGCTGCAGCATGAACTCTTGCCTCCAAGTTCCTGCTCTGTTTGAATTCCTGTCCTGACTTTCTTCAGTGATAAGAGTGTTATCGAAGTATAAGCCAAATAAACTCTTTCCTCTCCCACTTGGTTTTGGTCATGGTGTCTCATCACAGCAATAATTGTAAGACAGGCCAGCAGAGTCCCAACAAACAAGATTTTTTTCTTTCTTGATTGTGTCTTTCAATGTTTCCGTAATATTGTGAGAACCTGGCTTCTGCAAGTGGTTGTTACACAGAAGTCACTAGACTGTGCACTGAGTTTAGCCAAAAGTCCCCTTGAGCCAGGCCATTTGTTTATGTAAATATAGTCAGGCCCTGGGTGATAGACGAATTTTCAGTTTATCTCTCTATCCTCAAGTACCCAGTAGTGGAATGCCATAATAACAGGACTGTTAATATTTGCTAAATGACTTTTTATGTCCACATATAGTTTAACACCTAAAAGCATAGGGCATTCCATTTAAAACTTTTTCAGAGAAGTGACTTTTAATGAAAGAATTGAATTCCTCTCCTTGCTCTGGGAGTATGGGTCTTGCTTTGAAAAGTTTTATAAAAAAAGAAAAAACTTGGGTACAATGTACATACCATAAAATCCACCCTTTTAAAAGCAAATGGTTCATTGGTTATAAATATATTCTGAAAGTTGTGTAACCATCATGATTACCTAATTCCAGAAGATTTTTATCACTCCTGAAAGAACCCTTATTCAGACCAAACCCATTAGCACTCACCCTGTGTTCCCTCTGTCTTCTGGCCTCAAGCAACCAGTGGTCTGTTTCCTGTCACTATGCAATTGCTGTCCTGACATTACAAAAAAGTAGCCATGTGTTCCTTTGTCCTTGACTTCTTTATTTAATGAATTCAATCAATTCATTAAAATTGAATAATGTACATTGTGTGATCCTATTATATTTTATATGTCCATTTACAAGTAGCTGGACATTTGAATTGTTGCCACTTTTAGGCTTTTGTGAATAATGCTATAGTGAGTATTGTGTGTGACTTTGTATGTGGGCACAAGTTAACAGTTTTCTGAAATAAATACATATCGGGGCAATTGTATTTTAAAGCTCTAACTTTCTCTAAAAACAAGAATGGGAAGCACTGCAGTGCAGTGCAGTTCTGAACAGCTTGCCTTTTCATGCAGGCAATATTGCTTCCTTCTGGAGGAATCTTGACAATGTGAACACAATAGGATTTGGTGAGCTCATCTAATTCAGTTCTTTTATTTTAGAGAACTTGGAATTAAGGAAGGTCCATGATGTACCACAATTTCTGTATCCATTCTTCACTTGAGGGGCATCTGAGCTGTTTCCAGCTTCTGGCTATTACAAATAAAGCTGCTACAAACATGATTGAGCAAATGTCCTTACTGTGTACTTGAGCCTCCTTTGGATATATGCCTAGGAGTGGTATGGCTGGATCTTGAGGAAGCACTATTCCTAGTTGTCTGAGAAAGCGCCAGATTGCTTTCCAGAGTGGTTGTACCAGTTTACATTCCCACCAGCAGTGGAGGAGGGTTCCCCTTTCTCCACAACATCTCCAACATGTGTTGTCACTTGAGTTTTTGATCTTGGCCATTCTGATGGGTGTAAGGTGAAATCTCAGGGTCAGAAATTGTGGTACATCTACACAATGGTAATATTACTCAGCAATGAAAAACAAGGAAATCATGAAATTTTCAGGTAAATGATGGGAGCTGGAAAGGATCATCCTGAGTGAGCTATCCCAGAAGCAGAAAAACACACACGGTATATACTCACTCATATAGACATGTAATATAGGATAAACCTACTAAAATCTGTACATCTAAAGAAACTAATCAAGAGGGAGGACCCTGACTAAAATGCTCAATCCCCATCCCGAAAGGCAAAGAGGATGGACATCAGAAGAAGAAGAAATAGGAAACAACCTAGGAACCTGCCACAGAGGGCCTCTGAAAGGCTCTTCCCTGCAGACTATCAAAGCAGATGCTGAGACTTATGGCCAACTGTTGGGCAGAGTGCATGGAATCTTATGAAAGAAGTGGGAAACAGTAAGAGCTGGAGAGGACCGGAACCACACAAGGAGAGCAACAGAACCAGAAAACTTGAACATAGGGGTCTTTCCAGAGATTCATACTTCAACCAAATACCATGCATGGAGATAACTTAGAACCTCTGCAAAGATGTTGCCCATGGCAGTTCAGTGTCCAAGTGGGTTCCATAGTAGTGGGAACAGGGACTGCCTCTGCCATGAACTGATTGGCCTGCTCTTTGATCACCTCCCCCTGAAAGGAAAGCAGCCTTACCAGGCCACAGAAGATGACAATGCAGCCACTCCTGATGAGATCTGATAGACTAAGATCAGAAGGAAGGAGAGGGGGACCTCTCCTATCAGTGGACCTGGGGAGGGCCATGTTTAAGAAGGGGGAGGGATGGTGGGATTAGGAGGGGAGGAGGGAGGGGTTTATGGGGGATACAAAGTGAATAAAGTGTAACTAATAAAAGTTAAAAATAAATAAATAATTAAAAAAGAAAGAACTTAAAAAAAAACTATAACCTCAAGCAAAAAAAAAAAAAAAAAAAGAAAAAAAGAAAAAGAAAAAACGAAAGGTTGAAAACAGATGTTCAAGCACCACAGCTACTTAGTTAGAGACTTGGGTTTGTTGTCTACAACTGGGTGATTTGGAAGTTAGCATATGCAGCAGGTTTCTCGCCTCAGTGCCCTAGCTCCCAAACATTACTTTGCCTGTTTGTCTGAACTTAAAAATCATAAAAGAAAAAAATCTATATAGATGATATTTCTACCTAAAAGCTTAGGACAATGCTTTTGGGGTCTCATAGTAGGAAATTGGTTGTTAAACTTGTAGTTGTTAATTTACAGAGGTATGATGGGCTAATAGGATTAATGAAGAAATACTGAATTGTGCCTGATGAAGAAGAGGTATATATAAACACAGAGGCAGTCTCAAACAAAGGTGAGCTATTCCTATTGACTTCCCTTAGGTGCTATCAAGTCCAAAGAAAACTCGATTTTTCCAAATTCCAGAGGGCAAAAGTGATAAACGACTACCTGTGGTGCCTGTTAGCACACCAAAGTACACGCTGGTCACCAGGCTCTCTCAGTATTACAAGTACCAGTTACACTTTCAGAGTCTATGCTTTGTAGCTCCTTTTTTCTTTTTTTAATTAAATTTTTAATATTTTACATTAATTACATTTTATTCACTTTGTGTCCCTGCTATAGCCCCCTCCCTCATTCCTTTCCAATAACACCCTCCCTCTCTCATCTCCTCCCATGCCCCTCTCCAAGTCCACAGATAAGGGAGGTCCTTCTCCCCTTCCCTCTGACCCTAGTCTATCAGGTTTCATCAGGACTGGCTGTATTGTCTTCCTCTGTGTCCTGGTAAGGCTGCTTACTCCTTCAGGGGGAGGTGATCAAAGTGCCAGCCACTGAGTTCATGTCAGAGACAGTCCTTGTTCCTCTTACTAGAGAACCCACTTGGACACTGAACGTCCATGGGCTACATCTGTTCAGGGGTTCTAGGTTATCACCATGAATGGTCCTTGGTTGGAGTATCAGTCTCAGAAAAGACTCCTGGGCCCAGATATCTTAGTTCTGTTGCTCTCCTTGTGGAGCTCCCGTGTAGCTTTTTTTTTAATCTCCCCCCCACGCTAAACTCCCTTCATTTCATACCCTTCCCTCCTCACAGCAACTCGTTCTCCTTATAACCCTGCTATTTCTCAATATCTTTTTCATTGTGTGTTTTTTACTCTCTCATTCTCCCTCTGCCTTCCTCTCTCTCTCCCTACTCTGTTCCTGTTTCTCTCCTGGCCAGTTCCAGTCTGCCAGTTGTGCTCAGTCTACTTCTTTGTCTCTTTGTGCTCTTAGATGCCTCTGGCTGTTCCCTCTCTCATATATACAATACAAACCTTTCCTTAACTATACCATGCCATATTCATGGAGTAGTCATTTTGTCAGTGTTTACAGCTGTCTTTTTTTCTTTGATCATACTCTAACATTTACTCATCTGTAGTTTTAAAGGGAGTACAAAAATTAATCATAATTATTTTATCCAATTTTAGTCAAATTGGGCAGTGGATTATGTGTTTAACTACTTGGTCCTCCTACTGCCCTGCTGTATATAGTTTATCCTATCACAGTCAGTCTGAAGTGGGAGTTGGTTCATTAACTATTTACAGTCAGTGACATGCCATAAGCAGCTGTTGTAACTGAAAGAAAGCATATCACTATGACATGCACTTGTTCAGAGACCTCAGAAATGTTCCCTTAGGCTCTTGTGTAAGTCTGTAATGAGAACAGTGGCAGCTGAGAGTGTTGGCAGCTGTCTCTCCCAGAAAGGGGTTTCTGAGTCTCTATGAGTCTGGGAACATGTGGCTCTCAACAGGTGCCAGGACAGGACCCAGGACGAGTATCAGTGATCTAGAGCAGGTCTCCATATGCTGTTGCACATGTCATTCAGAATCCAAATCATTTATCTCTAACCTTAAAGTTTAAACAAACAAAACAACAAAAAAGTCTTTGATATTTAAAATGCTACAGTTTACAACTTAGCGGGTAAGATTATATAACAGATGGAGAGTAAGGGTGCAGGCCTTAAAGTACAAAACTGTATTTGCATCTGAACTCAAAAACATTTTATCATAATAATATATTGTTTCCTTTAGAAGTAAGTGAATATTGTGCCAATGAATTTTAGTTATATTGTAAAATCTGTATTCTGAAATTTGTTTAAAACATTATGATTGATCTTACCATAAATTTGAGAAGGGAAGCCTGTAATTTAGATGACTGGATTCTATGAAAGAAATGAGATTCCAGGGTAAAAGTTACAGAGCAAGTGAAAGAAATCCAATGTCATTTCTCCATAACTTTATTGCCTGTGATATTCCTTCTACTTTTCTACCTGAATTCAAAGGAAGAGTGAAAAGAATAAGTTTGGAAAACTGAGCCAAGTTTATGGTCATTCAGAAGTGAGGCCATGCATTATTGAGAAACACACAAAATTATCGGTCCTCTTTATTGTGAAATAAAGAAGTTATAAATCTGTTCAATTCTATCTATGCAGCTGTTTTGTAACTTCTAACATTGTTTTCATAAATATTGCTTTACTATGAAACAAAGACTTGGGAATTTAATAATTGTGGAAACAAATACCCAGACATTTTTCCTCAGCTGGGGAATTAACTCATTTCAGTGGTTTTCTCAGTTATCTGAAGGAATATCTAGAGAAGCATTACCAATAAACAAAACTGTGGTAATAGTTAACTCTTGGTTTCCTAGTGGACAAGAAAAGGAAGTTTCTGTCTGTAAAAGGAAGTTGATGGGCTAGAGGGGGAGCATACAGCTGAGCTGTTCAGGGATGATTTTCCCTTCCATCACCTTCTACTCTTCAGTGTAGTAAAATGGCAAGAATAGACCTCCTGGCTCCTCAGCACAGACAGCACTGACTTCTAAATGGTTCTTTCTGGAAATGCTCTTCTCCTGGAATCTGTTTTTTCTCCCTTGACTAAGAAAGATCAAGTGGAAAGATGCTCTCTGAGCATCATTTTAGCAAAAGGCCAAGAAATAGAGATGTGAAAACCATCTCTAAAACCAAGGTGAGCTGCATGGCTCTGTGGCCCATGGTGGGAGGCTTCAGTGGTTCCTTTGTCCCCTAGCTCCAGTCTCTAGAACTTGCTCCAATTTCACACTTTGGGGTCTGTGAGTTTTAACTTTTTATTAGTTATTCGTGAATTTCACATCATGCACCCCAATCTCATTCACCTCTCCCTCTCCTTATACCTACCCTCCACCCTTGCAACCTCCCTCCAACAGAGAAGTAAAAATCTCATTGTGAAAGCTATAGTGTGTCACACTGTGTCCCATGGTATACCTGTTTTGTTCACACATTTTTGCTTGCAAATGTTCATTGCCATGACTCATTGGTCTGGTACACAGCCTCTACTGGAACCTCACTGGGACTCATCTTAGATATCCTGTTGCTGCCCTGTGTCATGGAGATTCTGTAGTGTTGGATCTGTGGTACTGACCCCTTCATGCACTCCAGCAATTAATAGATGGGGTAGATGTTGGAGTGGGTCAATTAAAAACCCTGTATCTGGGCCCAAGAGGTATGTAAGCTGTTAGCCCATCTGCTCTCCTGCTCTTGGGCGCTTGGGGCCAGCTCACCTGCAACCCCACATCCAGGAACAGCTCTATTGTGCTGACTAAGACAGGTACACGGCCCACTCTCCTAAGTGCTACAGCAAGTGAGGGGCAGAAGCAGCTCTCCTACTCACTGGTGGTAAGGGCAAAAGGAGGGAGAACGGATCTCTCCCTTGCTGACTGCACAATAGACAAGAGGCAGGGTCTTCTCTCTCACACTCATGCCCTCCAGGCCTGCTTACCCAACACCCCATATCCAGGTTCCTCTCTACTGTGCTGCCCAGATAAGGTATAGAGCCTGCTTTTCTGAATACTGCAGCAGGCGAGAGACAGGGACAGATCTCCTAGTCTGAAGACCAGGGGTCAACTTTCCTGCCTCCCATAGGTAACAAGGAGTGACAGGGAAGGGGGCATCTTTCCCTCCACCACATCACCGCTTGGTAGACAAATGGTGGGGTCAACTATCCCACCCTCATATCCTCAGGCTGGTTCACTTGCAACTCCTGAAATGTACAGGACCCCCTCTCCCAAGTTCAGTAGCTATCTAAGGGTGACTCTCTCCTGGCACCATGCCCACAAGGCCAGCTCTCCCAGGATGCCCAGGGGAGGGGTGGGGCAGTTCTGCACAGTCCTCAGACATCAACATGTCCCTGGGGCGGCATTCCAGGCCAGGAACATCTGTCAGGCATTTGGTGGCAAAAGACCCTGTGGCTGCAGGGCAATGGACCCAGACATGCCCGCCATGTGACAGTACAGGGCAGGACTGCACCATGGTCAAAAGTGTTATCATCAACTACTCACATCAGGCTGTTCCTCACTACCCTCGAGTCTCCAGTTCTGCCTCTCTTTATTGTGCCCACATCTTCCTATTTCTCTTTCCTTTCCATTTCCCCACCACTTACTTGATCCTCAGGATCTCTGAGTGTCTGAGCTCTTTTCAGGAGTGGTCTCAGAAGTGCTATGCCCCACGCATGCATTATCATACCAGGCAAGGATCATCTTAGGCATCGTCTACCTACCCTATCCCACCCCAAGCCTTAGCAGTGCTGAATTAGGCTAATAATCATTCAGATGTTCATGGGTCTAAACACTGAGCATGGGCATAGCCTCTCTCCCCTCTGCCCCCTACTGATTCACATGTGACACCTCAGCCACACCTGCAGCACCTCAAGGGGAAGGAGGACTGTGTTTTAATGTGACTACACAGAAGAAGACCATGTTGTTCTATTTAGAAAAGTTAGTCAAAGTTCTACTCAATCAATCAATCAATCAATTCAGGACACTCCTGTTACTCTATAAAGTTTAGTTCCACTTAGGAAATCTGTTTACTTCTGCTTTTATGTGAAATATTGAGTCATTTTTAGTGTTTTATTTGTGACAATGGCACATGGCATTTTTAAAAAAGAAACAAAACATTTCTTTCTTTTGTAATTTTAATTTTTTTCTTCACAGTTTATTCATTATATATCCCAATTGAAGCCCTCACCCACAACTCTCCTCAGTCCCACCCTCCCTTCTTCTTCCCCCATCCCCTTCACCTAGTCCACCAAAATGGGGAGTTCTCCACTATTGCCATCTGCCCATAGCTTGTTAAATCTCATTAGCACTGCCAGCATCCTCTTCCTCCATGGCCTGGCAAGACTGCATCGGGGGCGGTGATCAAACAGCAGTCAACTGAGTTCATGAAAGAGGCAGCTCCTGCTCCCCTCACTCAAAGATCCACATGAAGACTGAGCTGCCAACAGACCACATCTGAACAGGTAGTCTGGATTCTCTCCATGAATGGTCCTCCGTTGGTGCATCAGTCTCTGCAAGACCCTCTGGGCTCAGATCTTACAGTTTTGTTGGTCTCCCTGTGGGACTTCTGCCCCCTCCATGTCCCTCTTTTCCCACCTCTTTTTTCCTCCATAATATTCCCTGTACTTTTCCCAAAGATTGGCCATGGGTGAATCATTTCAGAGGACCATCTATAGTAGGCCCACATCTGGTTTCCTGTCTTCCACCACTTCTGGTGTCTATCCTGTTTGCCATTCTGAATGAGATTTAAGCTTCCTCCTAGGGTCATCCTTAGTGTTTAGCTTCTTTAGGTCTGTAGATGGTTATCCAATATTATACAACTACTATCCACTTAAAAGTGAGTATATACCATGCCTGTCTTTCTGTTTCTAGATTATCTCACTCAGGATGATCTTTTCTAATTCCATCTATTTTACCTGCAAATTTCATGATTTCCTTATTTTTAATAGCTGAGTAGTGTTCTATTGTGTAGATTTACCACAATTTCTGTAACCATTGTTTTGTTGAGGGACATTTAGGTTGTTTCCAGATTCTGGCTATTACAAATAAAGTTGCTATGATCATAGTTAAGCAAACGTTCTCATTGAATGGCGGGCTATCTTTTGGGTATTTGCCCAGGAGTGGCATAGCTGGATCTTGAGGTAGTGCTATTCCCAATTTTCTGAGAAGGTCCCAAATTGATTTCCAAAGTGGTTGTACAAGTTTGCACTCCCACCAGCAATGGAGGAGGGTTCCCCTTTCTCCACATCCTCTCTAGCATGTGTTGTTACTGGAGTTTTTGATCTTAGCCATTCTGATAGAATGGAATCTCAGAATTGTTTTGATTTGCATTTCCTAACTACTAAGGATGTTGAGTATTTCTTTTTTTATTACCATTTATTATAATTAATTCAATTTGTATCCCGGCTCCCTCAACTCCTCCCAATCTTACCCTACCTTCCTCTTCTCCCCCTATGCCCCACCCACTGATAAGGAAGGTCCTCCCCTTCTATTTGACCCTAACCTTTCAGGTCTCATCAGAACTGGTTGCATTGTCTTCCACTGTGGCCTGGCAAGGCTGCACCCCTGAGGGAGAGGTGATCAGAGAGCCTGCCACTGAGTTCATGCCAGAGACATGCCCCTGCTCCCCTTACAAGGGACCCCACTTGGAGACTGAGTCTATGGGCTACATCTCAGCAGGGGTGTTAGGCCCTCTCCATGCGTGGTCCTTGCTCGGGTTATCATTCTCTTCTTTGTTGTTGTTTCTCTTTCCTTTTTTTTTTTTTTCTCTCTGTTGGTCTCCTTTTGGAGCTCCTGTTCCCTCCAGGTCATTCTATCTTCCCCCTTTTTTAAAAGATTTCCTGTACTCTGCCCAAAGTTTAGCTATGAGTCTCACCAACTGCTTCGATACCTTGATCAGCAGAGTCTTTCAGAGGCCTTCTGTGGTAGGTTCCTGTCTTGTTCCTTGTCTTCTCCTGCTTTCAATGTCTATCATTTTTGTCCTTCTGAATGAGGACTGAGCATCTTCTTAAGGTCTTCCTTGTTGTTTAGCTTCTTTAGGAGTATATATTTTACTGTTTTTATACTATATTATATAGCTAATATCCACTTATCAGTGAGTAAATACCATGTGTGTCTTTCTGCTTCTGGGTTACCCCACTCAAGATGGTATTTTCTAGGTCCCATCATTTGCCTACAAATTTCATGGTTTCCTTTTTTTAATAGCTGAGTAGCATTCCATTGTGTAAATGTACCACAATTTCTGTATCCATTCCTCCACTGAGGGACATCTGGGTTGTTTCCAGATTCTGGCTATGATGAAGAGTATTTCTTTAAGTGTTTCTTTGTCATTCTGTATTCCTCTGTTGAAGATTATTTGCTTAGCTTTGTATCCGATTTTTTAAATTGGATTATTTGGTTTGTTGGAGTCTAATTTCTTAAGTTCTTTTTATAGTCTGGATATTAGCCCCCTATCGGATGTAGGGTTGGTGAAGATCTTTTTCCAGTCTGTAGGCTGTCATTTGGTTCAGTTGACAGTGTCCTTTGCTTTACAGAAGCTTTTCAGTTTTACAAGGTCCCATTTATTAGATCTTAGAGCCTTAGCTGTTGGTGTTCTGTTCAGGAAATTGTTTCCTGTGCCAATTAGTTCGAGGCTCTTCTCCACTTTTTCTTCTAACAGAGTTAGTGTGTCTTGTTTTATAATTTATTATGTTTTAATTTACTTTGATTTTCATCTCAAGAATTATTTCAAATATCTATTTTGCTTTCCTTTCTAGATTCAAACTACCTTTCGTGTATTTATGGAAATGTTTATGTGTTGACTTATATATATTTAATTCACATCCATAGTAGCAATGCTGCTTATTATTCAGTTAATAACAATTTGGTGTTAGGCAGTTGAGCTGGTTCAGCAGGTAAAGGTGCTTGTTACCAAGTCTTGAAAATTTATTTTAATCCTCAAGGCTGAGGTGGCAAAAGGTCAAATTGTCCTCTGACCTCCACACATGTACAGTGGCAGGTACGACCCCCTCCCACAAAATAACAGAATGAAAAAGTCTGTGTATATGTTCATAAATGTTGATATGGAAGTTGCACTCATGAAACAAAGATCTTGAAAGCTTGATGAGTGGGATGTGGCCATGCTCACATAATATTTGCTTGTGAACTCTGTCCACATTGCTATAGTCACTTCAAGGGTCAAGGCCCTAGCTAAATCACTACCACAGTGAGTGGTAGTTTCTATTCTAGAAACTCTCTGAAAGAATTCTATCACTCTCAATAGATTAGTTTCATTTGTAAAATGTCAAAGATGTGAGAAATGGATGAATTAATGTGTGTGCACTCATTGGCCTCCATCTATCATTCTGCCTGGTTTGTGACTCAACTGGTTCACCAGAGAAGTTATTCTGCATTCATTCTTTAAGCCTTTGTAATGTGATATCTCTCTAGGCTTACATGATTGTTTCACTTTACATGCTCAGTTTAGAGATGGGCATACTCTGTGATTTCAACTCCCCAGAATAAGCCAGAGCATGTGAGTACCGAGGGTTATTATGGAACTAACTCTGTAACCAAAACATTTGGTTAGTTGCTATGACAGCGTAGTATCCAAGTGGGTTCCATAGTAATGGGAAGAAGGATTGCCTCTGACATAATCTGATAGGCCTGTTCTTTGGTCACCTCCCCCTGAGAGGAAAGCAGCCTTACCAGGCCATAGAAGATGACAATGCAGCCATTCCTGATGGGATCTGATAGACTAAGATCAGAAGGAAGGAGAGGAGGACCTCACCTATCAGTGGACTTGGGAGGGGCAAGCGAGAAGAAGAGGGAGGAAGGGTGGAGCTGGGAGGGGGAGGGAGGGGCTTATGGGGGATACAAAGTGAATAAACTATAATTAATAAAAATTAAAACATATAAAAAGTGAAATACCTTCAATATTAAATGCCAATATTTTATACTCTATCAGCAGACTAATGACTTCTTTTTCTTTGGGTAACATTTATCAGGACCCTGATAGTGCATGGCACACGACACTCATTCTGGTGTACAAACCCCATTTCAGTATTTCCTAGTTTCCTCTCGTTTGTCTAAGAAGTTTTATTTATTTTTCATAAAGAGACATGCTAGTATATTATATTTTAAAATAACAGTAAATAAGTAAAAGCTAGTGTCTAATATGTGACTTTTAGTAATGAAATTACTTAGTACAAATTAACACTGCTGAATTTGAAATGCTACATCCTAGAATCAAGAATTCCTCAAATTGTCTGATATTTATCTTACCCAAAGAACAGCAAATAAAGGTTTGAATTTTCTGTGGAAAAAAAAAAAAAAGAAAACTTAAGCTGAGAACATCTCCAAAATATGAATACTCCATTCATTATAGAGTGACTGTGGGAGCTATGAGAAGGTATTAGTGTTACCCTCCTGGTTCCCATCTCTGTCTTTCTCAGACATCTCTAGTTACAGCTGTATTTGGACAGTTAAGTATTTTTGATCCCTACATGGGCCAAAGATATAAAATGACAACCAAGACATGGCATTTGTGCATTGGCTCTGGGATGTCTCCGTAATGTGAGCGATCTGTCCCCATATGAATTTCCTGTGCCTCCAGTTATCTTTGCTCTTGGGCAATGGCAAGGATTGTATTTGTCTTCCTTCCTCCCAGGAAAGCCTCTTTTTGATTGAAGTGCAGGATGATAAAAAGGTGCATATCGTAAACAGTGTCCCAACTCACTGAATGAGTGAGCAACATGCCCAAGGACACATTCATGCACCTCTTATGCCCAACACTGTGCCAATTACAAATGCCAACAAGTAAGTGGAATGAATGACACAGAAGAAAATATCAAATAGATTCTTAAGTACAGATATATAGACAGTAAAGGCAAAGGCATAGCTCCTGGTGACCTGGTATGAATATGATTATTGGAGGAGATGAAATCTCCTGTTAAAAATAAACACCCTGACTCACCCTGACAACCCATACTCATTGCACACAGCATAAATAGTGAGGGAAGACCATCAAATGGAGGGAAGGAGGCTGCTTTTCCTTTTTTTTGTGATGAGTCTGCTCTGGCCTAAGCTGCCATTTTGCAGTTTTGGCCTGAGCTCATGCTAGGGTCTTCTCACAAGGATACTATTCAGACTCACTCAGTGGAAAGATGACCCATTTCCTTCTTGACATTGGTCAGTGAGCTAAAAGAGTGATAAAAGTGAAAATTGAAAGCACATGATAGTTGTGGATTCTTCCCATGCTTTTCTAGATCTGTGCTTAAGGATGCAGAGTAGGAGAGCTAGACCACCGTAGGTGTCTGGTAAGGGCAGCTGTGAGACTGATAGCTGCGTGGACAAGCTGCTAAGGTAGTTTTATTCAGGTCAATTGTTTCAGCGACTTTGAACCATTTCAAAATGTTTTTAAACATCTGTATTTACTACTAACAGTAATCAGAAGTTAAATATAATCTAGGATTATGTGAACATCTAGTGGCAACATAGGCTCATTTTCAATGTACAGATGATTAATTGAGTCACAGTAAGAATTATTTCCAGATCATTTGATATTTTAGAAAATGATTATTAGTAGAGATCCCTGCCAAGTGACCTGCCTGAGAGTGAGTGCACCCCTGAGAACCTGCAGAGACCCAGACCCAGGGTCCTTATAAAACAGAGGCCAGGCATCGAACCTCCTCCCACCCACATACCCACTTTGGGAAACAGAGGGGTACTTGGGACCTTGAAGTTCCTGCTCTGTGGGTCCAATTGAGGAGTTAAGGCAGTTAATGCCAGAAACTGCGCTGTGATCATCACTAGCGCCTGCGACATATACAGTGCAGAGCCCCTCCCACACACTCAAGGGTTCAACTCTGTCCCTCGAGACACATGTCCACGCACATTTCCACACACACACACACAAACATACACACACATGCGCGCACGTGCGCCTGCGTACTTTTCTACCACAGGTACAGCTAGTCCTCAGCACACACTGAGGACACGGGACCTCTCTCAGCTTCCTGAAGAACTCTCCAGATGCCAGAGAGAGACAATACCAGTCTGATCTGTAGAATCCAAAAACAAACAGGGAAGGTTTCAGATAAGCCAATGACCAGGGGTAGGCGAAAGAACACATCCAACATAAATCAGGACATCATGATTCATTCACCAGCAAACCCCAAAATTGATGGATACTCCAATTCATCAGAAGCACAGGAAAATGACTTTAAAGCCATGCTTACCCAATTATTTGAGGCTCATAAGGAGGAAATGAACAAATTTTTCAAAGAGTTGGCAAGTCAACTGGAGGTAAAGAAAGAATAGATAAAATCCTTAAAGAAACACAGGCAAACATAGCCAAACAAATAGAGGCACAAGTAGAGATAAAATTAGTGGTATATAAAAAGAAAATGAACAAAGAAATAGATAGAGACCATCGTAGAGAGACAGGATTCCAAATTCAAACAGATGAAAGAAATGGTGCAAGGAATGAAAACAGAATTGGAATCAATAAAGAAAACACAAACTGAGAAAACCCTTGAGCTGGAAAACTTGGAGAAAAGATCAGGAACCACAAAAGTAAGCATCACCAACAGAATACAAGAGATGGAAGAGAGAATCTCTGGAGCTGAAGATACACTTGCAGAAATTGATACTTCTCTCAAAGAAAAAGTAATATCAGAAAAGTTCCAATCACAAAATATCCAAGAAATCAAGGATGCTATGAAAAGACGAAATCTAAGAATAATAGGAATTGATGAAAAAGAAGACTCCAGGCTCCAAGGTCCAGAAAATATTTTCAAGAAAATCATAGAAGAAAATTTTCCCAACTTAAAGAAAGAAATGTCCATAAATATACAAGAGGCCTACAGAACACCAAATAGACTAGACCAGAAAAGAAACACATCATGTCACATCATAGTCAAAACACTAAATCTACAGAACAAAAAAAAAAAAAAGATATTAAAAGCAGCAAGGGAAAAAGGCCAAGTAACATATGAAGGTAGACCTATCAGAATCACACCAGACTTCTTCTCAGAAACTATGAAAGCCAGAAGGGCCTGGGCAAGTATCATGGAGACTCTAAGAGATCACAAATGTCAACCCAGACTACTATACCCTGCAAAGCTTTCAATCAACATAGATGGAGAAAACAAAACATTCCATGACAAAACTAAATTTACACAATATCTACACAGCAAACCAACCCTACAGAAGATACTAGAAGGAAAACTCCAATCCAACGAAAACGAATTCACCCAAGAAAACAGGGCATACAGATAATATCCCAACAAAAATGAAAAGAAAACAAGCAATGAAACAGGGTAAGATCAACGACCCCATTCCAAAAGGAACTAACATGCATTGGTCACTATTATCTATCAATATCAATGGACTCAACTCGCCAATAAAAAGACACAGGCTAACAGAATTGTTGCGGAAACAGGATCCAATATTCTGTTGCATCCAAGAAACACACCTATGCAACAAAGATAAACACTACCTCAGAGTAAAGGGCTGGAGAAATGTTTTTCAAGTAAATGGTTCCAGAAAACAAGCTGGAGTAGCCATCCTAATATTTAATAAAATAGACTTTCATCCAAAGTTAATCAAAAAAGATAAGGAGGGCCACTATATTCTCATCAAAGGAAAAATCCACCAAGAGAACATCACAATCTTGAATATCTATGACCCAAATACAAGAGCAACTACATTCATAAATGAAACATTATTAAAGCTTAAATCATACATTGATCCTAATACCTTAATAGTGGGGGACTTCAACACCCCACTCTCAAGGGACAGATCAACTAGACAGACACCAAATAGGGAAATAAAAGCTCTCACAGAATCGCTAAATCAAATGGACCTAATAGATGTCTACAGATCTTTTCACCCAAACTCAAAACAGTACACCTTCTTTTCAGCACCGCATGGAACCTTCTCCAAAATAGACCATATAGTGGGTCACAAAGCAAGCCTCAACAGATACAAAAGGATTGAAATAATCCCTTGTATACTATCTGACCACCATGAACTAAAACTGGACATCAACAACAACAGAAACAACAAAAATCCGGCATGCACATGGAAACTGAACAACTTACTACTCAATGACAGCTGGGTTAAGGAAGAAATAAAGAAAGAAATTAAAGACTTCCTAGAATTCAATGAAAATGAAGGCACAACATACCCAAATTTATGGGACACATTCAAAGCAGTGCTCAGAGGAAGTGCCTGCAAGAAGAAATTCGTAACACCACATACAAGCAACTTAATAGCCCAACTGAAAACCCTAGAAAAAAAAAAAAAGAAGCAGATACACCCAAGAGGAGCAGACGGCTGGAAATAATCAAACTCAGGGCTGAAATCAATCAATTAGAAACAAATAAAACTATTCAAAGAATCAATGAAACAAAAAGCTGGTTCTTTGAGAAAATCAACAAGATAGACAAACCCTTAGCCAAACTAACTAAAAAGCAGAGAGAAGCTATCCAAATCAGCAAAATCAGGAATGAAAATAAGGACATAACTACAGACACTGAGGAAATCCAAACAATTATTAGGTCATACTACAAAAGCCTGTATGCCACAAAATTTGAAAATCTAAATGAAATGGACAATTTTCTGACAGATTCCATCTACCAAAATTAAGTCAAGATAAGGTAGAAAGACTGAATAGCCCTATATCTCCCAAGGAGATTGAAGCAGTCATTAACAGTCTTCCCTCCAAAAAAAAGCCCTGGCCAGAAGGCTTCAGCGCAGAATTCTACAAGACCTTCAAAGAAGTGCTAACACCAATTCTCCTCAAGCTATTCCGCAAAATAGAAACAGAAGGAACACTACCAAACTCATTCTATGAAGCCACAGTCACCTTGATACATAAACCACACAAAGATCCAATAAAAAAAGAGAACTTCAGACCTATCTCTCTTATGAACATCGATGCAAAAATACTCAATAAAATACTTGCAAACTGAATCCAAGAACACATCAAAGATATCATCCCCCATGACCAAGTAGGCTTCATCCCAGGCATGCAAGGGTGGTCCAACATACAGAAATCCATCAAAGTAATCCACCACATAAACAAACTGAAAGAGAAAAGCCACATGATCATCTCCTTAGATGCTGAAAAAGCATTTGACAAAGTCCAACACCCATTCATGTTTAAAGTCTTGGAGAGATCAGGGATACAAGGCACATACCTAAACATAGTAAAGGCAATATACAGCAAGCCTATAGCCAACATCAAACTCAATGGAGAGAAACTTAAATCAATCCCACTGAAATCAGGGACAAGGCAAGGCTGGGCATTGTCTCCATATCTCTTCAACATAGTACTTGAAGTCCTAGCAAGAGCAATAAGACAATTAAAGGAGATCAAGGGGATACAAATCGGAAAGGAAGAGGTAAAGGTGTCACTATTTGCAGATGATATGATAGTATACATGAGCGACCCCAAAAATTTAACCAGAGAACTCCTCCAGCTGATAAACACCTTCAGCAAAGTGGCAGGATACAAAATCAACTCAAAAAAATCAGTAGCCCTCCTGTATACCAAAGACAAAAAGGCTGAGAAAGAAATTAGGGAAACAACACCCTTCAAAATAGCCACTAATAACATAAAGTACCTTGGTGTGACTCTAACCAAGCAAGTGAAAGACCTATTTGAAAAAAACTTCAAGTCTCTGAAGAAAGAAATAGAAGAAGATATCAGAAGATGGAAAGATCTCCCGTGTTCATGGATTGGTAGGATTAACATTGTGAAAGTGCCCATCCTGCCAAAAGCAATCTACAGATTCAATGCAATTCCCATCAAAATACCAACTCAATTTTTTACAGACCTTGAAAAAAAGATTCTCAGCATCATATGGAGAAACAAAAAACTCAGAATCTCCAAAACAATCCTGTACAACAACAGATCATCTGGAGGTATCTCCATCCCCGATCTCAAGCTGTACTACAGGGCAACAGTAATAAAAAACTGCATGGTATTGGCATAGAAACAGAAAGCTGGATCAATGGAACCAAATAGAAGACACAGAAATAAAACCACACACCTATGAATACTCGGTATTTGACAAAGAAGCCAAAACCATTCAATGGAAAAAAGACAGCATCTTCAACAAATGGTGCTGGACCAACTGGCTGTCTACATGCAGAAAAATGAAAATAGATCCATATTTATCACCTTGCACAATACTAAAGTCCAAGTGGATCAAAGACGTCAACATAAAACCAGATACTCTAAATAAGTTGGAAAAAAATGTGGGGAAGAGCCTAGAACTCATAGGCACAGGAGACAACTTCCTGAACAGAACACCAACAGCACAGGCTCTAAGAGCAACAATCAATAAATGGGACCTCATGAAACTGAAAAGCTTCTGTAAAGCAAAAGACACCGTCATCAAAACAAAATGACAGCCTACAGATTGGGAAAGAATCTTCACCAACCCTTTTTCTGACAGAGGGCTAATATCCAGTATATATAAATAACTAAAGAAGCAGAAAAGCAACAAACCAAGTAATCCAATTAAAAAATGGGGAACAGAGCTAAACAGAGAATTCTTGATAGAGGAACATCAAATGGCAGAAAAACACTTAAAGAAATGCTCAATCTCATTAGCCATTAGGGAAATGCAAATCAAAACGAACCTGAGATTTCACCTTACACCCATCAGAATGGCCAAGATCAAAAACTCAAGTGACAACACATGCTGGAGAGGTTGTGGAGAAAAGGGAACCCTCCTCCATTGCTGGTGGGAATGTAAACTGGTACAACCACTTTGGAAGTCAATCTGGTGATTTCTCAGACAATTAGGAGTAGTGCTACCTCAAGACCCAGCTATACCACTCCTAGGTATATACCCAAAATTTGCTCAAGGACACAACAAGAACATTTGTTCAACCATGTTTGTAGCAGCTTTATTTGTAATAGCCAGAACCTGGAAACAACCCAGATGCCCATCAACAGAGGAATGGATACAGAAATTGTTGTATTTTTACACAATGGAATACTACTCAGCAATCAAAAAGGAGGAAATCATGAAATTTGCAGGCAAATGGTGGGATCTAGAAAATATCATTCTGAGTGAAGTATCCCAGAAGGAAAAAGACAAACATGGTATATACTCGCTTATATAGACCTACAATATATGATAAACATAATGAAATCTACACACCTAAAAAAGATAATCAAGAAAGCAGACATGGGCGAAGATGATCAATCCTCATTTAGAAAGACAAATGGGATGTGCATTGAATGTATGACAGGAGTCTACCGCAGAAGGCATCTGAAAGACTCTACCTAGCAGTGTTTCAAAGCAGACACTAAGACTCATAACCACACCCTCGGCAGAGTGCAGGGATTCATATGAAAGAAGGGGAGTTAGTATGATATGGAAAGGATAGGAGCTCTACAAGGATCAAATATATCCGGGCACAGGGTCTTCTCTGAGACTGATACTCAACCAAGGACCATCTATGGATATAACCTAGAACTTCTGCTCGGATGTGGCCTGTGGTAGCTCAGTAACCAAGTAGTTTCCCAAAGTAAGGGGAACAAGGACTATTTCTAACAGGATCTCAATGACTGGCTCTTTGACCTCCCCATCCCCCCCAGGGGAGGAGCAGTCCTGTTAGGCCACAGAGGAGGACTTTGCAGCCAGCCCTGAAGATACCTGATAAAACAGGGTCAAATGAAAGGGGAGGAGGCCCTCCCCTATCAGTGGACTTGGAAAGGGGCAGGGAGGAGACCAGGGAGGGAGTGTGGGGTTGGGGAGGGAATGAGGGAGCGGGATACAGCTGGGACACAGAGTTAACAAAATGTAACTAATAAGAAAAATAAAACTAAAAAAAAAAAAAACAAAAAAACAAAAAAAAACAATTGTATTTCAGATGTTTAGTCATGACTGACCATTTTGAGTATTTTTTGACAAATTGTAATTTACTTTTGCTATAAAGAGTCACTGTATCATGTGTTAGTAATTTTTTTAATTTCAAAGTTTAATTCAAGACATTATCACCTACAGCAGAAAGAGCAAAGGAATGTGGATAGTTTTCTGGCTGATATTCAGTAATGTTCCATTTTCACTTTCCCAAACAATGAATCTTAAATAAAATTTATCATGTTTATGCATGTTACAGCTGCCTGCTCTCTGTGTTATTATGTACAATATATTTTAAAACTTCTACACATTAAAGCTTTGTAACAAAAAATAATATAAAGGGCATTTCCATCAACAATTTCCTCCCATTGATGTTGTTCACTTGCACTCCAGCCCCATGTCCAGCAGCTAGACAAAGGAGCACAGACCCTTCAGTGACTGTAGAACAGATACTCCTGATGATTTTCATGAGCTCTAGGTCAACCAAGAAACAAACTTCTATTGTATTATGCCAATAAAAGTTCATTTGTAACCTCATCAAAATGTAGTCAACCATGATTAATACATGTGGACAGCTTTCCATAAGTGTGTGATTTTTATGCATTACTAACTTTTTATTGCATTTGTGATTATTCATCTGTGCATTTCTTTTTCTTATTGCTGGCAATTTCACAGTTAGGTTGTTTGTTCTTTAGTAAGATGTAGTGTTTTCAGCTCTTATTTATTGAAGGCATTCTAAATATCTCTTATTTTTATCGAACTTTGTGTTTTCTTGATTTATTAAAGATTTTTATTATAATATAATAAATTTACTAGTCTTTTGTTTTCGTGCTACCCAACATCTTGTCTAAGAAATCATCATCTACCTGCAGGTAATTAACACAATCATCTTTTTTTGTTTTTAAGAAGTCTTTGCAGTTTTGTTTTCTATATGTGTTTGTCATAATACAGTTGGTAAAGTAGAAATTTAATTTTGTACATGAAAATTAGTCATCACATATTATATCTTCACTCTACAGTTTGAAATGTAATTTCTAAAGCATCATCATGTTTTCCTCTATCCATTCTAGGTTGTCTTATTGGTGGCTTCATAATTGGTGATGACAGGACAGATCTTGACTATTGACAGATTTTCACTGTTGAATATCATCTGAGCCATTTTGATCCTTGGCTTTCACTTTAAATATTGTCCAGTTTTATTGGAATCTTTTTTAGACAGGGTCACATGTAGCCCACCCTGACCTCAAACTTGCTTCGTAGCTGAGGATAACTTGAGCTTCTTAGCTCCCACCACCCCTACTCCCAGGTACCTCTGTACCTCCCAGGTCCTAGGATTACAAGTGTGCATTACTGTGACATAACCACCAATGCTGGTTATCAAGTCCAGGGGTGTTGTGCTCACTAAGCAGAGCTTCAGCTCTAACCTAAAACATTTTATTTAAAATTTATACTGAACTGGTAACTTGATTTTGTAATAGTACATTTCATAACTCATGTCTAACTCTCCATTTGCTCAAATCCTCTTTAATTCAGGTATGTTTGTATCTGTCTGTCTATATTGTGTAATGACACTTTTACTTTCTGATTATTTTGGTTTGGTTTTAAGAGTGAGGCTTTTATTTATTATTTTCATTTTAGAAACTCTCATGCCTGTGTATAATAATATGATTCTATCTGCCTCCCCTTTTCCCTACCCCATCGCTTTATAGTAAGTTCAACTGTCCCTCTCCAAAAAAGCTCATGTTTTCTATATTTTTTAATGACCCATTATGTTCAAGTAGTGCCAGCCCTATGTGCATGAATACGAGGCTATACACCTGAGCTTGGCAATCCTACCACTGGCCACACCCTCCAAAAGCAACTGAGTCTTCCTTCTTCAGCAACTATCAACTCCTAATGCCATGTCAGTAAGAGGCGGGGCCTGAGAAGTTCCTACCCTGTCTACCGTCTATGCTGGGAATCTGGCAGGCTTGATCATGAGCACATCATATACAGATAGCCATGGCTGCTGTAAGTTCATGAGTGCATTAACCATGTCCAGAAGACAACAGTTCTTTATTTCTTTCCAATCCTCCAGTTCTTATCATTTCTTTTACTGCCTAGTATATGAGACTCTTTGAGCCTTTGTGGGGTGAAGATAATATGATGTTCTGTTTAGCTCTGAGCATGCTCTCTGTTAAATAACCCACACCTACATGTTTTGTAAGCACACATATTCAGAAAGCACACTGACAAAATGATCATTTGCGGGGGGGGGGGGGGGAGGAAGCAGGTTCTACCTTAAGGCCTAGGACTCCCCAAATGTTTTATTGCAATGAGTCACTGGTCTGTTTCAAGGCCTCTGGCTTCTCCTATACCATCTATACTGGATCCTCATGGGGACTCCTCTTGTTTATCCTGTTTATCCTTGTCATGGAGATCCTGCAGCTTTGGATATGCAGAATTGGCCATTTTACATGCTCCAGCAGATTGTTGATGGGGTAGATGTGGGAGTAGGGCAAGTCAAAGCCCTGGATCTGTGCCTGGTAGGTAGCTGGGCTGGTCAGCATAGCAGCTTTCTTGTACCTGCACTATATGGGTGAGCTAGCCAGCACTGCCTTGGTTAGCACATCCAGTGCTGTAGTTGGCAAGGGGCAAGGTCAGCGTTCCTGCCATCATTCCTGGGGTCTAGTACACCAAAGCCTTCATCGCCAGGGCCAGCTCTACCGTGCTGCCCAGTCAAGGTGCAGGGCCCATTCTCCTGAGTGCTGCAAACAATGAGGACTTCCGGGTCAACTCTTCTGCCTCCCACAAGCACTGAGGGGCAGGATGGGGAGCAGGGAAGGGCTGTTTCTTCAGTCTAAGAATGTGAAATTAAATTGTCTTCCCCTCCTTCTGTACACAAACCCATATTTACAGAGATAGTGTAATCACAAAGAGTCCTGTTCACACTCCAGCACACACACATGCACAGCACAGAAGACTGCAGAGTCTTTGGTTAGCTCTACACTGCTTTATGTGAACAAACCTGCTCTCTGTTTTCTCTGGCCACTGCCATTACCCTCTGAGAGTCTCCTACTTGTTGTTATCTCCTGGAAGTGTGTAGAGAGGTGTGCCTTGCCTAAACTACACAACCTGAAAGTTGGGTGACTCAGGAACTATTCAGTCTTGAATACCAAAGGCGTGTTTAGTCTGGCTCATGTTTTTGTGTGATTATGGTGGTGGCTGTGGTTTCATGAGGTTGGTGATAAATACTCTCAAAGACGTAAGAACGTAATCTACCCCTAACCTGTCTCTCTTTAGTCAGGCCCGGGTGCTGGTTATAATTCCCAAAGTAGCATTCTCTTTTCCCAACCTTCCAAATCTCATAGAAATGTTCTCACCACTGTTAATTACACAGATTCTTACTGTAGGAAATGAAGTTCACAGAGTTTGTGTCCCTTCAAGACAAGGTATCATACAAAGAAATGAAGTGTATCAGCTACGTGGAATAGATACGCTATATATTAAACTGATTAGAGCTTCTTTCATGAAAATGGGATTGAACTCAAACTTTTTAAAGTATTTCTTTCAGCTTTTGAGATAATAATGATTACATCATTTCCCCTCCCCTTTTTTTTTCTTCAAACCTTCACGTATATCCCTCCTTGCTCTAATTCAACTTCATGGCTTCTCTTTTTACTAATTATTGTATGTCTGTATGTATATTCCTATATATGTCAGTCTTATAATGTTATTTGTATGTATGTTTTCAGGACTGACCCTTTGGTATTGGATAACTAATCTATAAGCTCTTCCCTGGGGAAGACTATGTCTCCTGCTCTCAGCATTCCTTAGTTGCAGGCAGTCCTTTGTGTAGGGTTGAGGCCTCTTGGTCTTTCCCCATCCACTTTAGCATGTCTATTGTTGCCCCTGTTCAGTTTTGGAAGTCATTATTAGTGAGACTTTATGAGTGTGGCTTCTGACATTAAAGGTCTTTTGGAGGGTTAAACAACAGTAAGGATTCTAAGACTGTCTCACAGCAAACTCCCTGTTCCTCGGTTCTTACAGTTTTTCTGCCCCCACTTCCCTAGTGAGTCTTGAATCTTATGTATGGGAGATGTATTGTAGATACAGCAGTTAAGACTGGGCTCCCCAATGCTGCATTTTGAATATGAATGGTTGTGGTTTTCTGTAATGGTCTTCATCTGTTGCAGAAAAAAGTTTTCTTGATGAGGGGTTAAGACTACACATATCTGTGGGTATAATGACAAATATTTAGAATGTAGTTAGCCATTGGGCTGGTTTAGAAAAGTGGCACTTTTAGGTAGGTTCTACACCAAAATCCATGACTTCACTAGCCTTGAATAGTTGGCTGTTTCTAGTACCAGTTGTGATTTTCCTCTTGTTGCTTATTATTAAGTCCAAAGCCTGAGCTATTGGTTACCGTCAAAGTACTGTGTGCCACTACTACCCCCTTAGGTTTATCTTGCCCTGCTGGTCATTGTTGTTGTTCATAGGTATCATGGATGGCTTGAACTGGTGGTTGCCTTCCCCCTTTGGAGGTTTGCATAGCACCTCCTGGTGCAAAAACTAGTCCTCTGAGAGGAACTATAGAGATCTATTCTAGTTCAGTAGACTCATCAGCCTATGTCTGAAATGCATGATATCTTCAATATTAGAGAACTATCACCTCTCAGGGACAACCAAGGGAAATAGCAGTAGCCTGTAATATTTCTTGAGTCTCCTGGGCAACTCTGACCAACAACTTAAAAGAGGACTTTTGATGCCCAGTGCTAGAGTTAGCTTCGTATTTCTTTCCAAAGTTTTGGCTATGCTCATTCCTCTCTTCAGCCAAAAATATTGCTTCCTATATTTTCTATAGGTTTGATTTCTTTAATATAAAAATTTTAGTCTGTTTATATCATGGAAAGGTTTTCTTCTTCAATTATAGTTGATATTTTTGCAGAATATATTAAGCTATGTTGGCTATTATAATCTTTTAGTATTCAGGATACATTGCTCCAGGCTCTTGTGACTTTCATCCTTTCCACTAATGGGTTTTCCTGTATATATAACTTACACTTTTTCTCTTTCAGTTTTCAATGGACTTTCTTTCGTATGTATTTTTAGTGTATTAACTATGATATGCTGTGGAAATTATCTTTTTTTGGTCTTGTCTTTTTTATGTTCTGTTTGCTTCTTGTTTCTATGTGGGTGTGTCTTTTTATAGTTTTGGAAAGTTGTCTTCTATGATCTTTTTGAGAATTTGGTCTATGTCATTGACTTGGGATTCTTCTCCTACATCTATGTGTATAATTTGGAGGTTTGCTTTTCTCATAGTTTCCTGCATTTTTCTTCATGTTCCTTTTCAATGTTTTTTTTAAAATTGTATTCCTTGCTTATTTCACCAAAAATTTTAACTTTATCTTTGAGTCCTGATATTCTATCTTCTGCTTGGTATATTATATTATACTTAAAGTTTTTGTTGTTGTTGTTGTTGTTTTTTTTTTTTAGTTTTCAAGTTGGATTATTTGGTTTCTCAATTCCATCTTCACTTTATCTTGAATTCTCTTCAATGTTTCTATCTCTTTATTGAATTCCATTCTCAAGCCTTGGATTGTCTTTATCATTTCCACCAGTCTCATGTTGGTGTTGTCTTGGATATCACATTGGTATTCCTTGTATATTCTTTCTCCTTGATTTCATTGACCTGTTTCTTTGTGTCTTTAAATTTCTTAAATTTTTTGATTCTGGGTTCTGGAGTTTATCTGAGTACAATTCTATAAAACTGGTAGGTTTATGGGGGAGGAGAGAGTAGTTTTCTCTTTCATGTTGCTTAGGTTTTTGTGATGCGATCTGGGTTTGTTGAACTTCTTTGCCTGATTCTGTGTCTTTTATGGACAGTGTAGTTTAGAGCAGAAAAGAGAATTTGCAAGTTTGTTGGTCTAGATGTTGGAAATGGCTTAGGAGGAATGAAGTGAGGTAGACAGAGGCCTGGCTTGGTGTGCAGTATATGCATCCTGATCCAAGTCTCAAGTGTGGGAGTAGATCCGGCTGTGTGGAGAGGGTGGATGTAGTATGGGAAGAGCCTGTGGATTGGGAGATAGGTGCAGTGTGTCCCAGAAGAAGCCTACTGGTTTGTTGCAGAGCATGTAGGGGTACTAGACTATTTGGACACTAGATAAGAGACCCAGGCTAGATCTGGGTTAGGGAGAGTACATGGAGGGATTGATCAGTCACATTCATCAGGCTAGACCCTGTAGACGGATCTGAAACTGAATTTTTAAAAAGAAGAAATGTGCTTAACATGGTGGTTCCAGTCCTTAGGAGGCTGAGTCGGGAGAATCTTGAGTTTAAGGCTAGCCTATCTCAAAATTAAAAAAAAAAAAAGAGTTAAAAACAGGGCAGAGACAGATTTCAATTAGGCTAGACTACTAAAAAGATTGAAGTAGGAAATAGGCACGTTTTATGTCAGACTAACATGAGCAGAACCAGAAATATTAAAGGGTAACTAGAAATACTAAAGTGATTTAGCTCATAGAGGGATTTGTATCAATAAAATGACCTGTATGACAAGACTTAGGAAACAAACAGCTGGAAAATAAAGAAAACTGTTTTCCCATATATGAGAAAGAATTTCAAACAAAAAGGTATGTTTGTAAATGAGATGATTTCATTTGAAAAGTTATTATTAATTTACTTTTTTCCTGAGTAATGGTGTAATAGATGTTCATCTTCAAAATCATGTAAAAGTTACTGTATCAACTGATGATAGTATATTCTGGGTCATAGCACACAACAGGCTGTGCTCCAGCTGTTCTCACGTAGAAGAGGAATAATTGCTCAGTAGTACAGGAGGTTGTCTTGACAGAGTGCATTCTGTTCACCATACCAATAAGCACCTCTCATGCTACTTAATGAGACCCTCACAAGGTGTTGCATGGAATGACTTCCGTCTTTCTTTATTGGCTTGGTTAGATTTCAGTAATAAACATTCTTAGCAGCCAAATGACTTCAGACAACTCTTTTCTTGCCCCTAACACTTGTCCAATATAAAGACAGTTTCTGTCACTAAGGTTACATGGACCCAGGCTGACAGAGCAGGTCAGAGCAAATGTGATCCGTTACTATGCCAGCGGATAAAGAGATCTATCTGAACTTACACTAAGGATTAATGTTCTGGCCCAGAACACTTCCTTAGTCAGAAGATATAATGCTCACCTCAACCGCGATGGGGCAGACACTACAACCAGGTTGTACTTGGAAGATAATTATATTTACCACATTTCTCTTTTTAAAATTATATAAGTGAGAAAACAGAGGGCTCAAGTAAAGTTTCCTAATATTTCCCAAGTATCGAAATGTTTTACCTCATCTTAGCTTTCTGTCTGTCATTCTGAATGCCCTAGTGTGTCACACAAGTGCAGCTATGGGCATTACAGTTAATGCATTTCAATGACCTTCTGCTGGCTGGGATTTGGAAAGCATAGGCATCTAAGTGACAGTTATCTTTTCACTTTTTTATTGTTTACAATTTATTCATTATATATACCAATTGAAGCCCCTTCCCTCAGCTCCTCCCAGTCCCATCCTTTTCCCTTCTTTCCCACTATTCCCTTCCCCTAGTCCACTGAAAGGGGGAGTTCTCTTCCTCTGCCATCTGCCCATAGCTTGTCAAGTCTCATCAGGACTGGCTGGATCCTCTTCTTCTGTGGCCTGGCAAGGCTGCATCACCAGGGGCAAGTGCTCAAAGAGCAGGCAACCGAGTTCATGTTAGAGGCAGCCCCTGCTCCCCTTACTTGGTCTCCTTGTGGGGCTCCTGTCCCCTCCATGTCCTTCTGTCTCTATCCTCCTCTTCTTCTATAAGACTCCCTGTGCTCTACCCAAAGTTTGGCTGTGAGTCTCAGCATCTGCTTAGATCCCCTGTTGGGTGGAGCTTTTCAGAGGGTCCTCTATAGTAGGCTCCCATCCTGTTTTCCTTTCTTCCACCGCTTCTAGTGTCTATCCTGTTTGCCATTCTGAATGAGATTTTAGTATCCTCCGTAGGGTCCTCCTTGTTCTTTAGCTTCTTTGGGTCTGTAGATTTCAGTATGGCTATCCTATCTTATATGGCTAATATCTGCTTGCCCCACCATTCAATAAGGACATTTGCTCAACTATGTTTATAGCAGCCAGAAACAACCTAGATGTCCCTCAGTGGAGGAATGGATTCAGAAATTGTGGCACATTTACACAATGGAATACTACTCAGCTATTAAAAGCAAGGAAATCCGCCCCAGGGCAAAAAAAGAGACTGGGAGTGCCTGTCTCCAGAGAATCCACAAGGAAGGAAGGAAACTGTACTGACTTAAATCACCCAATCCTTCCCTGGAAAAAGTCTCGGGGACCTGCGGGGCTGAGCCACCATCACTAGCTGTGCTCCAGACACAGGCACAAACAGTTGCTGCATGCTAGATGTCCAACTGGGTCACAGCAGCTGATCATTAAATTTACAGCAAGAAACCCAGAAACAAGGCAGCTGTATTCAGGACTTCCCTAGGTGAGAGGAGAACCCTCTCGACTAACAAAGACCACAGTTACCACTCAGGTCTCTATCCCTGAGGTGAGCAGTAGCAACTCCTGAAAAAACGCCAGCCATCCAGGGACTATACCCAAAAGGCTGAGAAGACTTCCTTCAAGAAAAACCAGCTTTCTGCAAAGGAGATTCTCTCCAGCACAGGATCCCCAGGAACCACCAGAAAATAACCCCAATAAACCTAAGATACCACAATGGGTAGAGGCCAGCGTAAAAGCTCAAGCAACAAAAGACAGAGCAATATGGCATCTCCAGAACCCAGTTACCCAGGGGCAAGTAGCCCTGGACATCCCAGCATAACTGAAATCCAAGCAGATGACCTAACAACTATGCTCATGAAGATGATAACAGAGGAAACAAATAAGATACATAAAGACATAGAGGAAGATAAACTCAAACAGAATATTGCCATCTGTAAAGAAATAGAAGAAGTTGCAGCCAAACAGTTTATGGCCTTTAGAAAGGAAATACTTAAAGCACTAAATGAAATAAAAGAAACAGAGCTGAAGGAACTAAAAGAAAAACAGGAAAGTACAATCAGACAGGTGAAGGAAGTAAACAAAACAACTCAAGACCTGAAGATAGAACTGGAAAAATTAAAGAAAACACAAATGGAGGAAATAATGGAGGGGAAGAATATAGGGAAGAAAACAGGAACTACAGAGGTAAGCATAACCAACAGACTACAAGAGATGGAAGAAAGAATCTCAGGTGTAGAAGATACAATGGAAGAAATCGATGTATCTGTCAAAGAAAATGTTAAATCCAAAAAAATTGCTTACACAGACCGTCCAAAAAATCCAAGACAATATGAAAAGACAAAACCTAAGAATAATATAGAGGAAAAATAAGACTCTCTTCTCCGAGGCTCAGAAAATATTTTCAACAAAATCATTGAAGAAAATTTCCCCAAGTTAAAGGAGAGGCCAATAAGAATAAATGAGGCCTACAGAACACCCAACAAATTTGACTAAAAAAGAAAATCTTCCTGCCACATAATAATCAAAACCGTAAGTATACAGAACAAAGAAAAAATACTAAAAGCTACAAGGGAAAAAGGCCAAGTAACATATAATGGCAAACCCATTAGAATCACACCTGACTTTTCAACAGAGACTATGAAAGCCAGAAGGGCCTGGACAGATATCATGCAGACCCTAAGAGAACACAGATGTCAACCCAGGCTACTATACCCTGCAAAGCTCTCAGTCCTTGTAGACGGAGAAAACAAAATATTCAATGACTAAAACAAATTTCAACAATACCTACACACACACAAATCCAGCATTACAGAAGACACTGGAAGGGAAAATACAACCCAAAAAAATTAGCTTCTTGCAAGAAAACACAGGAAACAATTAACCTTACCACAGTAACACAAAAAGCAACCAAACACACAACCTTATTACCACAGCCAACATCAAAATCAAGGGATCTAACAGCCACTGGTCATTAATCTCTCTCAACCTCAATGGACTCAACTCTCCAATAAAAAGACACAGATTAACAGAATAGATATGTAAACAAAACCCAGCAATCGGTTCCATACAAGAAACACACCTAAGGCACAAAGATAGACATTACCTGAGGGTAAAGGGTTGGAAGATGACTTTCCAAGCAAATGGACCCAAGAAGCAAGCAGGAGTAGCCATTCTAATATCTGATAAAATAGACTTTCAACCAAAATTAATCAAAAGAGATGGGGAAGGACACTTCATATTCATCAAAGGAAAATTCCACCAGGAAGACATCACAATCCTGAACATCTATGCTCCAAATACAAGGGCACCCACATTTGTTAAAGAAACATTGATAAAATTTAAACCACATATAGATCCCCACACATTAATAGTGGGAGACTTCAACACCCCACTCTCAACAAAGGACAGGTCAACAAAACAGAAATTAAACAAAGAAACAATGTCTGTGACAGAGGTCATGAATCTAATGGACCTCACAGACATTTACAGAACTTTACACCCAAACACAAAAGAATTTACCTTCTTCTAAGCACCTCATGGTACCTTCTCCAAAATAGACCATATAGTTGGTCACAAAGCAAGCCTCAACAGATACAAGAAGATTGAAATAATCCCTTGTATCTTGTTTGATCACCATGGAATAGAGCTGGACTTCAACAACAGCAGAAATAGCAAAAAGTCTACACACTCATGGAAACTGAACAACTTTTTACTAAGTGACAGCTGAGTCAGGGAAGAAATAAAGAAAGAAATTAAACCCTTTCTAGAACTCAATGAAAATGAAGACACAACATACCCAAACTTGTGGGACACAATGAAAGCAGTGTTAAGAGGAAAGTTCAGAGCACTAAGTGCCTTCAAGAAGAAATTTGAGACAGCTCATTCAAGCAACTTAATGGCCCACTTAAAAACCCTAGAAAAAGAAGAAGCAGACACACCAAGAAGGAGTAGTCTGCTGGAAATAATCAAACTCAGGGCTGAAATCAATCAATTAGAAACAAATAAAACAATTCGAAGAATCAATGAAACCAAGAGCTGGTTCTTTGAGAAAATCAACAAGATCGACTAACCCTTAGCCAAGCTAACTAAAAGGCAGAAAGACACCACCCAAATCAACAAAATCAGAAATGAAAAGGGAGACATAACTACAGACACTGAGGAAATCCAAACAATCATTAGGACTTACTTCAAAAGTCTATATGCCACAAAATTTGAAAATCTAAATGAAATGGACAATTTTCTTGATCGATTTGACTTACCAAAGCTGAATCAGGACCAGGTAAATCAATTAAATAGTCCTATATCCCCCAAAGAAATAGAAGCAGTCATCAAAAATCTCCCATCCAAAAAAAGCCCAGGACCAGATGGCTTCAGCGCAGAATTCTACCAGACCTTCAAAGAAGAGCTAACACCAATTCTCTTCAAACTATTCCACAAAATAGAAACAGAAGGAATATTACCAAACTCCTTCTATGAAGCCACAGTCACCTTGGTACCTAAACCTCACAGACTCAACAAAGAAAGAGAATTTCAGGCCAATCTCCCTTATGAACATCGATGCAAAAATACTTAACAAAATACTTGTAAACCGAATCCAAGAAACCATCAAAGATATTATCCACTATGACCAAGTCGGCTTCATCCCAGGTATACAGGGGTGGTTCAATATACAGAAATCCTTCAATGTGATCCACCATATTAACAAACTGAAAGAAAAAAACCACATGATAATCTCCCTAGATGCTGAAAAAGCATTTGACAAAATCCAACATCCATTCATGTTTAAAGTATTAGAGAGATCAGGGATACAAGGCACATACCTAAACATAGTAAAGGCAATATACAGCAAGCCTATAGCCAACATCAAACTGAATGGAGAGAAACTTAAAGCAATCCCACTGAAATCAGGGACAAGACAAGGCTGCCCACTCTCTCCATATCTCTTCAACATAGTGCTGGAAGTCCTTGCTAGATCAATAAGACAGTTGAAGGAGATCAAGGGGATACAGACAGGAAAGGAAGAAATCAAATGATCACTATTTGCAGATGATATGATAGTATACGTGAGTGACCCCAAAAACTCTACCAGGGAACTCCTACAGCTGATAAACACCTTCAGCAAAGTGGCCGGATACAAAATTAACTCAAAAAAATCAGTAGCCCTCCTGTATACAAAAGACAAAAAGGCTGAGAAAAAAATTAGGGAAACAACACCCTTCACAATAGCCACAAATGACATAAAGTACCTTGGTGTAACCCTAACCAAGCAAGTCAAAGACTTGTATGAAAAAAATTTCAAGTCTCTGAAGAAAGAATTAGAAGATATGAGAAGATGGAAAGATCTCCCATGCTCATGGCTTGGCAGGATTAACATAGTAAAAATGGCCATCTTACCAAAAGCAATCTACAGATTTAATGCAATTCCCATCAAATTGCCAACACAATTCTTTATAGACCTGGAAAGAAAAATTCTCAACTTGATATGGAATAATAAGAAACCCAGAATTGCTAAAACAATCCTCTACAATAAAAGATCTTCTGGAGGTATCTCCATCCCTGATCTCAAGCTTTACTATAGAGCAACAGTTATAAAAACTGCATGGTACTGGCATAGAAACAGAATGGTGGATCAATGGAACCTGAAAAGAAGACCCAGAAATAAACCCACACAGTTATGGACCCCTGATTTTTGACAAAGATTCCAAAACCATACAATGGAAAAAAGATAGCATCTTCAACAAATGGTGCTGGTCTAACTGTATGTCTACATGTAGAAAAATGAAAATAGATCCATACTTATCACCCTGCACAAAACTGAAGTCCAAGTGGATCAAAGACCTCAACATAAAACCAGACACATTAAATCGGCTAGAAAAAAAAGTGGGGTATACCCTAGAACTCATTGGTACAGGAGAAAACTTCCTGAACAGAATACAAACAGCACAGGCTCTAAGAGCAACAATCAATAAATGGGACCTCATGAAATTGAAAAGCTTCTGTAAAGCAAAGGACACCGTCATCAAAACAAAGTGACTGCCTACAGATTGGAAAAGATTCATCACCAACCCTTTATCTGACAGAGGACTCATATCCAGTATATATAAAGAACTAAACAAGCTGAAAAACAGCAAACCAAGTAATCCACTTAAAAAATGGGGAACAGAGCTAAAGAGAGAATTCTCTGTAGAGGAATATCGAATGGCAGAGAAGCACTTAAAGAAATGCTCGACCTCATTAGCCATTAGGGAAATGCAAATCAAAACAACCCTGAGATTTCACCTTACACCCATCAGAGTGGCCAAGATGAAAAACTCAAGGGACAACACATGCTGGAGAGGTTGTGGAGAAAAGGGAACCCTTCTCCACTGCTGGTGGGAATGTAAACTGGTACAACCACTCTGGAAATCAATCTGGCGCTTTCTCAGACAACTAGGAATAGCGCTTCCTCAAGATCCAGCCATACAACTCCTAGGCATATATCCAAAAGAGGCTCAAGTACACAAAAAGGACATTTGCTCAACCATGTTTGTATCAGCTTTATTTGTAATAGCCAGAAGCTGGAAACAGACAGATTCCCCTCGACTGAAGAATGGATGCAGAAATTGTGGTACATCTATACAATGGAGTATTACTCAGCAATGGAAAATAAGGAAATCATGAAATTTGCAGGTACATGGTGGGATCTGGAAAGGATCATCCTGAGTGAGTTGTCCCAGAAGCAAAAAGACACACATGGTATATACTCACTCATATAAACATACAACATAGGATAAACCCACTAAAATCGGTACATCTAAACAAACTAAGCAAAAGAGAGGACCCTAACTAAAATGTTCAATCCCCACCTGAAAGGCAAAGAGTATGGACATCAGAAGAAGAAGAAAACAGGAACAACCTAGGAACCTGCTACAGAGGGCCTCTGAAAGCCAGAAGAAGAAAACAGAAAACAACCTAGGAACCTGCTACAGAGGGCCTCTGAAAGCCTCTGTTCTGCAGACTATCAAAGCAGATGCTGAGCCTGATGGCCAACTGTCGGGCAGAGTGAATGGAATTTTATGTAAGAAGTGGGAAATAGCAAGAGCTGGAGAGGACAGGAACTCCACAAGGAGAACAGAACAAGAAAATTTGAACACAGGGAACTTCCCAGAGACTCATACTCCAACCAAGGACTATTCATACAGATAACCTAGAACCCCTGCACAGATGTAGTCCATGGCAGTTCAGTGTCCACGTGGGTTACATAGTAATGGGAAGAGGGACTGCCTCTGACATAATCTGATTGGCCTGCTCTTTGATCACCTCCTCCTGAGGGGGGAGCAGCCTTACCAGGCCACAGAAGATGACAATGCAGCCACTTTTAATGAGAACTGATAGTCTAAGATCAGAAAGAAGGAGAGGAAGACCTCCCCTATCAGTGGGCTTGGGGAGGGGCATGCATGTAGAAAAGGTTTGTGCTTAGAAATTGTGCTGAATCCACTGATGTATTAGAAAAGGCATGGTGTTAATGATGGTAGCAGGAGAGGCAATTAGCAAGTAGTTGCGTTGTCCAAACAGGAATTTTTCAAAGTTTAAAATGTATGGAGATGAAGGTATAGATTTTTTAGATGCCTACTGCTTGGGATCCTTATGTGAAGCACTCTTTGGCTGGAGGCCATGGAATCTAGTGATTGGATTCTGGCTATGCTTTGCGTGATGTGACTGTAGACAACATTTTGCAAATGAAGATGTTTACTGAAGCTCATGGTTCAGTTAGGTTAGATTGGAACTCAGGAGAGGAGGCAAATAAAGACAAATATTTAAGAATTGCTGTCATCTACAGGTCAAACATCTGTGCTGTGAGCATCTGAAATCTCCTCAAATTTAACATTTTTGAGTACTGACATGATACCACAAGTGGAAAATTCCACACCTAACCTCATGTGGCAAGGGCAGCCAAGTGTGAGTGCACTGATTATTTTTTGCAAAACTACTTCAGACTACATAGGAGGAGAATATAGAACATAAATGAATTTTATGGTTAGTTTTGGGCCCAACTGCAAGCTCTTCATTATGTATTTGAAATATTTTAAAGCATGAACAAAAAATCCAAAATGTGAAGCCCTCTTGGTCATACATATTTAGATTAACCTCACCCTACCAGTAGGTGGACTTTAGAGTATAAATGAGAAATTATATTCACCTTTGCATCATGCTAAACAAAATATGAAAAACACAGTCAATCATTGCTCGCCCTATGTTAAGCCACGAAGAAATTGAGTATGTAGTACATAGCCAAGCTGGAATGTTTTATATGCCAAAGAAGTGCAGACTGTACAGAGAATGGCATGTTAGTTATAGTATGTTGTCATGAACCTGGGAAAATGACAAACAAGGCACTGCAGAAATTGTTCAATTTTCTATTCAGTTAAATTCTAAGTGATAGGCTATAGAAAATAGAAACCTGGTGAATAATTTTAACCAGTGAATAAGATCAGAAAACCTCTAACAACAGAGAAAGTGGGTTTACTTCTTAAATTTATTTATTTATTTGCTTGTTTATTATAATTTATTCACTTTGTATACTGGCTCTAGCCCCTCTATCATCTTCTCCCAGTCCCACATTTCCTCCCTCTTCTCCTCCTATACCCCTTCCCTAGCCTTAGTAAGGGGAGCAGAGACTGTCTCTGACATGAACTCAGTGGCCAGCTCTTTGATCAGCTCCCCCGGGAGGGTGCAGCCTTGCCAGACCACAGCGGAAGATGATGCAGCCAGCCCTGTTGAGATCTAATAGGCTGGGGTCACATAGAAGGGGAGAAAGTGGGTTACAAGAGAAAGTATGAAGTGATAAATAAGAGAGGAGATGAACAAATACCATGAAACTTGGTAAATGGCAGAAAAGCATGGAGAAGTGAACCTCTGTATTTGGGTAGGTTGATTCCATTTCCTCTAGGAAAGAACTAAAGGAAAGAGAATGTACTGAGAAAGCTGGGAATAGAACTAACTTACTTTGGAGGCATACGGAGTGTGCAGCAATTTGAGAAAATAAAAGGGGAAAGAATTCACTGACAAACTGCAAGACGGAGCAAAAGATCCTTCAAATGAGCATTCACTTCAGAGCTAGCGATGCATGTGTACCTAGCAGCTAGGTACACCAGCTAGGTGAACAAGCCTTGCTAGATATACCAGCTAGGTGTCCTGAATTTAACTCAGTTCAGAGTTCATACAAACCATATAGACTAAGGATTGACATCCCCCAAGAGTTCAGACACCAATCAGACGTCCAGGTTGTAATTTGCACACATAGCCAGCTGTCTTACAACCAGTTTCCACACACCTATCCCCTCACCCTAACAATGCTGCCTGGCTCAGAACTCAGACCTGCACTTCACTTCTCCAATTCATTACAGAGGATGCAACCGTGCAGCAGCTAGATGGAAGACATGCAAATGCCAAGATGCTAAGGAGGACCGGAGAGCTCCCATCATCTCTGAGTGCCACTTACCACATTGCTTTTTGGATTTGCAAGCCAGAAACTCTTGGAACTGCACTTTCTCACATTGTATTGAGGTCCTTTGGTGATTAAATGCAATTAAAACATTCTGTCTTCCCCTCTCTGGTGTTTAAATCTCTGATCGAACAGTTAGTTCCTATGGTGAGCCTAGGAATTCTCAGATTCTTAAAGATTTGTTAATTTTTTTTTTTTTTATTTTTCCATCGGGCCTGTGAGACAACTGAAAATGAGGTAGCAAAGTTCATTTCACAGATGTGTCAACAGCTGTCTTTTCACACTTCAGAAACCCAGAAGTCTTTACTAACTTTCTCTTGTATATACAGTCACAGAACGTGACCTTGTTTACACACTACTTCTGCCAAATACTCAGCATAGCCAGTGACCTTTAAGTCCACAGTCTTGTTGCTTTGATAGTCAGCCAGAGGAGCATGTGATTATTCCAAAGTCACTCTGAGTTGTGTTTAAGTCAGATATATTTTTAAACTAAAAATATAATTCCACATGGAACCATCATGAATACCTTTGATTTCATTATTTTAAAATACTTTATCTGCAAAGGAGATGTACTGGCTCATATGTCTGAAATCCTGGAAATACCATGAATTCCCCATGATTTTGCTTTGAATTCTGCGTGGATTTCTGGCCCCAGGTGGCTACCAGGGGCTTCAATGGCAGTATACCAGTAATTGAGAACTGAAAAGACTCTAAAATCTTACTACCGACTATGGCTGACCAGTTAACCTACCTCTGTCCATGGGTGTTGACTGAAGAAATAAGACTGCTGGGTTAGATTGTTCACTAGTCACAACAACAGCAAATGCTGGCACCTTATGTTCTGTTTCCTTATACCTAATAGTGATTCAAAAAAGGCTGGGAATTCCAGCTGGGACTAGCTGTGCTTCAGGAGGCAAACCCCACACTTGGGAAACCTTAATATTTCATAACATGTATTGAGCATGGACTGTCTGTCATTTTGGAGGCAGATACTATTTTTCTTTGAGGGCTGTTAAATAAAGAAGTCTTTGCTCCTGGCTGCTTACACTCAACAGAAGGACAGACAAAGAAACAAAGCAATATCAAATTGGCATGAACACAATAGAAGTGATCGTTTCCAGTCAGGCAGAAGCATGTCAGGAGACTTCACAGAAGGCCTTGGGAGACTGGTGTTTAAGTGTGTGTTGGTGGAGGTTCAATATCTATTTCCTTGATCTGGTTCTAAGTCAGACCAGGCTGTTCTGTGAATCGTTGATCCTAGTAACTTAGCGCCTGGCATGTTGTTGGCACAAATAGTTTGTTGAATGAAGAAATAATTTATTTTCTTTAACTGTGTTATCTCCTTGTATCCCAGTTTTTGCTTTTGTAAACTTTGTGTTCTTAAATACACTTCTATTTTATTCTCATCTTCAGATTTACATTCTAGAAAAGGAAAAAAAAAACAGTTCAACTTATTTCTGGTTTATGTTGGAATACTATAGTTTAGGGCTAAGGGTGTAGCTCAATCCTTAGATGATTGCTTACCTAGCATCCAAAAGGCCCTCAGTCTGATTCTCAGCATCACCTAAAACTAGATACGGTGGTTTATGAAGCTGGGTGGGTAGGGAGGTGGGGGAAATCTGAAGGAGTTCAGGGGTATATGCTTAAAATATATTGTATGAAAAAAACTGTATAATAAACTTTTAAAAAATAAAACAGAGAAAAGAGGTATCTTTTCTTCTACAGCTGGTAGTCATACAGATACCCTTGAGAAATTATGACAGGACAAGGCGTCCGTGCCTGAACTCACTGCATGGAAAGTTACAAACCACCGACAAAGAACTCCTTCTGCAATGAGAGTTGAACAGAAGGAATCTCTGGTTCAGGTCTCCCGAGAATAACACCCTGGATGTAACTACCTGAGCAACTGTTATTGATAGCAGACAGTGTGTGCTTCATTGCTGGTTAGTTTTGTCAACTTGACACAAACAAGAGTTGGCTTGAAAGAGAGAACCTCAGTTGAGAACTGCCTCCATCAGATTGGCCTGTAGCCTACTGTGGAGCATCTGTTGGTTCATGATTGATGTGGGAGGGCCCAGCCCACTGTAGGTGTTGCCACCTGTGGGCAGGTGGCCCTGCATTGTATAACACAGCAGGCTGAACAAGCCATAAAAATGAGTCGGTAAGCAGCTTTCCTCAAAGGCTCACCTCCTTCTTGAGTTTCTGCCCTTACTCTGTCAATGATGGACTGTGATCAGGACATTTAAGCCAAAGAAGCCCTTTCTTCCCCAAGTTACTTTTGGTCATGGTGTTTTGCCCGCAACAGAAACCAAACTAGAACAGATAAGTCACTTGATTGACCTCTATAGCCACAAAAGGAGTTAACCTGGGGAACGCCATGTAAGTATGAATTGCCACTGAGACACAGGAAGGGACGTGGGGGATTGCAGGGGGAACTGACAATTGCTGATCATTAGTAGGAAACATTTGTCTTTAGTGGGTTTCTGGGTTAGAAGATGAAGTTAGGGGGGAATTTCTGGTGGTGTAGTTTGCTAACTAAGGTTAGTGTTAGTAATTTCCACCCAGGAAATACACTGGTGTCACCCTACTCTTTTCCTTCACATAATGGATGAAGTAATTACTACAAAAGGCCCAGATAATCATTTAGCACAGTCTACATTACCTGTAATGGTTTGAATACAACCTAGTTTTCCAGCCTCAACTCTTTCTACCCCTTCCATTCTCTTCTACCCATAGTTGTTTCAGATTTCCTATTTTTCACCTATTCTCAGAATTTATAAATATCCTATAAATATTTGAAAATATTTCCAAACAACTGTATTCATATGCATTTCTCTCTATCTATCTATCTTCCTTTCTTTGTTTTTCCGAGACAGGGTTTCTCTGTGTAGCCTTGGCTGTCCTGGACTTGCTTTGTAGAGCTGGCTGGCCTCAAACTCACAGAGATCCGCCTGTGTTTGCCTCCCAGAGTGCTGGGATTACAGGCGTGAGCCACCATGCCCAGCATCATATGCATTTCTTAATTTTTAAAACAAGTATCATTTCTTTTACGATTTGTTCCTCCAACAGTGTGGTTAACATCTGTCCTCTTCCCTGCTAGGCTATAAGCCCCAAAATATAGAAACCAGGTTGATTTATTTTCTTGGGCTCTTCAGTGACTCATAGGCGGTAAGTGCCCAGTAACCAGCTGTTGCTATTAATGTTCTTCAGAATACTGGTGGCAGTGGGACACAGGAGTTACTACCCCTGGCACTGTTTTCACAGCTCACACTCTAAACTGATCACTCATCTGGCTAACTTTGAACAAGCTCTTTAAACTCTCTTATGTTTGTTCTTCCATACAAAATAGATTTTTAAAATGCCTACTTCATAGTTACTTTTTTTATTAAATGTGGAGTAAACACTATGCCTAATGTGCAGTAAGCACTGAGCAACTACTTGTCGTTACGGCTCTACTTGCCTTGAGTACAGAAGCCCACGTATGTGTATCCTTGCTAGATCAGCCAGTTGCACAAGAGTGTAGCTAGCATCATTCATTATAGCTTAGAGCAAATTTAATCTATAACTGTCATTTAGCTTAAGTATAGTAAATTAATTCTCTAATTCAGATAATTCAGATATCTAAATTTAAATCACTGAGGGATTGTATGGTAATAATGGCATATCTGTAGTTCTACAGTCATTATTTTTATGAATTATTAAAGTTAACAGCTCCTACTTTATCACTTATTGTATGCCCAATCTATTCCAGGCAGTAGTGATGTATGAATTATCCCACCAATTTTCCCAACAACTTATGAGGATTGGTGGTTTTGTTTTGTTTTATTGCACTAAATTAAGGCATTTGAGTTCCAGATGAACTGGGAAACTCCCACATATCACTGGGTTTGCAACTGAGAAAAAGAGAGAGTTCAAAGCTGGTGTCTTCCCTAAGAATGAGTATGTTGTGAAGTGTTTACTTTTGACAATGGAATGCCTTCTAGTCCACTAATAATATACATGCTACAAAGTCACAAAAGGTGTATGCCTTTACTGGCAATACTGCTGTGTGGTGGAGGAGGCCTCCTGGGTAGAAACTTTGGGACTCCAGGCTCTGCAATTTCCAGTGGGCATTGAGGACCTGTGCTGTTTAGCTTCAAACATTCAGAGTTTGGCATAGGGAACACAAAGCATTGTGTCATTTCCAAGTTTATAGAAAAGCCTACATTATAAAGAAAGCTTGGGTCACAAGTGAGTAGCATTGGTTTTGTCCCTTTTGTCCCTTTTTTCTTTTTTGCAGTCATGCTCATAACACAACTTGACAAGCATAGAAAGACAGCAATGTGTTGGGACCGGGCCCTAAGAAGGAACTTGGAAAGTGGTGTACCATTGCCCCCGATGTACTTTCACTAATAGACTTATCAAAAACTCACAACGTAATGGCATCCAGAAGAACTGGGTAATTACTTCCAGGTCCATAGATGAAAGAGTGGATTCAGAAGGTTCCCAGAGAAGCAGCTTAGGTATTGCCTGTATGACAAACCTAGCTACATGGATCCTGAGCTGCTTCATCTTGCCCTGGGGAGAAAATTTTGACTTTTGAGAAAAATGTAGATGAATTTGTCTCTGTAGTTCTACTGAAAAGAGTAAGATAATAATTTTAAAACCATATGAATATTATTAACAAAAGATGTCTTAACCTTTGGTTGATGCTTTAACAAACTTTTTAAATTAGTGCTCAGAAAAAGGAATGTGATTTTGGACACATTATTTTGTTTCTTTTATATAAGGAAACTTTTAAGCAAAAACTGATTCTAGCTTTATGACATAACTTGTAAGTAAAACAGTTTATCATCTATATGTTTACAGAAGTAGAGACAATGAACACCTAACACATCAATAAATTCATATTTATATTAAGTATTCTATTGACCATCTATTAATAGCCTCTTTCATGTAGGGGAGACAGAAAGGAAAAGCTCACATTTCCAGATCTCTCACTCTGATGGAAACATATAAGCAAGGCTAGACAAGGCAAGAATAAAGAGGCTACTATGTCCAGCCACCCTAAGCCTACCTCAGCAGCTGAGGGTACCCGAGATCCCCTCACAAATGAGCTGTCTCAGGCAGCTCCTCTGCTCTCTGCAGCTCTCAGGCCTCATCCCTTGTGATCAGCTCTGTCACACATTCCAGAACATGTTCAGCCTGGGTATGCAGGTTGGCTCTAGGTTGGACCACTTTGTATCATCCTACAGTGTTCACGTACAGGTCTTTGTGTTGATGCTTATTTGGCGAAACTGTGCAAACTGATGTTCCTTTTCAGTTGAAACTCCTTAAAGTTGTCCTTTGGTATTCTTCTACTTTTTTTCTCTATCTCCATATTCCAACTTAAAAAATTCTTAGATCTATTACATGAGACTGGGAAAAGAATCAACTCGGGCTCCTTCTTAAAACGCAACTGCTATTCCAACAAGTATCCCTAGTCAGCCTCGCAGCTACTCCTGAGCATCTGCTGATTTCAAAGGTTTCAACATCTCACTCTCTACATTAGTAGGCGTTGGAGCTTACACGACAAATGTAACTGAATAAATGATGAAAAAGCATAAGAACAAAAATCTTCATTTCTAATAGAAACAAAATTGGATAAAGTATTATGTTTACATTCTTAGACCACTTGGGTCAAATCGGTGCTTTTTGCTTCAAGTTTTTTTCTGGAGGGAAGCCCTGAAGTCAGGGAATTTAACAAATACTATCTAAAGTTGAGAGCAAACTTCTGTCAATATTGATAGGAGGCCTCACCCCACTCCATTGGCCACTTACCTGTGAGCAGTTCTGAGAGCTGGGACTTCTGGGTACCCACACCCAGCAAAAATGGTGCCCTGTAGGCCAGGCAGAGTCAGAAGAACTTTTCTGACTTACAGTCCTTCCTTAACATACTACAAATTCAGATTATTTTCATTTTCTGCCAAACCTTTTGGTTAAACCGAGTTTTAGCCATTTTGCTTTTAGATTAGTAAGCAAAGGAGTTGGTTTTACCATGGGATTCTTATACATACCTTTTTGTTTTAGATATAATCTAGCAGATTTTAAACCAAACATAAACAAAACTTCTAAGACAGCAAAATTTGTACCTAAAATTAATGTGTTTTATGGTGAGAACTGCTGATAAACATTTCAGCATTTCTCAGAGGAAAGCAGGTAATAAGATTTCCTTTGCTTGGTGATCATTTATTCTTTCTCTATACAAATAGTTAATGGCCACCTGCTGTTTACTGGGAGCTGTTCTAGAAAGCAATGCTGTACCAATTAACAAAATAGAGCAATGCTTCTGCTGTCTTTGTGCTGTACAAACAAAGGTAAGGGGGAGGCAGTTACCACGAACTCAGCTTCTAACTGGACATGCTGGGAAGCTGTAATTCACTAGATCTTTTTTTTTCAAGATGATTTTAATTAAAGAAAAATTTATAAACTTTCCATGTAAGTTTGCTGACAAGGCTGAATTGATTTTATGATGAAGTTCATAGCTAACCCTCAACTTTGTATCAGAATAAGATTTTAGTTATAGCTTTATTTACTATGACCCATTTTCACAACAGAAGAAAAAGTCAAGATGTCCATATCCCCCAAAATTCCCTAATGAGTTAGAATATTTTTGGTTAGGAATTTTTTATTATTTTTTAAGAATTTCATATACGTGTATAATAAATTTTTTATCCTATTCACGTTCTACTACTCACATAACTCCACCCCGACCCATATCCCATCTTCATGGTTTTTTGTTTGTTTGTTTGTTTTTTGCTTTGCAACCAGAATATTTTTTATTAATGCAGTTTGTTTACTTTGTATCCCAGCTGTAGCCCCCTCCCTCATTCTCTCCCAATCCCACCCTCCCTCCCTCATATCCTCTCTGCCCCTCCCTAAGTCCACTGATAGGAGAGGTCCTCCTCTCCTTCCATCTGACACTAGCTTATCAAGTCTCACCAGGACTGATTGCAATGTCCTCCTCTGTGGCCTAGCTAGGCTGCTCCTCCCACGGTGGGGGCAAGGGGAGGTCAAAGAGCTAGCCACAGAGTTCATGCCTGTGCCCCTTACTAGGGAACCCACTTGGATACTGAGCTGCCATGGGCTACATCTGGGCAGGGGTTCTAGGTTATATCCATGCATGGTCCTTGGTTGGAGTATCAATTTTTTTACAAATATATATATATATATATATATATATATATATATATATATATATATATGGAGAGAGAGATTATTAACTAGCTAGCATCTGCCTGGTTCGTTTCAGAAAGAGCAGGGGACCACTGGGGATGATGGCTGCAACTGTCCTGTAAGCATCCTCATCTCTGAAGAGCTAAGTGACACAATTTTTTGAACAAAACTTAAAGCTTTCTTTTCTGATTTTGGATAGTCCATTGGATTTTGTTTTTGGCTTCCTTAGTGAGAAATGTCCATTATTTTAATTCAGGCTGAACAACTTTTCTGGTACTCTTGTTATTTCACATTTCTCTCCAGAAAAATAGGCAAGAAATTATGTCTTTTGTATGAGTGATAGTGCAGAAGAGAAAAGGTCAAGGGTAGCGGGAAGTACAGGACCTTAATATAGCAAGTCTCAGAGTCAGAACTCAGGCCTGTGTCATTCTTTTTATATCACTTGAGTGTATGCAGTCTAAATCTCTGCAGTTTTAATAATCTCTGTCTTACTTGTTGAAGGTGTTAACATCCAAAAAAGAACATTCTGGAAGCTACTGTTTCAGAACACAGGCACTCTTAGATTCTTAGACACAAGCATGAGCATAACCTTAAAAGGTGATTTGTTAATGCTACCACACAACAGCTTGCTGAACTGTTATAAATTTCAGTCCAGCTGATTTATGAATTTGACTTTTCTGAAAACACATTTGCAATAATTGAAAAACATCCTTGATCTCCACAAAGGAAAAGGGTTCGCATCCAGAGCACAGAATTCCTGTTTCTTCACCTGTCCTTCTAACGCTTTCATTGCTTGGGCCACGCACATGCTAGTCCATCGCCCCACAGAAGAGGGGCTCACTGCCCTTGACACAAGTATGGAGGGTGATATAAATTCAGGATGAGGTGCATTCTTAGCTCTTTTGGTTCTCGTCATGGCTGTATTTGGCTTTCAAACATTTTTAAAGTTTTTATTCTACTAATAAACAAAAATAAAATGAGGCAATCTATTCTAGAGGTTACATTCCTAGAGGGAGTTGATGGGTGCTAGAGAGATGAAGAAGAAAGGTCTAAGTACAGATGACAAACAAAGACAGGAGAATAGAAGGAGACTGTGGAAGAGAAAACAGAGAAAAAAGGAAAGTCTCACTGTAGGAGGCAGCATACCATCTCAGAAATGCCATTTCTGGGCTGGAGAGATAGCTCAGTGTGAAAACGTTTACCTCCCAACCCCAAGGATCCATGGCTGATTACCAGAGCGCAGATTTATTAAAATAAATTTTTAAAAAAGTTGGAAGTGGTCACAAGTATTTGTCAGCTCAACACTGTGGATCCCTCGGGTTTGATGGCTGGACAGTTTTATCTGGTTGGCGGAATTCAGGCCAGTGAGAGACTCTGACTCAAAAGATCCATAAAGAAATAATTAAGAATGACTCCAGAGGAAAAACACCTGAGGTTTGCCTCCGGACACCCGCACACACCTGCATATATACCCCACGGGCAAGCATACATGTACACACACAGAGATGCCATTTCTTCTTCCAGGACTGATATTCAACGTGTAAACCAAACATATAGAGAGTATCATGAAGTCTAGAGACTGAGGCCAGAGCTGTAGCAGTCCTGCTCCTTACTCAGCAGAATAAAGAATTCCAACACCCCCTGTCCAGGTTTCCCTGTGTTTGAAACACTAGTAATTGTTGCCTTCATTACTATCAAATTAAACAACTGAACTTGTGTGAAATTCTTGGCAGCACGCCTGACATACTGAGCAGAGATCAAGTGTTCGATAACACCTGCATAAACAGTAGCAGCATTAAAACGTAACAGAATGTTTTTTATTTACATTCTCAAGGAACAATTGTTTTTGTTTCTGTTTCTATAACACTTTAGACACTGAAGTAGTTCAAGCACTATCATTAGACTTACTGTATGCCTGCAAAGACAGGCAAGGAATGTACTCTTTTTTAAGTTCCTGGGATTGTTTGTGTTTCAGCTGTACACGTACCTGATCCTTATCTCAGAGTGGCCAAACTCTTGCAACAAAGTGTTTCTCACAGCTGTTTTACACTTTATAGTTTTTGCCTTTAAGTTCAAAAGTTGGTGACTAGATGAGAAGAGAATGCACTGTGAAGTAAGGAATGTTAGCTAGAGCCCCTTTGGAAGGAAAACACTGTCTAGTCGGCCTTCAGCTTCCGGTGGTGTTTGAGTGGCCAGAGTGACTACATGAAAAGTTAGGAACAAAGAAAATCTTAGAAACAGGAAGCAGCTCCCAGGGCTGCAAAGCATAGTTGATTCAAAGGTCTGGATGTTTTTTTCTACAAAATTGTGATCTTTAATACTTTCTTAGGAAAAAGAAAATGGAACTCTTTCCATTCCAAAGGCAGAGACCCTACACTTAAGTTCAGATTTGGCTGGGGAATCTAGTGTGTGTTGTGTTCATGTGAGACACATGTTCCTTGTATGTCACTCTACACTCTAGATGTGTGTCAGTCTGTAAGCATGTCATGCTTGTAGAGATTTTAGGAGGTTGTGTATTCTCTATGTGTCATCCAGCTTAGAAGCTGGTGAAATTGTCCTCTGCAGAGTGAAAGAAAATTTCATGCTGGGCACAGTAACCAAAACAGTTAGACAGGGGGATTGCTTGATCCCAGAAATTACAAGGTCACCTGAGCAATAGGCATGGAAAAGCAAAAGAAGACAAAATAAACTACCCACAATTTCCTGGTGCTTTGCTTACGGGGGACGTTGTATTTCTGGACCTCTTTCCGGTATCAGATTATGTTATTCAGCCTTTACTGAGCAAAATTCCTGAGCTATTTTAGAGAGAGGAGAGGTTTACCTTGGAGCATAGTTTGGGGAGTTCAGTCCATGACCACTGGGCCATCACTTCCCAACAGGTGATAAAAATAGTGCATGGGGGAGCAAGAGTTCACTGTCTCAGTCCCCCCTTGAGACCATTCCTCCAGTGACCTAAAACTTCCTACTAGGTAGCACCTTGTAGAGGTTCCACCATTTTCCACCTTTGGTAGATGGGCCAATGGGGAACATTCCAGGCCCCAACTCTAACATAGCCTGTTTCCCCCCAATTCTCTCCATTTGTGTCTTCATTCCACTCTGATACACTGCCATTACTTCTCAGTGACTATTCTAAGAAGAGATCCACATGAGAAAAACTGTGTCAGAGTATCAAAACAAGTACAGACTACCTACAGTCTGAAACCGCCCCTAGAAATGTCAGGGCCTCCTGCTGCCTGTGCTGGATAACAATTCCATAATTTTAGGCATATTTTAAGTTCTGAGCCTACCTTGTTTTTTTTCCCCCCTGGGATGTTATCAATACATTAGATCATTAACAATTTTTCTAATTTGATTTCCTATAGTCCAAAATTCAGGAGTAAAATGTGTATTCAAGCTTCCAGGGTTTTGTACCTGGAGATATGTGAGAGCATCCTTCTGGTCATTTGCAGCTAATTTGTAAAAAGAATCCTGCTTGGATGATATGGCTTCAGTGGAAGATGCTGATGGTGCCATGTTGATATACAGGATGGAAAGTTTCATTAATTTTCATGATACAATGGTAATCACGTGCTCTGATATACCTACTCATGTGTCAAAATATTGTAATGAACACACACACATACACAGAAACATACACACATATGCATATATATATATAGTTTTCTAATAACTCTAACATATAAGAGATTGAAGGTTATAATTTTATTGAAAAGCATTTAATTAATAAGGCTACATTGAGTTTGCAGTTAAAAATTGAAGCATTCATTTTTTAACTTTTCTACAAAAAATTTCTTTCAGGAAAATACTAGGTACAATTGAAAGCAGAAATCAGGCTCGTCACTGAGGTAACTTCAAGACTCTAATGATGGTGCTGCTTGGGGGCAATGCTATTACACATTATACCTAGAAACAAATTTATCTGACACGCTGGAAAGAAAAGGCAAGAAAGTTTTTGAAATCAGTAAGTGGGAGCCTGCACGGTATTTACTAGCATATGAATTGGGGGATGGAGTGAGTGCTCAGCTAGCAAGGTACTTGCTGTGCGAGTATGAAGACTTGTGTGTGGATGCCCCACTCTTGTTCATAGCTGGGCCAGAAGTGTGTTCCTATAACTACAGCCTAACACATAGAAACAGGCAGATTCAGGGGCTCAACAGCCAGCCAGCTTAACCAAATTATAAGCCCCAGACCAAGGAGAGACATTGCCTCAAAAAACAAAGTTGTTGGTTCCTGAGGAATGACAGCCATGTTTGTTCTTTGACTTTTACATGCCCACAAAAACATGCATGTACACCTGGACACACATGGAGAAAAAATTAACTTTTGAGATAATTTATATTGTACTTCTAAATGAAGAAAAGTTCATGCAAGTATTAACCGTCCTAGAAATTAAAAAAAAAAAAAAACAACAACAACAAAAGGTTCAAACATTAAATCGATAGATAGCATGGAATTAAGGAGTTGCTGCCTTGGTTTGGCTTAAAGAAAAGCTAAAATTTGAGCTGAATTTTGAAAGATAATGATAATTTAAATAGAAAGAGAATGACCAGAACATTTTGAATAGATCCAGTTATGGGAGAATCAGGGTGGAGTACAAGAAGACCAAATATAGCGGGAAGACAGAAAGAGGCTGGGTAGGCTAGGACCTTGACATCTGTATTCAGTCTTTCATTCACTAAACTGGTACATGTCAGGCACTCTCTGGTTCCAAGAACTGCTTACAGTAGATGTTGCTGTAAAGTGGGTAAAGCTCACCAGCCTTCTGTGTTTATGAACTTGCCATGCTTGTAGAGAGAGCAATGAGTAGACATAGGAGAAAATAGCCCCTGAGAAAAAGGATTTCCACTTTCAGGGTATAAAGAAATTACAGTAGGTTTTCAAAAGGCTTACTCAAAGATTATTTTAGTTTGAGAAAAGCTTTGGTCTTTCCAGGAGGCCCGGGCTAAACATTAGGAGGGAAATGAGTCTGTGAGGATCAGAAGACCCAATTCTAATAGAGATCTTACCCTATGCAGAAGAGACAGGGCAAGAGAAGCTACTCTTTACCGCACAGGTAGCAGGAAGCAGCAGAGTATGAGCAGGGTGGGGGTGTTATGGGTGCCATGGAGAACTGATGTGTTCTTCCCACAATGAAGCCAGTCCTGATGAGACTTGATAGAATAGGGTCAGATGGAAGGGGAGAAGGACCTTCCCAATCACTGGACTGGGGAAGGAGCATAGGAGAAGAGGGAGGGAGGGTGGGATTGGGAGGTAGCAGGGGAGGGGGATACAGCTGGGATATAAACTGACTAAACTATAATTATCAAAAATAAAATAAATTTTTTTTAAAAAAATCTTATCACAACAAGAAAACCAATAGAATTAACTAACCTGGGCTCATAGACTAAAGTGCCAATCAGGGAGCCTGCATGGGTCTGAACTAGGCCCTCTGCATAAATATATATATATATTATGTTTCTGAGGCCTGATCTTCTTGTAGAACATCTAACAATGGGAGCAGGGTTTGTCTCTGGCTCTTTTTCCTGCCCTTGAGATCCTTTTTCTCTTAAAGGGTTGCTTCATCCAGATATGCCATGTTTGATTGAGATTCCTCAGAGGCATGCTTTTTTCTAAAGAGAAAGGAGAATTGGTTGGGGTGGGGTGGGCAGAGGAACTGGGAGAAGAGATAGGAGGGAAAACTGCAGTTGGGGTGTTATATATGAGAGAAGAATAAATTTTAAAAGTTAATTTATAAAGTTAGCAACACTTAGAATGAAACGGTCTTCTATCAGTGTGCAGATTGCAGTGGAGGAGGCTGAGTTTGGAGGCAATTACAATATTATTCTGATAATATTAATCTTGCATGAGATCTAATTATGTGCTGTTTGTAGAGAAGCATAAGAGTAATTCTTGGAGAAACAATAGAAAGGTGGTGACCAAACATTCAGTGATTGTTATCCAAGATGCATCTGTTAGATACACATCATAGGTAGGCACTGTGAAATTAGGCTGTGGCCAAAATTATGCAGTGGCACTTACTTTTAATCCTGTTACTCAGATCTCCGTGAGTTTAAGGCTAGCCTGGTGTACATAGCAAATTTCAGGCCAGTTAGAACTATACAGTGACACCTTGCCTCAAAAACCAAAACAAAAACATTCAAGTTCTCCTCTTGAGAAATTTAAAATACAGCTCAGAGTTGTCTTGCAGTGAAGAATAACAAGGGCTACTGAAGAATTTCATTGTTCGCTTTTCTTTTCAGATTATCTATTTTATAGTATGTGTGGATTTTGCCTATATGGCCCAAAGAGGTCAGAAGGGGTCAGCAGATCCCCTGGAACTGGAATTCAAATGATGTTGAGCCACCATGTAGGTGCTGGGAACTGAACCTAAGTCGTCTACAAGAGCAACACATGTTCCTAACCACTTAGCCACCTCGCCAGCACCCTAGACAAGATTTTGAACTAAGCCTGTCAGGATAAGTAGTTTACTGAGTGGATAAAGGTAAGTGTTTCCCTGGGGACCATATGTAAGGACATGCAGGGCACAAGGACAACTTCAAAAGTAGATTCCTTGTATCTGGAGTTAGAATGTGAAGGGCACGCTAACTTTCCATCACTGGGCAGCACACCCGAGAGAAATCAACCTTCAAAAAGAACTTTTTATTTCAGTTGAATACTAGCATGGAGGAAGTAGAGGTAGATGGGTCTCTGTGAGCTCTGGACCAGGCTGGTCTACATAGAGAGTTCCAGACAAGCCAAAGCTACATAGTGAGATCTTGCATTGGGATAAAAAAAAATAGACAAGGTGAGGGCTGGAGAGCTGACTCAGAGATTGAGAGTGCTTACTATTCTTTTCAGAGGACAGGAGTTCGATTTCCCTCACCCACAGGGTAGCTCACAGTCACCTATGGCTGAAGTTCCAGCAAACCCAATGCCCTCCTTTGGCCTCTATGAACTCTTAATACACGTGTTAGTCACATACATCCACTCAGGCATGCACACAAACACACATTAAATAAACAGCAAAGCTTAGTGACACAGTCGTTTCACCCCATGAAAGAATTAGCTAAGCTCTCTAGAAGATCACCTCAAAGGACAGAACAATCCCTAAAGTACTGATAGGAACTCTGTTTCAGAAAAGACCATGAATAGCCAAAGCATTTCTAGGAACCAAGAACACAGGTGGATGTGTAGTTTACTTTTGTTTGGTTGGTTGGTTGATTGGTTGGCTGGTTTTTTGTTTGTTTTTTGAGACAGGGTTTCTCTGTGTAGCCTTGGCTGTCCAGGACTTGCTTTGTAGACCAGGCTGGCCTGGAACTCACAGAGAACCACCTGCTTCTGCCTCCCTGAGTGCTGGGATTACAGGCTAGCACCACCACAGCTGCCTAGTATTACTTTATACTACAATGCTATAGTGACAAAGTCAGCATAGTACTGAGATAAGAGCTGATAGACCAATGGAATAGAATAGAACTGCAGATAAACTGTCAAAACTACCACACCTAATTTTTGGCACAGGATGCAATAGAATAAAGATAAGTTACTTAACAAATGGTGCTAGCAAAACTGAATATCCAGTTCAGAAGAATTAAATTAATGTAAAATCATTTGCATTACACAAAATATACATAAAACATGAATTATAATAATTAGTATAAAACCAAAACCACTGAAACTACTAGAGGAAAATGTAGGGTATATTTTCTAGATATTGAGGTAGGAAAGAGCTTTGTGAACAGAACCTCACTAGCATAGACACTACACTAAGTATCGACAAGTTGAAATTAAAAAGTTTCTGCACAGCAATTGATTATCAGAGCCAATATCACACAGAATGGAGAAAATCTTTCCTGGTGGTATTTCAAACAGAATGCTTATGTCCAGACTATACAAAGAACTGTAGAAATTAAATGTGGAGAAAATAAAATTGCCAATCAACAAAGGGATTAATAAAATGAACAGACATTTTAGAAAAGAAGAAACACAAATGGTCAACAGCTACTTTTTTTTTTAGCTTTTTGAAGTTATTTTATTATTGTACATAGGTATTTTAAATTTTTAAAATTTTTGTTTTTTTATATTAATTACAGTTTATTCACCTTGTATCCCAGTTGTAACCCCCTTCCACATTCCCTCCGAATTCCACCTTCCCTCCCTCTTCTCCTCCTATACCCCTCTCCCAGTCCACTGAGAGGGAGGTCTTTCCATCTGACCCTAGCCTATCAGGTCTCATCGGGACTGGCTGCACTGTCTTCCTCTGTAGCCTGGCAAGGCTGCTCCCCACCTGGGGGGAGGTGATCAGAGAGCCTGCCACTGAGTTCATGTCAGAGACAGCCCCTGTTCCCCTTACTAGGGCACTCACTTGGATACTGAGCTGCCATGGGCTACATCTGAGCAGGGGTTTTAGAAGCATTCAACAACCTTAGCCATCAGGAAAATGCAAATTAAAATTACTTTGAGATGCCACCTCACCCCAGTCAGGTAGCTATCATCAAGAAATCTGACAGCAGAGGCTAGAGAATTGGCTGTTCTTCCAGAGGACCCCTACAAAGCGGCTTACAACAATCTGTAATACCTGTTCCAGGAAATGGCCGTTTCTGCCGTCTGCTAGCACCAGCGCATGATGCAGAAACATATATGCAGACAAGAGACCTAAATATATAAAATAAAATTTAAAAACTAAAATGAAATACAGTATTTAAAAAAGATTGCCAGATGTGGTTGTGCACACCTTTGATCCCAGCACTCGGGAGACAGAAGCACGCAAATCTCTGTGAGTTTGAGGCCAGCATGGCCTGCAGAGAAAGTCCAGAACAGCCAGGCTATTACACAAAGAAACCCTGTCTCAAGATAGATAGATAGATAGATAGATAGATAGATAGATAGATAGATAGGTGAAAATTGACAACTAATCTTAGAAAGGATGTGGGGGGAAAGAGTTCTATTAGGGGTGCAAATTAATATATCTAGTTGGGGTTTCCTCAAAAAATTAAAATTGAGCTGCCAAATGACCTGGCTATTTGACTTTTGGATGTATATGCAATTAATTTCAGATCCTGCCAGAGAGATATTTGTATCCTCATGTTCATTTCTGCAAAGGAACAGAAGCAATATAAAAAATAAAATATTATTCAACTGTAAAAAAAAAAGAAATTTGCAGGAAAATGGAAGGACTTGGAACGTATACTGTTAAGTAAGAAAGATATCTAATTTTCAGAAAGAAAAACCCCACATTTTCCCTTAAACATGAATCCTAGCACATAATGCGTACATTTATATTTGTAAATAGATATATGTGAGTACAGTATAACATCTATAAATACGAAATGATAATATTGGATGGTGAAGAAGGATGGACTGCAGGTAAAGCATGCATGAGCCATGGAAGAGGGTTGGAAGCAAACTGTTCTTGTAACTTCAGTCCTTGTATGTTTCTTTTTTCCTTTTCATTGTTGATCAGTTCAAAATGTATACTATACAATGAAAGTATACAACCTTAAGCAACACTCCTTTGCTTTACAATGACCATCTTAATGTACAAAAATTTCACTAAGATATAGGGTTTGCAGCTGTGCAAGTATTTGGTTGATTGGCTACCTTAATCTAGTTGTGTAATTTTGTTTGTGGGTTCATTACAATGAAGTGATATTTAACTTTAAAAATGGCTAGATAATAAAGAGATATTAACATAAAAGAATTATTTTTTTATAAAAGTGCGCTACTAAAATTCACAGGAGAATGAATAGCACAGTCTTTTTAATTTTTATTTTATGTGTATGGAAGTTTAGCCAGCACGTATGTCTGTACAACAAACACATGCCTGTTACCAGAGAGGGTGTTAGATCTCCTGGGGATGGAGTTACGGAAAGTTGTGAGCCATCATGTACATACTGGGGATAGAACCTAGGTCCTCTGGAAGAGCAGCAGGTGTGCTTCAGTGTTGCCACAAAATAGCACAGTTCTAGCCCCACATCTGATTTAAAGGGGAGCATGCCTGGCTCCCTGCTCCAGGAGCACTACACATAAGGCGCCTCTCTCAGAGGCACTGACAGACAGGAGGAGTTTACTGGATAGTTGCCTCTTCGAAAGCAAAGCAGAAGCATCCCAGTCGTCACTAAGCATGCTATTCTTGCTCTTTTAAAGACACGGGGGGGGGGGGGGCAGAGGATGGTACAATTACCACAGACACTGCCCTGAAGGTGTTAACTACTGCAGTGTTAAGAAAAGACCATTTCAAACTTTAACCACCTCTTCTGGCTTGAAGGTCCCTAACATTCCAGCATTGTTATAAGCAATGCAGCTGCAGAAGCAGATGTCTTTGTTACACTGTAGGAGTTTGTCTCTTCTTGGAGTGTAACACAGCTCAGCTGGCAGAGAGAAAGGGCAGGTACTCCTGCAAGGTGACTCCTGAGGGAGGAGAGAGGCTCTTTGTCTTCTCACCCTGGAGGGCTTCCAGCATGAAGCTTCTTGGGCTATAGCCAAATGTTACTGAGGTTATCAGTATTCCAAGGGACACAGGAACAGGCAGGGAAGGTGGCCGGTGCTTATGCTTATGAAAGGCGATTGCAGGAAGCTGCGCGCATGCTCATGCATACAAGCACACACACACACACACACACACACACACACACACACACACACACTGCTGAAACCACCGCTCATAAACCAGGTTGGCCACTGCTCTGCAAGACTAAAGTGAGCTGCTTGGCTGAGAAAAGTGTTCTTAGTTTCAGCAGAAGCCTGTTTTCATTCCAAGATCAGACATCTGAAGACAGTGAAAATAAAGTAAAAGCTTGGTTCTTGGCTCTATTTTTTTTTATTTTTTTATTAATTACACTTTATTCATTTTGTATCCCCCCATAAGCCCCTCCCTCCTCCCCTCCAAACCCCACCCTCCCTCCCCTTTCTGTATGCATGCCACTCCCCAAGTCCACTGATAGGGGAGGTCCTCCTCTCCTTTCTGATCTTAGTCTATCAGTTCTCATCAAAAGTGGCTGCATTGTCTTCTACTGTGGCCTGGTAAGGCTGCTCCCCGCTCAGGGGGAGGTGATCAAAGAGCAGGCCAATCAGATTATGTCAGAGGCAGTCCCTCTTCCCATTACTATGTAACCCACTTGGACACTGAACTGCCATGGGCTACATCTGTGCAGGGGTTCTAGGTTATCTCTATGAATAGTCCTTGGTTGGAGTATGAGTCTCTGGGAACTTCCCTGTGTTCAAATTTTCTTGTTCTGTTGCTCTCCTTGTGGAGACCCTGTCCTCTCCAGCTCTTACTATTTCCCACTTCTTACATAAAATTCCATTCACTCTGCCCAACAGTTGGCCATCAGGCTCAGCATCTACTTTGATAGTCTGCAGGGCAGAGGCTTTCAGAGGCCCTCTGTGGTAGGTTCCTTGTTTGTTTCCTGTTTTCTTCTTCTGGCTTTCAGAAGCCCTCTGTAGAAGGTTCCTAGGTTGTTTCCTGTTTTCTTCTGCTGCTGCTGTCCAACCTCTTTGCCTTTCAGGATGGAATTGACCAATTTAGTTAGGGTCCTCTCACTTGATTACTTTCTTTAGATGCACAGATTTTAGTGGGTTTCTCCTATGTTGTATGTCTATATGAGTGAGTATATACCGTGTGTGTCTTTTTGCTTCTGGGACAACTCACTCAGGATGATCCTTTCCAGGTCCCACCATTTACCTGCAAATTTCATGATTTCCTTATTTTTCATTGCTGAGTAATACTCCATTGTATAGATGTACCACAGTTTCTGCATCCATTCTTCAGTTGAGGGGCATTTGGGCTGTTTCCAGCTTCTGGCTATTACAAATAAAGCTGCTACAAACATGGTTGAGCAAATGTCCTTTTTGTGTACTTGAGCCTCTTTTGGATATATGCCTAGGAGTAGTATGGCTGGATCTTGGGGAAGCACTATTCCTAGTTGTCTGAGAATGCACCAGATTGATTTCCAGAGTGGTTGTACCAGTTTACATTCCCACCAGCAGTGGAGAAGGGTTCCCCTTTCTCCACAATCTCTCCAGCATGTGTTGTCCCTTGAGTTTTTCATCTTGGCCATTCTGATGGGTGTAAGGTGAAATCTCAGGGTTGTTTTGATTTGCATTTCCCTAATGGCTAATGAGATTGAGCATTTCTTTAAGTGCTTCTCTGCCATTCGATATTCCTCTACAGAGAATTCTCTGTTTAGCTCTGTTCCCCATTTTTTAAGTGGATTACTTGGTTTGCTGCTTTTCGGCTTGTTTAGTTCTTTATATATACTGGATATGAGTCCTCTGTCAGATAAAGGGTTGGTGATGATTCTTTCCCAATCTGTAGGCATTCGTTTTGTTTGGATGATGGTGTCCTTTGCTTTACAGAAGCTTTTCAGTTTCATGAGGTCCCATTTATTGATTGTTGCTCTTAGAGCCTGTGCTGTTGGTGTTCTGTTCAGGAAGTTTTCTCCTTTACCAATGAGTTCTAGGGTATTCCCCACTTTTTTTCTAGCCGATTTAATGTGTCTGGTTTTATGTTGAGGTCTTTGATCCACTTGGACTTCAGTTTTGTGCAGGGTGATAAGTATGGATCTATTTTTATTTTTCTACATGTAGGCATCCAGTTGGACCAGCACCATTTGTTGAAGATGCTATCTTTTTTCCATTGTATGGTTTTGGAATCTTTGTCAAAGATCAGGTGCCCATAAGTGTGTGGGTTTATTTCTGGGTCCTCTGTTCAGTTCCATTGATCCACCATTCTGTTTCTATGCCAGTACCGTGCAGTTTTTATAACTGTTGCTCTGTAGTACAGCTTGAGATCAGGGATAGAGATACCTCCAGAAGATCTTTTATTGTAGAGGATTGTTTTAGCAATTCTGGGTTTCTTATTATTCCATATCAAGTTGAGAATTTTTCTTTCCAGGTCTATAAAGAATTGTGTTGGCAATTTGATGGGAATTGCATTAAATCTGTAGATTGCTTTTGGTAAGATGGCCATTTTTACTATGTTAATCCTGCCAAGCCATGAGCATGGGAGATCTTTCCATCTTCTCATATCTTCTTCTAATTCTTTCTTCAGAGACTTGAAATTTTTTTCATACAAGTCTTTGACTTCCTTGGTTAGGGTTACTCCGAGGTACCTTATGTCATTTGTGGCTATTGTGAAGGGTGTTGTTTCCCTAATTTCTTTCTCAGCCCTTTTGTCTTTTGTATACAGGAGGGCTACTGATTTTTTTGAGTTAATTTTGTATCCGGCCACTTTGCTGAAGGTGTTTATCAGCTGTAGGAGTTCCCTGGTAGAGTTTTTGGGGTCACTCACGTATACTATCATATCATCTGCAAATAGTGATAATTTGACTTCTTCCTTTCCCATCTGTATCCCCTTGATCTCCTTCAACTGTCTTATTGCTCTAGCAAGGACTTTCAGCACTACGTTGAAGAGATATGGAGAGAGTGGGCAGCCTTGTCTTGTCCCTGATTTCAGTGCGATTGCTTTAAGTTTCTCTCCATTCAGTTTGATGTTGGCTCTAGGCTTGCTGTATATTGCCTTTACTATGTTTAGATATGTGCCTTTTATCCCTGATCTCTCCAATACTTTAAACATGAATGGATGTTGGATTTTGTCAAATGCTTTTTCAGCATCTAGGGAGATTATCATGTGGTTTTTTTTTCTTTCAGTTTGTTAATATGGTGGATTACATTGATGGATTCCATATATTGAACCACCCCTGCATACCTGGGATGAAGCTTACTTGGTCATGGTGGATGTTATCTTTGATGTGTTCTTGTATTCGGTTTGCGAGTATTTTGTTGAGTATTTTTTGCATCAATGTTCATAAGGGAGATTGGCCTGAAATTCTCTTTCTTTGTTGAGTCTTTGTGTGGTTTAGGTACCAAGGTGACTGTGGCTTCATAGAATGAGTTTGGTAATGTTCCTTCTGTTTCTATTTTGTGGAATAGTTTGAAGAGAATTGGTGTTAGCTCTTCTTTGAAGGTCTGGTAGAATTCTGCGCTGAAGCCATCTGGTCCTGTGCTCTTTTTGGTTGGGAGACTTTTGATGACAGCCTCTTCTTTTTCTAGGGTTTTTAAGGGAGCCATTAAGTTGCTTGAATGCACTGTCTCGAATTTCTTCTTGAAGGCACTTAGTGCTATGAACTTTCCTCTTAGCACTGCCTTCATTGTGTCCCATAAGTTTGGGTATGTTGTGTCTTCATTTTCATTGAGTTCTAGGAAGATTTTAATTTCTTTATTTTTCCCTGACCCAGCTATCATTTAGTAGCAAGTTGTTCAGTTTCCATGTATGTCTAGGCTTTTTGCTATTTCTGTTGTTATTGAGGTCCAGCTTTATTCCATGGTAATGAGACAGGATACAAGAGATTATTTCAATCTTCTTGTATCTGTTGAGGCTTGCTTTGTGACCAACTATGTGGTCTATTTTGGAGAAGGTTCCATGAGGTGCTGAGAAGAAGGTAAATTCTTTTGTGTTTGGGTGTCAGGCTCTGTAAATGTCTGTTAGGTCCATTTGATTCAAGACCTCTGTTGGAGATATTGTTTCTTTGTTTAATTTCTGTTTAGTTGACCTGTCCTTTGTTGAGAGTGGGGTGTTGAAGTCTCCCATTATTAATGTGTGGGGATTTATGTGTGGTTTAAGTTTTATCAATGTTTCTTTCACAAATGTGGGTGCCCTTGTATTTGGGGCATAGATGTTCAGGATTATGATGTCTTCTTGGTGGAATTTTCCTTTGATGAGTATGAAGTGTCCTTCCCCATATCTTTTGATTAATTTTGGTTGAAAGTCTATTTTATCAGATATTAGAATGGCTACTCCTGCTTGCTTCTTGCATCCATTTGCTTGGAAAGCCGTCTTCCATCCCTTTACCCTCAGGTAATGTCTATCTTTGTGACTTAGGTGTGTTTCTTGTATACAACAGATTGCTGGGTTTTGTTTATGCATCCATTCTGTTAGTCTGTGTCTTTTTATTGGAGAATTGAGTCCATTAATATTGAGAGAGATTAATGACCAGTGGCTGTTAGATCCTTTGAATTTGATGTTGGCTGTGGTCATAAGGTTGTGTGCTTGGTTGCTTTTTGTTTTACTGTAATGGGGTTATTTATTTCCTGTGTTTTCTTCAATGTAGCTAGTTTTCTTGGGTTGTATTTTCCCTTCCAGTGTCTTCTGTAATGCTGGATTTGTTTGTAGGTATTGTTGAAATTTGTTTTTGTCATTGAATCTCTTGTTTTCTCCGTCTATGAGGACTGAGAGTTTTGCTGGGTATAGTAGCCTGGGCTGACATCTGTGTTCTCTTAGGGTCTGCATGATATCCGTTCAGGCCCTTCTGGCTTTCATAGTCTTCATAGTTTCTATTGAAAAGTCAGGTGTGATTCTACTGGGTTTGCCATTATATGTTACTTGGCCTTTTTCCCTTGCAGCTTTTAGTATTTTTTCTTTGTTCTGTATACTTACGGTTTTGATTATTATGTGGTGGGAAGATTTTCGTTTCTGGTTTAATTTGCTGGGTGTTCTATAGACCTCTTGTATTCTTATTGGCCTCTCCTTTAAGTTGGAGAAATTTTCTTCAATGATTTTGTTGAAAATATTTTCCGGGCCTTGGTGCAGGGAATCTTCTTTTTCCTCTATACCTATTATTCTTAGGTTTTGTCTTTTTATGTTGTCTTGAATTTCTTGGACGGTCTGTGTCAGGAATTTTTTAGATTTAACATTTTCTTTGACAGATACATCTATTTCTTCCATTGTATCTTCCACACCTGAGATTCTTTCTTCCATTTCTTATAGCCTATTGGTTATGCTAACCTCTGTAGTTCCTGCTTTCTTCCCTAAGTTCTTTCTCTCCACAATTTCTTCCATTTGTGTTTTTTTTTTTAATTTTTCCAATTCTATCGTCAGGTCTTGAGCTATTTTGTTGGTTTCCTTCACCTGTCTTACTGTATTTTCATGTTTTTCCGTCAATTCCTTCAGCTGTTTGAACAATCCACTGTTTCTTTTATTTCATTCAGTGATTTAAGCATTTCCTCTCTAAAGGCCACAAACTGTTTGGCTGCAGCTTCCTCTATTTCTTTTTGTATTTTATTTGTTTCCTCTGTTATCTTCTTCATGAGCATATATGTCAGGTCATCTCCTTGAATTTCAATTATGCTGGGGTGTCTAGGGCTATTTGCCCCTCAATAACTGGGTTCTGGAGATGCCATATTGCTCTGGCTTTTGTTGGTTGAACTTTTATGCTGTCCTCTACCCACTGGGCTATCTTAGTTGTTTGAAGTTAGTTTCTGGTTGTTCCTGGACTCTTGTAGCGGAGAGAATCCCTTTGGCAGGAAGATGGTTTTTCCTGCAGGAAGCCTTCTCAGCTTTTTGGGTATAGTCACTGAATGGCCGGTGTTTTTCAGGATTTGCTACAGCTCACCTCAGGCATAGAGACCTGGGTGGTAACTGTGGTCCTGATTAGTCAAAAGGGCTCTCCTCTCACCGGGAGAAGTCCTGAAGACAGCTGCCCTCCTTCTGGGTTTCTTGCTGTAAATTTAATGATCAGCTGCTGTAACCTGTGTGTCCCGTGGTTTGGTCGGTTTTGTTAGGGATAACTGGTTGCCCCTTGGAGCAGTATCTGGGGGTTGATCTCAGGGTTCCTGGTCTTTTGTAGGTCTGAGGTTGGGGCTCTGTGCCCCAGAACCCAAGAGGTAATCTGTGGCGGGTGAGTACTGCTCTCCTGGTAACAGCAGGCTATCTGGGGCACAGCAGTTCCCTGGGTTGGGTCAGTCTGCGGGACCTTTTCCGGGGATATGCTGGGTTGCCTAAGTCCGTCCCCTTTGCTTCGTTCCTTGTTCCTTGTGAGGGTTTCTCCAGACAGTACTCTAAGACTCTGGTGTCTTGGGGCACACAGTTCTGTCTGTAAGGAGTAGTTGGTACAAAGCAGGCCTCTGGGCTGGCGGAGCATGCGCCCGCCTGCTAGTCTGCGGGAGCTGGGTTCCCAATAACTCTGTGCTCCCTGCTTGGGCCCGGATCTGTGATGGCTGGGCGTACTCGCCTGTTTGCAATCTGCGGTCTGCTAGACTTTCCCCAGGCAAAACCTAGGTGACCCCAACAGCACGGTTTCTTCCTTCCCTGTGGGGCCCTCTCCAGACAGGGGTTCTCAGTCTCTGTTGCACTGGGGCGTGCAGCTCGTCTGTACCAATGAGCTGGGTGCGCAGCCGCTCAGATGACCCAAGCAGCCCGGTTTCTTCCTTCCCTGTGGGGCCCTCTCCAGACAGGGATTCCCAGTTTCTTTTGCACTGGGGCGTGCAGCTTGTCTGTAATGGTGAGCTGGGCGCGCAGCTCTCCGCGGGGCGGGAGCTCAGTTGTGATGGTGGCGGGTACCTGCGGTCTGCGAGACCTTCCAGGGAAAGACTGGGTGACCCGTGATCAGACTCGCAACTTTGCTTCCCCGTGGGGTTTTCTTGGGACTGGGACTCTCAGTCTCAGGCATCCTTGTGCCGATCAGCCTGGGAAAGTGATCGGGACACGCAGGCTTGTGGCTCCAGCCCGGAGACCCAAAGCCCGCGTTACCCGGGGTTTTCTTCCGGGTTCTGGCTGGGCAGCCGAGAGTGGACCCAACCGATTCCCACGCCGTGGGAGCCTCCCCTCACCTGGGAAACACGATCGATCGCTGTTGTTTTAGGGCCCAGAGTTCAGTCTCCTGGTCGCTGCACGGAGAGTGCTGTCCCGCTTCTCAGACACAGTGTTCTCCTGGCGCCGCCATCTTGGCTCCCTGGTTCTTGGTTCTTATATAATGATACCACAACATACAGAGCAAATTATTTAAAAAATTTAATCTGTGATGATAATACAGTAAATAACAATGCTGAAACATCCTCACATATTTCAGATATGTTCTTAACATGTAAAAATACATATCATACCTTGTTCTTTTTTACTTTTTAAAGTCCTTTCATCATGCTGTCTTCTGGTGCTTTATGGTTAATTAAAAACTCGCCAGTGTGAGTCCCTGCTTCCAAGACTGCCATATCCTTCCCTTTCCTTTCCAGCCTATTTCAGTGCTCTAAACACCTTCTACCTCAGCCACCTACGGCTTCTGCTGCAGGCTATTCCTCTTGTGATGAATTCTGTGTCATGGTATATTTTCAAATCAGGGTCCTGGACCTCAGTGAAGATACCGATCTGCAGTGCTGGGACCATTTCCACCTTAGCACTTACTACATGCCAAGAATTCGCCCACTTACCAGCCTCACAGCACTCGTATCAGCAGTCCCCAAAAGCCTACTTGTGTTTCCTTCGAGGTGTCTCCAACATCCTTTTCCATTTGCTCATGATCTCAGACCTAATTTAGACACTCATCACTTTGCAGTTAGATAATCACTGTATGTCCTCCCTTTTTGGCTCAATACACACCATCTTTCCAAGTGTCTGCCTTTTACTCTTGACTCTATACATGTTGCTTCCAGGTCTCTGTGTGAATCTTCTCATAGCACTGTCATCACTCTGACTCATATATGACAGGCTAGCAAATGTCTATTCCCAATTACTCAGAGAGGAATTCCCTGCCCCTTAGCACTGCTGTCATAGCATAATCAGACAATTCCAGAATGTACTTTTCCCCTCCCTCTGTAGACCTTGGAGTGTAAGCCTCTCAATCACTCCTATTAGAGCTGTGTATATTGCTTGTTTGTATTAACCTACATAGGACTTCTTGTCCTCTGACCATCTTTCCTGCCCTCTTACCCCCAACCAACTTCATTGTTGTGACCAATTACCCAAGATAATCAACTGAAAAGGAGGGAACATTTCATTTCATAGGTTCCCTCCCATGCTTTGATGCTTCCACAGCACAATTGGTAATGTGAACTCACCTCAGGAGGCCAAGAAGCACAGAGAGCCAGAACTCTAGTATTCTCTTTCATGGCACACACCACCACCTGACTTCCTGCTAAATGGGCTAGACACTAGAAGAGGCTGTTGAAAGCCTAGGTAAGCAGTGGAATAGTGTAAATGGTGCAAACAGTTCTGTGGATAGATGAATGTAGGATCCTAGAGAGAATACACTCTACATTCTTAAAACCTGGTTCCAATTAATGGAGTATGGAGGTTGACTTTATGGAGAACAAATGAATTAACTACCAGTTCTCCTATCTCACATGTACTGCAAACATAGCTGAAAAGCATATGGGCCACTGGGGAGCATTTGGGCCCTGCCCTTTTTTCATACTACAACCACCACATTCCACAGACTTGCCAGGACTGTGTTTCAGGCATCCCTTTCCAAGATCCAATCATCTATCAGCTTTTATCTATTCTTTCTAAACACCATTGTAGCTTCTCTGAACTGTGTTGTAGCTTTGTCAGATAGCTCAGTAAAAAACAAAAACAAACAAACAAAGCATTGCTGGTCTTAAGAATGAGAAAGCCATGATTTTGAGGTTATTGTGTTGACATATGTTAGCCAACTTATCCAAGATGACCTGTTTAGCCAATAGGCTTGGGTTGAGTATAAGTCTTCTGGTTGCCTTACAATTATTTCTTGCCACTTTTTTCCTCCAGGTGCTTTATCCTTTTGTGTGTTTCTTTGTGGGTCACTGAAGCATTCCTGTGTATTTCCATTACCTCTATGACAGGAGCTATTGGCATATTCACTATTGCTGCCAACTTGACCATTATTGTTGTGATAACATTACAAGTCCCATTTGGATTTCCATTCCCCTGCCAGACAAAGGCACTGCTGTCTTCATCTCTCTGCCTCTGGCTTCCCAGAGACTGGACTGTGACTCTAAAATATGACAAGGGTATATGCTTGTTTCTCAAGGCAGTTCTTGGAAAGTCCTGAAGCAAAGCAATCTTGCTCGATGCATTTGGTAATGCAGAGAAGTGGCAGGGGCTGTACCTGCCCTTCACTGCCCAATTAATCCTGAGCCATCACATTGCATCCTACCAGTAATCTGCTTTTTATTTACCGAGATGAATAGGTCTGAAAATATACAATGCCCACACTGGCAGAAAGTTTGTGCCCTGTGACATATGCCAAAGAATACCTGGTGTTTTATCAGTGATATTCATAAGAATCTAACTTATGACAAAGTTAATGATGAATTAATATTCAATACAAACTCTACTCACTTCCCTTCAATTGATCTAATCTACCAATTCTTGCTATTAAATATAGTCTTTCTTCTGAGATCCAGCCAGTAAAAAAAAAAAAAAAAAAAAATGTAGTCATAATTGTTCTGTGTTTGTACTTCAGGGAGGTCACGTCCTAAAATTCATTTCTTGCTTGTAAAGTCAACCTCCATCCTCCATTACCTAGAACTATATTTTAAGTTTGGGTTTCCTCTAAGATTAGTCATACCTGCATCTACCCACAGAACCGTTTGCATCATCTATACTACCCTACTGCATACCCAGACTTTCCACAGCCTCCTCTAGTGTCTGTCCCAGAACTCTCATCCATGCCTTCTTGGTCACCAGATCTAGCCTGGGTCTCACAGTCAGTATAGCAACCTGCTTTCGCTTTCCCTACCTTCATTGCAGAGGAGCCCCGGCTTGTGCCGGTATTTTACTTAACTACCCACCATACCAACAGGACTGGCCTATGCCACATCCAACTGAGGTAAACCTCAGTACAAAGATCTAAAGGAAAAACTATAGAATCTCCTCAAGGAATTTGAAGAGTTTGAAGAAGACAAATAAATATCTCAGTGAAATCAAAGAAAAAGAGCTTAAGGTGAATCAATGCCTGGGTGATACCCAAGAAAGTACATATATAAGACTGATAAAAATGACAAAGATAATCAGACTTTGGAAATGAAATTCAATAAAAAGATAGAAACATTAAAGAGTGTGAGGCCATAGTGGCCCAGGCTACTAAAGCTGAAATAAAGGTAAAATTGGAAATCGAATTAACCCAACTAGAAAAATCAAAGGAAAACCTTAAAGGGATAATGAATGAAGCGGAAAACAGAATATCAGGTCTGGAAGATAAAAATAGAACATCTAGATAAAATAAACAAGGAACATAAAAAAATGAAAGAAAAGAAACACACACACACGGAAGGAATACAAAGGAAATGAGAAATATCATGAAAAGAGCAAGTCTTCAAATTATAGACATAGGTAAGTGTGGTAGTTTGAATAAGAATGCCCCCCATAGGTTTATCAGGGAGTGGCACTACTGTTTAAGAAGGATTAGGAGGTATGACCTTGTAAGAGTAGGTATAGCCTTATTGGAGAAAGTGTATCATTGGGAGTGGGCCTTAGGGTTTCAAAAGTCCAAGCCTGGCCCAGTGGTTTTCTCTTCCTACAGCTTGTAGTCCAGATGTAGAACTTCCTGCTACTTCTCCAGCACCATGTCTGCTTGCATGCTACATTATTCCCTGCCTTGACGAGAATAGACTAAATGTTGAAAAGTGTAAATAAGACCCAATTAAATGCTTTCTTTCCTAATAATTGCTGTGGTAATGGTGCTTCTTCACAACAGTAGAACACGGACTATGACAATAGGGAGAAGAATCCAAAGCCAATGATATAGACCAGATCTTCAACAAAATTATAGAAAGAAACTTCTCACTAAAGGAAAAATAATGGGCTCTAGTATCATTGAGAACAAAAGAAAAAAAAAAAACAATACCAAAAATCAACAACACAAGGGCCACAAGTAGTGTATACATTTCAATAACAACTTTTAATATCAGTGGCCTCAATTACCCAGTAAAAAGACAGAGACTGGCTGAATGAATCAAGAAACAAAAACCATCTGTCTGTTGTCTATAAGAAACACATCTTAGTTTCAAAAATGGGCATTGCCTTAAGGTTAAAAGGTAGACAAAAGTATTATAATAAAATGGGACCAGGAAGCAAGTAGGCATCACTGTTCTAATATCTAACAAAATAGACAAACTAAAGACCCAAATTAGCAGAGTCAAAAATGAATAATGAAATACTAGCAGATACAAAAGAAATTCATGTTAGAAGAGAGTATTTTAAAAATCTGTGCTTGATGAAGGTGGGAAAATCTTAAAAAAAAAAAAAAAAAAAAAAAGATGATTTTCTAGATTCACCCAGACCTCCAAAATTCCAATAAGAAGTCAACAACCTAAACTACTCATGAGAAAATAGGATATTTAAATAATAATAAAAAAACCCTTCCAGTTAAGAAAGTCCAGGACTAGGTAGATTAACAGCAAAATTCTACCAGACATTCAAGGAAGATCTGAAGCCAGTCTTTCTTAAACTGTTCAAAGACATAGAAGGAGCACTCCCAAACTCCTTCTGTGAGTCCAGTATTATTCTAATATTCAAACCAGGTTAAAGATACAACAACAATAACAATGAAAGAAAGAAAGAAAGAACACAAAAAATGGAGTTAAAAAGCAAACGACCCATTTTTAAAAAATGAGCCTGGGAACAGAAGAGAGAGTTCTCAAAAGAAGAAATGCTCACTATAACAAGCAAGAAAGAAAGGAAGGAAGGAAGGAAGGAAGGAAGGAAGGAAGGAAGGAAGGAAGGAAGGGAGAGAAAGAGAGAGAGAGAGAGAAAGAAAGAGAGAGAGAGAGAGAGAGAGAGAAAGAAAGAAAGAAAGAAAGAAAGAAAGAAAGAAAGAAAGAAAGAAAGAAAGAAAGAATACCCAACATGAAAATCCTTCTTTTGAGTTACTGTTCAGGACTGTCTAGGAGACTCCCAAAACAGTCAGCCGAATGCTGTTTCCCTTGGTCACCCCTCAGAGGTGGAAGACAAGTCCCTTGCTGAAGATACTGTGCACTTCAGACACAGGTCCCAGAAGCTCTTGAGCTGGAACTGACTTAAAGGTCCCTTTTCTAAGGACTAGCTTTTATGATGCCAGAAAGGGCAGTCTTCCAAAGGAGGGAAGGAACCAACAGTCCCACCCAGCTACGGTGCATGTGAACCACACCAACAACCAGCACAGCATAACAACCCACACACCTTAGTGATAACCAACAGTTCTACAATTGATTTAAGACCTATTCAAGCAAGAAGTATGCTATGCCTGCCACTGAAAACCCACCCACCTACCTTCCGGACCACAGCATTCTTCTAGCTTTCCCCGAGTATCAGCAAACATTAGCGCTGAACTCTCACTTGTAGTGGTTTTCTTCTTCTACGAGACCCTCAAACTTGGAGCTCTTTCATGCTCAGTGTTAAAATTAATTTAGTTAACTTAGTGAATAGTCAACACTTTAATGTTAGCATTTTCCCCAATCTTTAACATCAGCAGTATGAAATTAAATCAACTATGACATTTTATATTTTACTAAATGGCAGTAATTTTGTTTGACAATCATTTGATATATTTATTGACACTATTGAAAACACAAATCATTTTGTTTCTGTGTATTTTATGTTGATATTTACTGTGTTGGAACTTAAATTTTAACTACATGTTTGTATTATTTTAAAATGAAAGGAACTAATTTAGAAAAAAGTTTTGAAAACTATTTTCCAAAATGGAGTAAACGCTACTTAGTATTTTTTTGGAGCACTCTTTAGTAGCTAATTGAATAGAAGACAGATGTGTTTAACCTGTAGTGGCATCCATCATCTTGTATTCTTTGGGAAGTCCCACTGCACATTCCTAGGCATCTCAGAGGGAGCTAAGCAGTTAGCATCTTAGTACCACTTTGACAAACAGCTTTTACTCTGGGCTTTTCTGAGCACTTAGATCAGAGTTTATAAACTGCTTCTACCTAGCACAGCTGAAAGATAATGTAAAAAGATCAAAAGTCTCAAGGGAATGCATCATGAGATATGTTACAAAGTAGTACTTATGGCATGGTCTCATCTTTTTGAAATGTTGGCAAAATAACTTCACTGACCAGCATAATCACTCCTAATATGTATTTCAATAGTGTTAAATGTATCCACAATGTCCCATCTTTTGTAATTTTACTTGATTTTTTTTAACGTTAATAGACATAGAGTCTAAATACTAGTGGTATAAGTGGAGGAGATATGTCTGACCTTTATCATCTTGTCTGTTTTTAAACATTTTTTTCAATGAACACATAGCGTAAAATTTATAAGACAAAAGAATTTTTTATTTTAAATTTAATAAAACTACCATTTCAAGGCTGAAATGGCAATTGTCATACTTTAGATCAATATTGCCTAACAAACAGATGGACTGCCTCTGAGGAACTCCATTTTGCTTTCAACTATAACTTACCCAAACCTTAAGGAGGTTAAGTGCCTGAGTAGTGAACCAGAATGGGCCTCTTGTGAGATGCTCAGAATGCTGGGTGTTATTGTTGATTTTTTTTTAATGAGAGGTGTTGATTTGGGAATTGTGCCAAGCTAGAAGATATACCTGAGCAAATTATAATGAAAGGCCAGAGCATGATGGGCTCCACATTCTTGTGAGGGAGATGGGGTACTGCTAAGATGATTTAGAGTTTACTCATAAGTAGTAAAGAGAAATCAGAGCTTTTTGTTAATGTTTAAGAGCTTCAGTTCTCTACAATATAGACCTAAGGTGAGAAAGACCAAACATCTGCAAAGCCTATGAGAAAAATAAATTCTTGGATGCAATGGTTAAGCAATAAGAATGTAAGTAGGAATGATATAGGATGGAAAAGAGGAAAAGAAGAGAAAGGACACTCCATAGCAAAGGTAAAGAGAATGGAATCTCTTTCAAGCTTTCTTCTTGAGAAAGTAGACATTCATGAGTAGCCATGTTGACCTTATTCTATACTGTGTATCAATTTATCATACCTTGAAGTCTAAGCATCTAGGAGGTATGGCTGGGTTAATTAGACCGGTTATGTTTTTAAGTTGTCTTCCTGAGTTAGAGTTTTGGAGAATTGGTTTTCCATGCAATTTCTTCTATTTGTTGTTTACATTTAAGGTATAAAATCTGATGTGATATATAGTAAAATACCTACTACGTTTTCTTTATTTTAATGATGAATTGATATTAGGGCCTCGATGAGTACTAGCCAGTACTTTTATTAGCTCTCTCCATCTATAAGCCCAGTTTTTTGTCTAATAGATATGAATTTTTCTGCTTTACATATTTAGTCATTAAAATTCAGTGAAAAAAAAAGAAAAATTGCTTTATTATGAATCCTAAATGCTCTATACAGAAATAGCACTAAAAGGATACATCCACAACTTTTCAGTGCACTGAGTCCAATTTTCTGATGAGTTAAAGGGGATGCTTTAAAAATCAGGTCATTTAAACTGCACTAGAGAGTTTGACACTTTAAAGACTCATCATATGATTCTCTTCATGTAAAGTATCCTTGGTAACACAAATAATTATTACTTTCTCTTAAAATACATTTTTGTTTTCTCATTTTTGGGCTTTTTCAGAACAAAACACTTAGTTTTGTGTTAAAATAAATTTTGCCAGACATCGGTTCTGAGATTGCATGCTTTTTCTCAACATGTCATGACTCAGAAACATACAGTATCTATCTATGTGGGGGGTGTGACAGCTCTCCAGTTGCCTTATTGCACTTAATGTGGAAGTGCACTTAGTGTGGAAGTCATGCCCAGACTGCTTCTCCTGGCAGAAATATCATTTAACAGGCTGAAAGACCCCTGAGAGCTTGAAGCAGCCATCCCAGGTGAAGCGGTAGCTGCTGTGTGAACCATCACTTGCTTTGTGAGCACAGAATCATCTGTACTGAAGTGAGATGTGGAGATTCAGGCCCAAGAAGTGCTGTTCCAAGAAGAGTGTGCTTGAAGGACTTATTTGTTGGCAATGCTCACTGACTGAGGTTCCGTCTGGCAAAATTGTGGATTTTTTCCCAGAAAGCTGGAGAACGATTATGTAAGTTGTCTCAAGGAATTTATTTTTAAACACCTTTCATGCATCCCTTGTGGTTTTTTTTTTTTTCTTTGTTTGCTGTTTGTCCAGGATTTAAAGTACCTTCATTTTTCTGCTTAAAGCACATACATACAAGGGGGGAAGGAATATGGCAAAGCAGAAGAATATTGTGAGACACAAAGACTTAAAATTTCTAGTCAGAGTTACGACCATTTTTAAACAGTCAATGTATCTTTAAAGGAAATAACTACAAGAAGTTTGATTAAGACCCAAATGTCTTGAGTCTACATACTAGCTTCAAAAAATTTAGGTAAACAATTTTCAGAAATTTGCCATCCACAGCTGTCAGGGATGCTTCCCCATGTGAGCAAGAGAGTCCAGAGAAAGAGTTTTCTCCATGCCTAGTGTAGAGAGAAGCTTCCTTTGGCAGTGTCTGCAGCTCACAGTTGGGGAGCGTGATGGTGTGTAGCGTATAGGAGGCATGGGCCCCAAGGCAAGCCACCGGGTTTCAGTCCATTGCGTGTATTGGATTATGTCGTGCACTAGTATTTTTCATAACCTAGCTAGCTCCTTTATTCTCCTCTTCCTATTGCCTGGCTTCGTCTGTACAGTGTTTTCCAGGTGCTCATGTCAGACATTCTCTTTCTAACCCTGCCTTCTTCTCGGTGACCAACTGAAAGGTTTCTTCACAACAAGTGCCATTTTCTGCTTTTTTGAAGAAGACAGTGATGCCTGAGCCTCGAAGCAAACTGCTTCTTTCTGCCGTGTTGGTTCTCCTGCAGCTCGTACTTCCACAACCCAGTTCTCCAACTACCTCTTTTGCTACTCTCCAGGGAGAGGGGCTCAGCTTGAGTCATTAACCTTTTTCTCTGGCAGTTACTGGTGTCCAGCTGAAGCAAGAGAAGCACCTTAACTTGTGCATCTACCCTTTCTGCATTTCTTCTATTTTCCTATCTTTCTGTAACTGGCATTCTCTGTCCCAAGAATCGAAGAAGAAAAGGCATTTGCAAGTGTGTCTCCTGCCTCTGGAATTGGGGCCTGTAGGTACTGCATCATGTGGCACAGTATGATGTCTCCTCGCTCGGGCTTCATCCTTTTCCGCTTCTCTGCTGGACAGTCATCGGAAACTGCTCTTCCATACAGAAGCAGGTGACTAGCAGACAGTGACTCAATGGACCTTCTTTTCAAGGGACGCCCACAACACCTTCTAAGACCTTAGCAGTCCAAGTCTGAAATGACACTCAAAGGATGCAGTCTTTGATATCTTCTTGGATTCTAGCTCCTGGATTCATTTCTCCATTTTTAAATTAAATCCAGGTGTTTTCACAAGTGATTACTTCGGTAAGATGGGCCTACTTTCAGGAATGCCAGGGTCAAGTTCCCATGATCTAAGTCTGTATTACTGCACTTCTCAAGCTCCTTGGCCACTTGCTTTGCTGTAGTTTTTGTGCACTCCTTCTGGTTCTCTCACTCTCTGGCTCTCTCTCTGGCTCTCTTTCACTCTGTCACTCTCTTTCTCTGTGTGTGTGTGTGTGTGTGTGAGAGAGAGAGAGAGAGAGAGAGAGAGCTTTTGTGCACTCTCCCTGTTTCTCTGTCTCTGTCTCTCTCTCTCTCTCTCTGAGGTTTTGTGTACTTTCTCTTTTCCTTGCTCTCTTACTGTCTCTCTCCCCCTCGCTCTCTGACGTTTTGTGCACTCTGTCTCCCTTGCTCTTTTTCTGTTTCCCTGTCTCTGTCTGTCAGTCTGTCTGTCTGTCTGTCTCTCTCTCAGTTTGAGCTTTGTGTACTCTCTCTGTCTCCCTTGCTCTCTCACTCTCTCTTTCTGCATAGCTGTGCTACTTTACCTGCCATGATTTGCTAGCAGCCCTAGTCCTGTTTTGAATTCTATTTTCTACAGTGGCAGTGAGGAGCCTAGCTAGCCAGGTGCTGCATGGCGTGTGGAGATAACATCATTGCTGGGTGCTCAAGTCTACACACCTGGCCTCTGCCAGCAACTTTCTTTTCCTCTTCTCCCTAGCAGCTCTTTTGGGACTTTAGAATCTAAAGCCCTGTGAGAGCCCTGAAAGCCCAGCAGGCCCTATTGAAAGTATTCTAATATTTTAAGAAACACACTATTTTATTTGCATAAAACAACTCACAGGCCACCTACCACTTTTATGGAGTAATGTTTAAATAGGGAAAACATTTTTAAAACTGAAAATAAAGTTGGGGCTGGAGAGATTGGCAGCAGTTAGAAATGCTTACTTCTCTTGCAAAGGGCCCAAGTTTTATTCCCAGCACCCATATCAGGAAGCTCACAACAGCCTGTTTCTCCAGCTTCATGAGAATTCCACACTTTGTCTTCCAAGCTCACATACATGTATCCACCCTTGAGCATGAGCACACACACAGATACAGACAGACAGACAGACACACACACACACACACACACAGATACATTCACAACACCGAGCGTGGTGTTAACTCACATTAAGAGAAGACAGCTACTGAAGTCCTGTGGGTATCTTTGTAATGGGCTTGTCACTATAAGACTATATGATTTTAGTTTAATGTTTTATATATATATATATATAATATAAATACATTCTTTTAAATATAAGTTTATTATAGTTGTTTGATAATGCATAGGTAGGTGGATGGATGGATGGATAGGTATATGTAGGCAAATTTAGAACTTTACTGTTTGGAAAGGCCACTTAATGATGAAAAGCTGTGGAAGTTGGTATTTGATGACTGAGTTCATGTCAGCCACTTGCTACTTGATGGTAACATGAATACTTCATTTCTACATTGATTACAGTGAGCACAGCATAAGTCCTCAGTACATTCCAGTTATCTCCCTAATTCCACCATCCTACTTCCTTCTCTCCATCATTTATTGACATTTTGTTACCAATGGTGGTGATGATGATATTATCCTGTAATCAGCTCCAAAACCCACTTTTGATCCAACACAAACTGGTGAAGAACTAGTTTCATAAGGGCCTTGTGCAGCAAGTCCACAGCTTTTAGAGTACTCAAATTATTTGTACCCCCAAATCTTAGCTTTGACCTACTTTTTAAATCTGTCAGACCATGTGAGTATCTTGTAGAGGGCATTGATTTTTAATGCATTGTTCAAAGACTAATTTTAAGATAACTGTGAGGGACAATTCTCCCTGAGGAAAATCTTCTTTACCAAACTTTCAATAGAGTAATTTATTTTTAATATATTACTACATCACAGAAAACAAATCAATCTGACTCTGAAATGATATGTGAAAATAAACTAATGTGGCCAAAAAATGTTCCTGGCTCCTTGGTTGTTTTTAATTGATGTTGAAATTAAAGCAAATGTAGCCACATCATTGTTGGAACAATTGTTGATCTTGATAGCACAAGGGCAAACACAGATATTACCAAATACTTGGAGTCTGCTGAAAAACTTTGAAAAAAATGGAAAATTTCAGGCCATGTAGAGTGTGGAGAAGCAAACGGGCAGTTTAGGGAAAGCCAGGCAGGGAAAGTACTTGAGAGGGTCCAAAGGTTTCATGCAGAATCTTATTTATTCATCTGTCACTGATCTGCAGCATACAGCTCAATTCATTTATTTCCTCTCAACTGCTGATTATCCTGAGTGTTTTTTAAGTTTATTTTGATTGTTGCAAAAATAATGCTAAAATGCAGATATCAACACAGCTTGACAATGTAAATATTAGCAAAAAAAAGGCTGTGCTTTTGAATAGCTAGAAGATTTGCTTAATCACAATTCACTCAGCACTTAATGAGTAAATGCTCCAGAAAAGACAGAATTCTTATCACTCTTTCCAAAGGGAAGGTGATCTGTGTAGCCTAATAATTATAAAACACTGTAGAAAGGTGCAAACATCATTGCAATGGGCTAAGTGAGTTCAGAGGCTTAAGAGGTTTCTTCCAACCCAGCTGTGCTTGAGGTGTGAGTAGAAGTTTGCGCAGAGGAATAGAAATGAAGGGCATCCCAAAAGTGAGAGTGGAAAGGAAGGAACTAGGCCCACCACAGGCAAGTGCTTAGATAGAGAAGTTCAGAGCAAATTTTTAAAAAAGCTACCAGGGATAACTAAGCTCGTTCTGCGGAGGTATAGCAAGCTGAACTGGAGGTAAACTGATCAGCTGAGAGTCCTAACTGCCATATTAAAAGCACTGGGCTTTAAGTAAGAGGTTGCTGTGATCTGTTTTGAGTAGCAGAAGGAGTAAGCTGTTTAGTCTGTCCAGGGAATGTGAGCACAGGACTTAGAGCGAATAGAGAAAGAAAGGTAGTGATCATACTGGAACCAGTAACTTGGGCAGACTAAACAGAGCTCTCAGTGGATTTGGTTAAATGGAGAAGTTAAGATGATTGTGGCATTAATGTGACTCAGAAAATAATAACATTGATAGGGAAGAGCAAAAGGAGGAGAAACTGGAGGTCAGACAGTGAGAAGGGTTGGATGTTTTGACTGGGGTATTAATAAAATTAGTGTGCACTTATTCTCTGCCACACAGTAGTATAGGTGTTTTCCATGTGTGGCCCCATTGCTTCCTCAAACACCCTCACAGTTTCCAGACAAGCCTTTAGAGCATGTACAACCTACACTGACAGCAATGAAGTCAGAATCTAATCCACAGGGGCGGAATTCCAGGGCCCAGTTTGTTGAAAATACCAAACTGAATTGGGCTTGGCAACAGAGGCAAAAAAAAGAAAGACAAATGAAATTAATGGACAATGGTTATCAGGGATTTTAGAGAAATCCCAGGAAAGACTCTACAGAAAATTAAGGCCTTCAGAAACCTAGAAGATCAGGTGTCTGTCAGAAAGTGAGAACCAACGTGCAGTGCCAGAGGCTCAGTGACCTAAGAGACTGATTTTAGGCTAAGGGACACTTACTTATTCCAACTGGAAATGACAGTGTAGTAGGCTTCTTCCAAGAGAGAGTGCTGAGAACCCCTAACTTCCTATTGTCATTCTTTTTTTATTTAGGTTTCCTCTGCTTTTACCACTGCCTGCAGGGGAGGTATGCTGAGAGCCCTTTCCTGTGGCAAGCTGTGTGCTAAGACAGGAGCAGGGTGTGAAGGGAGCCAAGAAGATGAAAGACACTTGTTCCCGCTTGATTAGCATGAGTTTCTCAATTAAGAAGAGGTTAATGTGTGACAAAACATGAAGCCCGTGGCACCGGAGAAGAGCAGCAACACAGCATGAATCTCTAGTCTGAGAGTTTCTTTTTACATTATTCAGCTGTCTGGCAGGAGTCTGCTAGCAAGCAGGGTTTATAAGGGTGATAGGGAAGAGGATATTACTAAACTCACTTTAAAAACCAGTAAATGCTGAGAAGAGCCAGGAAGTACTTTTTTGTTTATTTGTTTAGTTAGTTTGTTTGTTGCTTTTTGGTTTTTGAGACAGGGTTTCTCTGTGTAGCCTTGGCTGGAACTAGCTCTGTAGACCAGGCTGACCACAAACTCAGAGAGATCCATCTGCTTCTGCCTCCTAAGTGCTGGGATAGAAGACTGCCTGCCACCACCTTTGCAGCTGGTGTGCGCGTTTCCTCTACAGACACTCTAGAGCAGTGGAAGCTGATCAGAGAGCTAGGTAATAAGGCAGAGGGACCAAGGCAGAAGGGCACTTGTGGAGGGGTCTTGAGAAGAAGATGCAGCCTTTGAGAATTTCCAAGAGACAATGGACTGGATGGTGTTCTGGCCACTTGCCTGTGAAGCCCTGAGCAGAGGGAGTTATATGTTAGAAGTACAAGCAATGAAAGTAGTAAGGAATGCTTTGTAGAGAAAGCAGGAAAGTAGGAAAGCAGGAAAGCACTGACTGTTGCAAGTAATGCCTACAAAATAATCCAAAAAATGAAGTGATTATATGTAAACAGAAAAAAATTTGAAAATTACTAAGTGCAGATGTGAACAGATTTCACGAAAACCACTACTAACCACTCTGTGATACAAGTGTTAGAAGAATGTTGTTAGGAAGACAACATCCAAGGAACATACTTGAGAGTAGACAATGAACAACACTGTAGCACGTAGTTCTGCTGGACATATTTGGAATTTATTGAACATAAATTCTAGTTCAGTTTCAAGAATTTTCTCATGCTGGTTTCTTTATTATTGACCTTTTATGTTTTATTTTTAAAATATTGAGTGTGTGTGTATGTGTCTCTGTGTGTGTGTGTGTGTACATATGAGTACGTGTATGGAAAGTAAAGGACAACTTTCAGGAGTTGTTTCCATCACGTGAGGCACAGAGCTCAATCCTAGATCACAAGACTTAGAAGTAAGCACCTTGCCCCCTAAACAATCTTTTCAGACTCTGTTTTATCGAAGGCATTGGTGTCAATGCCTTCATAATAGAAAAAAAAAATAACATTCTAGCAATAAATCTTGGCTGCTTTTTAAAACACTGGTATCTTACAAGGTGCTTTAAAACCTTATAAAGGGCTTGGGTTTCCTGGGTTTCCCTCTGCTTGGTGAAGGATCTTTTTCTCTTTGTGTGTCTGTTGTATGTGTGTTTCTTTGCTCCTAATAAAACCCTTTCTATGGCTGCTCTGTCTTTTGTGCTCAAGATTTTTTTTTTTTTTTTTTTTTTTTTTACTGCTACATGTCTGGGTCAAGATCTTTTCTTTTAATTCTTGAACTGGCAGGAAAAATAAAAATTAAAAAAATAAAACAACTAATCTGATCATGACTCCTATGATGTAGCATTTTGGAGATATCTCTTGGGATTTCCTCTGAGGACCATTCACTCACAAAGATGAGTAGGATAAACCAGGTCAATCCCTGAAAGGATGAGAGAGAACGCATGACTGCTGAAACCACCGGCACACTTCCTCCATTCTAGAATGGATCTGGTCATTTTATTTTCTTCTTTCTAACAAGATAAGGTCCCCTTAGACACTTGTCCTTCTAAACCTAATGTCTATGTGTCCTAGGAAGCATGTTAAACTGTTGATAATTAACAGACCTGTGAACAGATACTAAAATTAAAATGCACTATGAACCAAGAGCCTGGTTCCACAGTGAGGTTACTTCACTCTGTTTGTGGTGAAACCTGATCCAGACACCTGAAGGGGAGTCCTTTTAAGCAAATTTGGAGAGTTATAGACAAATCTCTGCAACTTTCAAAGCCCCTATACTTCCCATCCTTCTCTTGCCCCTTCAGAAACCCTGAGAGACAGACTCACTATTGTTCTGAACTAAAACTGGATGAAGGTCAAACTTCTCTCAGTCTCTCTAAAGCTATCTGAGAGCCTCAAACTCATTCCAGCTGCACATAGATGCTGTTCCCTGGAGAGTGACCATGAAATTTTTTTCCTCTGTTTCTTTCTCTTTGGAGGGGAGGGGTGTGTGTATGTTACCTGCAGTCTCCTTCAATATACCTGCTCACCTAACTGAAGTGTCTTTTAAAAGAAAAGGGTGGAACAGTCAATAATGGACTTGTGCCCTGATGGGGTTAGAGGAACCAGAAAGCAACCATATGGTTTACCCCCTTCGTGGCTGGTGACTTCATTAGGATGGAGGCAACTATGTGATTTGGTCACCATCCTGCTGATTATGTCATAAAGAGGGCAAACGCCAGGTGACTTCACTGTCATCTTGGTTAATGTAACCACATGGCATAACACATAAAACTTTCTGATCTCAGTGAGCCCTCTGGAGATCACTGCACTTCTTTTCATATTAAATTGGGAAAATAACATCAGATCTCCAAGGTGATTTGTTTTATTTTATTTTTTAGTGTTCTGTTTTGTTTTAGTTGTAACACATTGTTTTACATGATGTATTTGCTAGTTTCTAGAGGAATTCTAAGAGTTTTTCCAGCCACATGCTTCCAACACTGGCTTCTTATAAAGGGAAATATCACTGAAATATGTGGTGGTCTAGGTTTGAATATCAGTAAAGCACAGATGACAACAGAGACTCAGGGATAAATTGCCAGTAAATTGCCGGATGCTAGACAAACTGCTCTCAGTGGGCTCCTGCTGCTCCTGAGCATGCCTGCTTGGAGACATCAGAGAATGGAGGGAGTAGACACATAGGCTTCTCTGGGTCTTAATGCCTTCTCTTTCAACCTCTCTCTCTCTCTCTCTCTCTCTCTCTCTCTCTCTCTCTCTCTCTCGTATCTCCAGGTCCATTTTCCTCTGATGTAGAGGATTCTCTATCCCCATACCTCAAAGCTGCTCTGTTTCACACTTACCTGCTTTCATTTTAGCCCCATGGCTAAAATATGGGTACCCATATTTTTGCTTTTGCCTTTCAGTTACAGCAAGAGAGAGAGATTTTAAAAAAATTTTTTTTAAGTAGTTTAAGTTCATCACCTTCTGAATTTTGTCAGTTTCTGTTTCCAAAGAGTGGGCAAGCAGCTATGACTCATCTGAACAACTCTATGCAGGTTGATAGGGAGTACAGGTATGTTTGGTCCAGCCAGGTGTGGTAAGGCTAAACAGCAAATTTCCTGTCCAATATAAGCCAGTGAGTTCAGTTTCACAGAGCAGAAAATACCTGTTTTTATATATGCCATATTGGCACACTGCCCTGTGCTTGTTAAGCTCACAGAGAAGCTGGCTCTGGGGAAGGGACTTGGCACTCATTTCAAATTCAAGCATGTTTGCCTCAATATCTACCCAATCCCCTTACTGGGTCACTCTGTGACAAGGAAAAGGAGAACAATGATGCAGCTCAAGAGTAAAGGCATTGTGTTCTTAAGGGAAGCTAAGGGCTTAACTATTTCCAGCATAGGTTACTACTGTTTATCTCATTACACAGAGATGTGTATGGTAAAGACAGCTAGTGTGATGGAGAGGATTTTCTGCCTGGAAGTTTCAACTAGTGATTTCAGTATTGTAGTTCTGACAGGGCTTCCTTAGCTGATTACTAGGGTAGGCTGTAGGAATGGGTTTGAGAATGTTTTGCTGTGCATCTGCTGCTTTTCTTTATCTGCGGCTTACATGCATTCAAAACCAAAAGCATAACTAGGGTAGATTGTTTTCCAGACTGTGAAACTATAAATAAAATAACAAAGAAAAGGTTAGTCCCTTAGCTTGAGAGCCAGGATTGCTTTTATTGGGTTCTACCAGAAATCCTTAATAAAGTTCAAGGTAGAACTAGAGAGAGAGAAAGTGGATTTCTAGCCATGGGCTGTACGCTAATCTATCCTAGTAAAAATGGGGGAAATGGATGTCCTCTATGATCTAAGACTATAATTACAAGATAAACATATAAGGATTTTTGGCTCTCTGTGTGTGTTTTCTTTTCTGCCTTTTGTTATTTGTAGAGGATATTTCTTCAAAGTTATTTCAATAATCTGTCAAAACTCTTGCTAAAATGTGCTTGTTTTCTAAATGCATAGGCAGTCCTTATTTGATATATGTGTTAGTTAAGGTTCCTGTTGCTGTGATGAAACATCATGACCAAAAACAAGTTGGGAAGGAAGGAAAGGGTTTATTTGGCTTACACTTGCACATTGTATCCATAATTGAAAGAAGTCAGGACAGGAACTCAAGGAGGACCGGAAACTACAGGCAGTTGCTGATATAGAATCCATGGAAGAGTGCTGCTTATTGGCTTGCTCATCATGTCTTGCCTAGCGTGATTTTATAGAACTCAGTACCACTAGCCCACACACAATGGGCTGAGCTCTCCACCATCTAATTAATAATTAACAACATGCCTTACAGACAGATCTTATGGAGGCATATTCTCAGTTGAGGTTCCCTCCTTTCATATAATTCTAGTTTTTGTCAAGTTGGCATAAAACTAGGCATGACATTATATTACCCTATATATGTAGTTTGGATTCAACTTTGCTTAATTTAAGAGATTTTGCACAGTGCTAGCTTCTAAGCTGAGTGACTATCACCTTTATTAGTTCAGGAGTGACTGCTTGCAAAAATCCAACACACTGGAATTTGCTAATTATAAGTGATCCCTAACAGCACAGGGTCATCGTACCCTCACTTAAGTACCCAACCACTCCTCCCAAATAGCATGCAATTGTGCCTTCACTGCACTTGGCTCAGTGGTTTGGGGGACTAGAATATATGGGTTTAAAAGGCTAAATAAGAGAGCTTCCAAGTATGCAGTTGTAGGAAAGCTATCATCGGTATGGACTAGGTAAAGACCTCTCCAGTGTAGCTGCATTCAGAATGCTCCTGTGAGTAACTCCTTACCTGGGATCTGTAAGCAAATCATACACATTCATCTTGGGAACAAGATGAGCTTTGGAAAAGCCAGAACTTAGTTTGTCTCTGGAGCCTTTTGAAGAGGGGATAGACACTGCTAAATTCAACCCCCAAATTTTCAAGACAGATGAGGAATTTATTTGTTGGTGTTCCTATGTCTCACGCTATTAAAAAAAAACAGTAAAATATTAGAATATACAAATAAAATATTCTTAGTAAAAGAGACTTGTGTCTAAAAATTAAAATAGTAGATTATTTTTCAAAATGGAAAAAAACTCAAAAAGTTATAAGTTATGAGTGTCTGAATAAATTATTTAGGGTATGTAAACCACTAATCAAGGCTTATTTAAAGGGCTTGATTTCTGCTCAAGCTTTATCTTAATATTGTACAGTAATAAGAACTAGCAGACTGGTATAACTAGCCAGTGTTCAGTACTTGGAGTATTGATGCAGTCAAAGTGATTAAGAAAGAATGTTGTCCTTCTTCACCTCCAAGGTTCCCTTAGTCCCAGTGGACTGTGGAGCACCTCTCAGAAGTCTGTGGAGATCACCTGTTGTTGTTCAGGGAGCTCATGGACACACCACTGAGGGGACTGTAATAGTGTGCAGTCTAGAGAGCAAGGAGGCAGCAGAAAAGAAATATTTCTCCACACTTCGTGTGAAACACGAGCCAAGCATGGCCTTTGACTTATCACATAGATGAACTGGCAAAAGAAACACAAGAGAAGCCAGAAGCTCCTCCCAAGCCCCCAAAATGCACAAGAAGCGATATTCAACAGGTCTTGACATTAAAAAAGTAAAGGGTTAATTCCAGCCACCTACCTGGTCCTCAACATCAAGCAGGAAAGAATAACAAGGATTAAAAAGATAGGTATATTTTTATTAACAGTCTTCAGACATTATATTTAACCATATGAGATATTATTTGGAGAGCTCTTTCTCTCTAATGAGTCTATTCTTGATGAAAGAGAAAAGGCTGCCTAGTTACAGACATTACTTTAGCTTGGTTCAACATTACAGTGCCTACCTGAAGCTGAGAAAAATGGGACTATCCCCTTAAATGCCAAGGATAAATATAAAAATAATGTTTTTATTGACCACAATTACTTTTTTCAGAAGAGTAAGTCTCACAACTGTGATGTGTCCTTCTGTACCCTAACCACCCATGTTCCATGATTTTAAAAGGTGTCAATGAGATTGAGGATGGTTTTGAATGAGAATGGCCCCCATAGGCTCATATATTTGAATGCTTAGTTCCCAGTTGGTAGAACTATTTGGAAAGGATTAGGAGGTGTGGTCTTGTTGGGGGAGGTGTGCCATTGGGAATGGGTTTTGATGTTTTAAAAGCCCACACTAAGCTCAATCTCTCTTTCTATCTCACTCTTTCTTTCTCTGTCTGTTTCTGTCTCTCCAACTCTGTCTCTGTCTCTCTTCTCTTCTCTCTCTCTCTCCCTAACTTCCAGATAAGATAAAAGGTCTCAGCTATTGTACCATGCCTGCTGTCATGATCCCCACCATGATGGTCATGGAAAACTGTAAGTAAGCACTCAATTAAATGCTTTCTTTCAAAATTTGCCTTGGTCATAGCATCTCTTCACAGCAATAGAAAAGCAACTAAGATATCAAGCTCATTCAAAAAAAAAATGATGAGGTTGATAATGAAGTTGTTTCTAGGAATAGAGGTGATAATTTCAAAAGAAAAATGCAAATATGGTACCAAAAGAGAATATAGTAACAATTTCAATTTTCTGAACAGTCTGAAGAAAAAAGAAGAAGAAGAAGCCAATCTGGGAAAAGCTACAGCCTTTAAGCTGGCACACTTTCTTGAATGTCATTGAGTCTCTGTTCTTTCTGCTGCTAAAAATAATGAGTGTGGCTGTGTTAGAACTCTTTAAACTTGCATATGTGAAATAAATTGTACATAATGTGTTTATGGTATATTCTTGCCTTGAATGAAACCTGTGTGTTGCAATTATTTTTCTAGAAATCATGTTCCTGAAGAAATAATGGGCGCTGGAGCACTTGCTGCTCTTGTGTAAGGCCCAGGTTCAGTTCCCAGCACCCACATGGCCACTCAGCCATATGCAAGTCCAGTTCCAGAGGATTCTGTACCCCTTTCTGGCCTCCTCAGAAACAGTCCCACATGTGGTGCACATGTGTATATTCAGGCAAACATACATACATGTAAAATACAAAATTAGAAAAGATGATAATTAACAAGCATTTAGAAGACCTTATGGAAAAATTAGTTTTGTAAAATAGAAGTATATATAATAAGAAACAATTCTCTCTAAAGTGTAATTGACATTTTGGGTAGAAAAACTATGTAAATAGCTACATTCAATTCATGTGAAGGAAATATAGAAACAACAAACCGAAGGGCCATGCAAGTAGACATTTTAATCTCTTGAGAACCTTAGCCCTCTTAGGGCACTGTGTCCTCCTCCCCTTGAGTGATGTCACCAGGGACTGCTCACAACCTAGTGTAAACATCTGGGGAAGAAAATGTGGGTAGGACAAGGGTCCGGGTATGCCTTCGTCTGGAAAAAGTCTTCCACCTTCTCTGGCTAATGTTTGGGTACATTTTATTTATTTATTTATTTATTTATTTATTTATTTATTTATTTATTTATTTATTTATTTATT